>NW_010972653.1:11253275-11403407 GCF_000737465.1 Haliaeetus leucocephalus
GCCGAGCCCCGCGGGCAGGGCGGAAAAGCCTGGCGCGTCCCGGCTGGAGGCCAGTCAGTCCCAGTAACTCCCAGTTCGATGGCTGAATGAGCCAGACTCAACGCCCTACGTGCCAGCTGGTATTTTTGAAGGTTCTTGTGTTCAAACGGGCGCGCTAGCGTGCTTTTCCCTAAAAATCCCCACCGAGGCACCCGCCTGTCCGTGATTTTGAACTGCGAGTTAGGGCCAGGTGTCCAAAGAACCGCAAAAGCGTTCTAAAAAAGCCATTTAGGGTTCTTCTGCTTGCTTAGCGTCACTGTGATTTCCCTGGTGAAAGGCGGTAACCCCCCAGGATGCCTCAAGGAAAGCCTGCAAATCTTGCTTTGACCGCCTGATCTCTTCAGGGCCTAAGCAGCAGCAATAAGGCAGCAGCAGTGCTTCGCCGGGGGTGGTTTTGGCTGCAATGCGCTCCTACCTGCTCAACTGGAAAAGGGCTCACCCCGGGGCTGGAACGCCAGCTCCCTCCGGCCGGTTGCTCCGTGTGCTGCCCGTGCCTCAGGTGAGTTGCTTTAACTCCCCATCAGTGGCATGTGAACACCCACAGAGTCAGGGATTACAAATCAATGAAAAAACACTACTTTTTCTGTCATAAAACATCCATAACAGCTAGCTTCGGAGGCATCACAGTTTTAACTATAATCTCACTTTCGTACCGGTTAAGGATTTCTGTAATGGCTTAGGAATGCCCTGTAGCTAACTGTAATTTATTACCTAACTGCACAAAAGACACATTCACTTCACTTGAACCTGAAATCACGGAATTTACGCCAGTGCAGTTTTAGCCTTCTGTCTTTAGAATGAACTTCACAAAACGACATTGATGTGCATAACGCAAGCGCACAAGTGTTCGAAGGACTGGAAAAGACTTTAGTTTTACGATAAGTTTCCACACAAAATCTTCTTTATCTCGTTTTCAATCCCTTCTCTTGCAAGACTAAAAACTACCAAAAAGTGAAGCACAGAATTCCCTTTCACCTCTTGCGTTAATATTAACCAAATCTCAAGAGGGAAGGAGGCAAAACACATTCTCAGTTATTAAAGACAGATTGGGTTTAGCAGGGGCTTCCTCTAGAAGGCCAGGTCAATTTATAACCACTTCTTTAACCTCTCACTCCTTCTTTAAATTTATAAACAGAAATATTCAGTAGGCAGAGCTGAATGTTTCTAATTTACATTGATGCATGTTTGGGTAATTTTATGTAGTAAACAAGCATTTCATTTGATTTGAGTTCTGTATTTAGACCCTTGAAAAGATCAGATAAGTTATTAGTCACCACATGACCCTACTATTTTAATCCAGTGACTTCCTTATGCTATTTTTCTTACGACTATCTGAAACACCAGCTCTACCATTAGGCTTAAATCCTACAAATACTCATGATTCTGCTCAGTTTTGGTCTCATGAAGAAATCCACACAGCATTCCCAATACACACAAATAAAATTAACTACATGCCTTTGGTCTTTTTTAGTTTTATTAAGTTTTTACATTTTTTTCCTTAGGTTTTCTCTTAAGATTTTGGACTTTGGTGTGAAATCCTGGCTTTACTTTGGTCACTGAAAATCAGTCTGGCTGACTTCAGAGAGGTCAGAATTTCAGTCCAGATTTTCTATTTGTCGTCAAGACCCCAAGGCATGGTTGAGCACTTTCTCTTGTTCTTCTAAAAATAATGTTATTTTCTGCTGATATGTTCTACAGACTTTGTGCTTACAAATTTATTATTTCCCTTTAAAATTAATTATATGCATCTAATCAAAAGATTTTTCCAGAGTAAGAGGCTGACATCCACAGGCTGGAACTGCCTAGGACGAAAAAGAATGCAAAACACATAAATACAAAGTTTCTTCCTCTAAGCAACTACATTGTCATGTTTCCCTAAGTTGTATGCAGGGGAAGGCTGTGAAATCCAGTTTGAGAAATTTCTTGCATGGTATTTAAAATGTTATGAACATCTTTATAAGTATCATTATGAGGAAAAAATGATGATTTTGCTTCTGAACGCTGATCCCATCTCCTTTAAGGGACACGCACAAACAGAGCAGGGGAGGGGGAAAGAGAGAAGTAACAGAAAATGCAGTCTTTGTCTCTGACTCCCATGGAAGGCTGAGCTGTTTTGAAAGCAAAGCCAGACAACATGGTTTTAGCAGCCACTTCATGACCTGGCAAAACACTGTGCTACTGAAAAACTTGTTTCTCCTTTGCTTTTTTACTCCAGGCTCTCACCCACGGGTGAAAAGGGTGGAGTTCTTTTGGCGGACTAAAGCAGGCTCTCAGGAGACAGAAAGCAAAAATGGGAAAGGTAGGAAAGAGCAGTAAAGAGATAATCCTGTGTGTCATACCAAGTAACTGCATGACCCTTAGTGGCTTTAGCATACTTCAGTGACTCCAGGTTGCAGGCCCTTTGGATATTGCCATGCTCTCAGGTACACGCACAATGGTTTCAGTTACCGTATCTATCCCGATATCTCTCAGGGTTTGCCTTTCAAATCCCTGTTACTATTCATGGCATCTCTCACTCATCTGTGCCACAATGAGTATCTTACACAAGGGCTCTATCACCCTTCACCTTGACATGGCTGCCTGTTCTGAAAAGCTTGTAAGCCATGCAGAAGTGAACACAGTTGCAGTGCTGCTGCTCTAAGCAAGAAGCAAAAAGAAGCCCAGGGCCAGCGAGCCATGTTGCGTTGGAGACCACACATCCACCACTGCTGCCACCAGCGGCAATCTTCTCAGCTGCACTTGGCACTCAGAGTGTTTAACCAAGCTGTTGGAGACTATTGCCAGCAAGATGAGATTCACCACTTCCCAGCAGCGTTAGGCACACACCACAAGCGTTAGAGAGACATCCTTCTCCTCTTGCGGTGGCCCATTTTTAGCCATTTTATGGTGAAAACTGTCTTTATGGCACTGTGCCAGAACATAGCAGAGGCACTGGAGTATCCGTATATCCTTTCCTGGATTCCTACCCCTGTTTAGAAGCAAGTGTTTTTCACTTTCTGGAAGCTGATAGTGCCAGAATCCTAGGCTGGAATTCATCTCATGAAATTTTAAATGCCTACATGTCTAATCTCAGTTATTTTCCCTTTCTAATTGGTGGAGAGAAATACTGTGTGTTTTTGTGTTTTTCATCTTAGATTTCTTAGGTGTTTACTGTAGGCATCTAGCTATAACCATACCAAAGTTCACAAAAATAAGCAATGCCAGGGCTACATCTTCTGAACTGCAGAAGGGAGGGAAGGAAGGTTCAGCAACTAGCAATAAGAGAGTCCAGGGACAGCAAGACTTTCTTCTTCGTGTTTTCCCCCATACTTTCTAACACTTCCCTAGCAATACTTGAGCTAAAACATACATAATATGTATGAGACAATACATATTGTGTGAAACAATACACAATTTTTATGAATATGAATTCTGGATGACTACAGTATGTGAGTTCTGCAAAATCATCACAATGTCCAAGCTCATTCAAATAAAATACTTACACTTCACCCTTCTATACACATGCATAAATCACATTTATTACAGAAAAGCTGTTCTAGAGAAATTTGAAGAAGGTTGCATTTTACATTTTTGGAACTTAAGTATAATTCCCAACTAAAGCAAATTGTAAAATATAGCAGTTTTAGGAGCCAGAAAACAGCCCCAAACAGTCTAACCTTATTTTCTAAACTGTTATATGACTATTTTAAGCCTTACCAATAGAAAAGTGAGGTCCAACCCTGTAAGAGAAAGGAAATCTCCTATCTCTAGCCAAACTCCATTCTTACTGATAACAAAACCAATTTGATTTAAAATACTGACATGTATAGGAAAGCTGTTTGTGGCTTGGCATATAACTTATTCAGTGTGGCCCTTTGTCCAAAGAAAATGTGTGAGAGAGAAAAGCAAAATACTTCTGGAAAATACACTTTTTAAAAAAAATTGACAGCTGGTTGAATCAACTGGAAGTCAGTTCAAGAAATACCAAGAGTCTTAGAGGAAGCAGATTTAGTGCGTGCAAATGCATGCTAAATTAATTTATACTCTGTCATTACGATTTATTATAGAGATTTTATGTCCCCAGGGATGACATAGCAAAAATAGAAGAAAGCCAGAACTGATGACAAAGGCTGTTAGACATGGAAAAATACTCTTACAAAGCTAGATTAATACTATGCTTTAAACCAGAAATAAATAAGAGGAAATGGAATAAACGTATGCGGAAAAAGACTGGATAGGTAGATAGACCTAATAGAACTGCCTCTCCTCATCAGATATAGACAAGGAGGCATCCATAGTCGAAAGGTAATGCATTTATAACTGAAAAAGGAAATAGATCTTTTTCAACTGTGTAATTGCACACTGTGTGAACTCATTTCCAAAGAATGTCACTGAAGTAGGATTCAAGAAACAGGAAGTTTATGAGGATAACAAGAATATCAGGTAGCACAAGTAAAACCAAAAAAGCTAATATGATGTATAAGGCTCAGATTTCAGGGAATATGCTAACTTTCACAAGCTAGATGTTAATAACAAAGCTTTATGAGAATATATTCCGTTATTTTCTACTGCAGGATTTCTTGCTTTAATGTGCATCAAATAGAAATGCTGGAAACAGAACAGTAGATGCTGGAAATAGAACAGTAGATAAAGCATACCACTACCTAACCTCTCTGGTCTTACATTCCTTTTCCACAAGTCTTTTAAAAATTTTTTTCCTAGGCACAAAAGAGTTAAAATAAAATGACCTGAAACAGCGCTGTTCTCTGCAATATGTACATTGGATAGAAGCACACTCAGAAGATTGCAAGTACTAAAATTTCATTGTCTGCAGGAAACAAATGTCATAATCTGAAGTGGGTGCAGTTCTCCAATTTTTAAGGTATGCTGTATTTTGTATTATATTGGTCAAAACCAGATTTTCAAGAAATGTAGTGCATTTGCAATTTTGAATTACCAAAAGCTAATGAAGATGAAAAATTCTGAGACTTACTTTTGAATATTGAAACCACGGGGTACGGTGCTTATGAGAGAGATTGCCCAGAGTCACACAAGAATAGTAAACATAATCAAACATACATCATCCTCTAGACTACTCAGTGATCTGCTTTGCAGGAGAAGTAGTAAAGTGTTAAACCTATAGAAACCTCCCAAGCATTTTATTTAAGTTAACAGTAAAACTTTGGTTGTGGATTCAGGCTGCCTCTGCCTGCTGAACTGGTGATCTCAGCCTGAAATATTTTCATGTATATACCAGCGCTCCAAACAGGCAAAGCACTTTTACTGCAGATGGGGCCTCTTGGTTTGTAGTTCCACCATTATCTGAGCAAAACAAAGTGTATTGGGGGAAAAAAAGGAGACTGATTCACCTACACACAGCTATCTACCAGTGCAGCTGCTCTGGCTGTGAATGACATCTCTGCACTACGGGGGGATGCCAGGCTATAGCAGAGATGGCCTCAGTTTTCTTTGGAGACCCAATTCTTACCTACAGTTTTGGTCCAAATTTACACCACGAGGACCCTGAAGAGTGCAAAGCTCACCCCCACAAGTCTCTGCTTGCTCAGAGCATTGTGAGATCAGTTCTCACAAAAAATCTCTGAAAAGACAGAGAGATGAAAGTGATTGGTAAAGAAAAATACTCCAGAAACATTCCAGTTCAACGCTTCTTCTGCTGGTTGACATCAGTAGTGGAAAGGTAACAAAGAAAACTTCTCAATGTGGAGGGAGAATCTCAAGGCACCAGCATATGACTCTCCTGGGGCCAATTATTCTGCAAGTATTTCTCAGTGATACAGTGAGCACATAAGCTCTCACTAGACCATGCAGGAAGGAGCTAAAAAGTTTTAATTAAGTCCTGTTTAAACCATGTTAGCTATCATTCTCCCTTTTAGAGCCAGGTGTTAGCCCAACTGTAAGCAAACCTTCAGGCCCTCTGAGCAGAGAAAGGGCTGGAGGAAAAAAGAAATACAAGGAGAACAAGAAGTGAATCGAGGGGACAAGAAAGGTCAAAGGGTGTGTGAGTGTCACGGACTCAAAAATAGATTGAGGGGCACTGGAGGGTAGTAGCCCCCAACACCATCAATCGCTCTGGGAGTGTGCCCAGGGAAGCAGTGGATGCTGCCCACCGGTGCTCTCTTCATTGACATGAGAAGATGAGGGACTGGAAGCAGATGATGCAGTTGGCTGGGTCCCCCCGCATTGAGTTTGCTTCTCCTGGTGGCATGAAAGCCCACTTTGGCCATGACCAGGAAGAGACTGATGAATAGGTCCTGTGTTTACTGCCCATTGTGTTACGAACATCTCAAGTGATCATTAATGAAAATGTGTTGGAAGAATAAATATTCTTTAATCTAGGCAAGACTGGAATACTGCTCTACAGTGAGAAAAACATGCTTTTTTTGTATGTCATGTGTGATTTAAGACAGAATTTTGTTTATTTGTAACTTCTATTTTTTCCTGACATTTAAAATGTTCCTTATTTGCTGTATTAGTAATGGGCTTTGGATGTGAGAAAACAAATTACATACTTCCTTTATAGTGCAGCTTTAGTGCAATGATCTGAAAGTACTCACTTATATATTAGTGAATTAATCCTGACAACGTATTTCTCAAATAACATCTTCATAGCTGGAAACTGCACCTTATATTTTTTGCCTCTTTTTAAAAGTTTCCTATTGCTGGAATCAAACAACAAATCATGATTAATTATAAAGTGCTATATATGCTGGAAGCCAAAATACACAGATTTTTCTAGCAAGCTTTGTCAAATCCATTATTAAGCAAGCAGCAATTTCCTGACTTCACATTCTTGCTGTTTATCCACTAGCCCACTTTCTTTCCCAGTACCACATCTACACTAGCAAGTATTGTTGCAGAACTGTCAACAAGTAGTCACGGATTGTATATCTACAAATACATTTTTTTAAGAGATCTAAACCTCAAATTGTTCTCGTCTGAGCGACACAACTTCCCCAAAGCCACAGAAGCTTTTATCCAGCCTACAGCAGAACAGGAGCATAGATGTTGCCTCATTTATGTTTTTCCTAACAATCTTCCAGTTCCACAATGCCCTGTTCCCTCAAAGCAATTGTCCCGTTGCAGTTTTGATTTCTATTGCTATAGGATCAATGTGATATGAAACCTTCATGTTTGAGAAATACTTTTTATTTTCTCCACTGCTAGCCCAGATTGCAGGCAGGCAGACATTGCCTCACATAAATTGAGAAGACACTTAAATACCATGCTTCTGTCTGGAGAGAAAGAAATAGTATGAATCTCCTCACCCCGGAGAGAAGGGAATGTATAAGGCTATTTATGGTGCAACTGTAGGAATAGCCAAGTTTATGAGGAAAACAGAAGAGATCCAAACCCAAGGAATGAGAAGCAACATTGCTAAAAGACAAACATCCTTCTGGAACAGTGAAGGGATATTCGCTTTAGTATGGCTGAATCAGGCCAAAAGTCCGTTTGCCCCAGCATCCTGTCTCTGACAATGGTGTTTAAGAAAAGAAACAAGGCACAGAGCAAGTTCAGGGTGATACTTCCCCTGGCATATCCTGCCAGCATCAGCTTCCTATTATAGAGACCATATCAGCGTCTTTAGTTTTAATAAAACCTGATGGACTTTTCTTCCATGGGTTTTCACTACGGATTCAACTTCTTGCAGTGATGCATAGAAAGCATTTCCTTTTTTTTTTTTTTTTTCATTTAGTGAAAAAAAACCCCGACATAGAGAACTTTGCTTTTAAGCAATAGAGCCAAAGTTAGGAATGGTGATAGCACAATGGGAAAGATAATGTGGGGCAAGGTTACTGTCCCCATCCAATGTCGGGCACAGTTACCCAAAAACATCTAGTCATAGTCCTATTGGTGGAACAATGCCATCTGCTGCAGAAAGTCCCCCTGTATATTGCCACAGAACAGCCCCGTGCCCATCTGAACAGCCCTCTAGTTCCCACCCACCTCTGCACACAGGCAGGGTGCCCAGCACCCAGGTATGCGTTTGCTCTAGCAAAGACTTTCAGAGGGTGATGGAACTTATTACACTAATTTAACTGACTATTGCTGGCAAAGGATAAAGGTCTAGCCCAAACTACTAAGCATCTCAAGTCTTCTTGTCATTATAGTATACAGACATATAATCTCTTGCCCTTTTAAACATTCAGCAATCTATAATCTGGGAATATGAGAAGGCCAGTGCAATACAGAGTCTGGAATCTGAGAAATGTGCTTGGTTTCTAATTTACGGAAGTATAGAGTTATACATAGTATAGAAGCATACTATGGAGGCATAGAATTTTAGTTAAATAAAAGAATGCAATCAAATGCACTGACAAATTAAAAGTTTGAAGGGAATTGGAAAAAGTAACAATATACTAGCCAAGCAACAAAACTGAGCCCATTGTGTGACAGATGGAATTGGAGTTATGGCTCATGAAATTATACCCATATATTTTCCATAGAATTCTGTGGCACAAGACTTGTTATTCATAGAAGTTGGAAAGTCAAATTAATTTTAAAGCAAGTTATTGTCACCTCAGTAAAACTGCATGTGAATCTCTTACCCAGAATGAAGCATTTTGCAATTAAGAATTTTGCTTGCTATACTTTGGAAGTCTTTAAAAAGTAGATTAAATTATATTTACTCCTCATATATATAGTCTTACTATTGAATTGACCTTGATTTCACTTTGTTTACTTTGCTTCTGAAGTAAAGTATGCAAAATTAAATTAAAAGTGCTTTAATTCTGAACCAGTGTCCACACAGGATTAAAGGGAGTTTTATTAATACACTTCAAAGTCACACTTATAGTTAATTCAGATCATTTTCCTGAATGCTCCTACATAATCAAGGCTAGTGTGACATACAAATATGGGAAACTCTGCTGTAGCCTTGGATAATGACAGAGTAAGGAAGAGAGCTATAAATATTTCTACAGCCATTACTCAGTTTTGATTATTAATTAGTTTTCTAATAAAGCATTCAGGAGTCAGTGGCATTTGCCTAAATTTGCCTAGAGTATTTGCCATTCCTATTAATTCTCTTTAGCATGAAAAAATATGTTCCCATGCACAGGCTAATGATGCAAGACAGAGTTGCTTTTTATTTCTATGCTTAGACAAACTTGCTGAAATCTTGGCCTCATTGACATGGTTGATAAAAGTTTTCACTGACTTTAGCAGAGTTGTATTTTAATTCAAAACAACTTGATACAGAAGGGAGAGAAAAAAACCTGTATGTACAGTATAGGAGTATCAATGCAATCTAAACAGGTATTTTAGCAGATTAGCTCTTGGTAAGACTTTTCTCTATGGATAGATCAAGATGTTTGTAATTAATTTGAGGTTTCCTAATCTGTTAACAAAACCACTAATAATCCACCCAAGTAGTTTTATTCTTTTTTATGCCTTTGAGATCAATATTTAAAATGAGATTTTGTTACCCAGTTAAATTCCACAAAGGAAAGATTCGCTTCATTTGGTTCAAAACCTAGTTAAAGGAGTGATGTTTTTTCGTCTCTGTTCCCTCTTTATCATAGCAGTAACATCAGATAGATAACATGAAAGGAGACCTTGCGTTTGCCCTGTTTCTTCTGGCAGAGACTTACCTAAAGTGTTTCTGAATGAGTGCTTGAAATGAGGGGCGTAGATTTTAGTGGATATTGGACCAGGATCTTAAATACTATTTTGTAAAATTCAGATTATTTAAATTTATTTGAAATTTTTTGACCTGAACAGTTCAAACGACTGTCCAACTGCAAAAAAAAAAAAAAAAAAAAAAAGCTTGTCCAAACACTGAGGCACCTCTCACTTGATGGCAAGCTGAGCTCCAGAACGGGAGCTCCAGTCCTCTTAAAATGCTGGTCCAGTCTTCTGGGGAGGTTTGGGTTTTCTGTATAGTGCTGTAGAAATAAAAAGTAGTCAGGATTAGAGTTCGAAGCAGAAGCATCACCTAATCATGACATTTTTGTTAAAGTTAGTCCTTGGAGACCAGCTCCATACTTTATCCAATTGTGTAGATAATCTAAATTTAGGAAACCTAGAGAGCAGTTTATGTGGCTGAGTCTTTGCAGATTTGCTTGTCTCTAACCTCACTTTTGTTGACAATAGTTTTCTCAGCATTTAATTATTCTGAAACCAGAACTCAAATACAAAGTGCTTCCAAAATCATCAGGTTTTCAACAATCAGTTTCTACTTGTCGCTGTTCTCAATACACTAGCATGTAAATCCAGTGTGGATCACCAAGGAAACTGGCAGCTTGCTACCTTACAATTTTCTTAGCATATCTCCAGTGGGACATAAATCTACAATAATTTTTCCACTTTTTTACAGCACTTAAAATTTTAGCTCCAAATAAATTTTTCCCTAGGTGTTCACTAGTAATATACTCAGTCATACTTGACAGAAAGGTCTACTGTAAAGCAGATACAGGTGAGATAGTCACTTTCTAAAAGCTTATAGTGCCTTGTGTGTGTTATGCTTAATGTAGGTCAGGTAAGAGAGACTACGTCCCTTATGTTTGGGAGTAAGGGAATATAAAGCTTGCTTCAGCCACAAGGGGTTTATTCCAATCTAGGAATTCAGTTTAGGCTAAAGCTGGAGAGATTTATACTGGCTGAGAATTTGCTTATGCTTTAAGAAGCTTACTTTGATTTAGGGAGTTCAGAGATTTTAGCAAAGGCTTCAATTAGAAGAGTTTATCTTCTCTGGGTAAATTTGCATACCAGTAGTTATTTCTCATAAGAATTTTGTAACTTAAATTTGCATAGGTTTTATTTAGATTTAAAATAATGCAATTTAATTTTTTTCATAGCTTTCCCTTCATTTATTTCATCCACAGTTGATGAGTTTATGTTTTCACATATTACAGTTATACTGTAAAATCACTAGCTTCTTTGAAATTCCATTGCATCCTCCTCCTGGCTTTAGTAGTCTCAATATGTACTTTGCATAAATCCTTTTGCTTTTAATATCATGACAATTTACTATCTAATGTAGTTTTACATTTGGTCAGGAACTTAGATCTATTGCTAGCAACAAAATGCAAAAAAAATCTATCAGTTATTTGGGACCGAGAAGTTAATATGCTTCAGGAAAAGTGAAGATCGATATCAAAACTAGTAAGCTTACATTTCCTATGAGGGCAAATGTTTAGATTTACAAATGCCACTGCAAATAATTCCCTGTTGTCTGTTGTGTTGTTGTATAGTGCTGTAATCTCATAATCCTGCTTCCGCAAAAATGTTTTTAAATATACATGTTAGATTTGGCAATTGGCCTGTTGATCTTGAAGGTAAGCAACCATTATGTGTGCATGTGAAGTCAGTCATCCTGCATTTTGCTCTTAAGAAATACCTAGTAAGTAAAGTTTCCTTTGAATTTCAAAGCAAATAACATCTGGTTTAGTCATCCTGTGCAAGGTTTTTGCATGAGTTCAGCAGCATAGGAGCCTGCAGTTGGTCAGTTTGCCACTGCCTTTAAAGGCAAATATTGAACTGTTTCAGCTGGTGTAGCATAACTCAGCTATCAGGCCACCAAATTAATCAATTTATACATGATAGATTTTAATGCTTCTTTTTTGTTTTCTTTGCAAAGGAAGGCTTGGCGTCTTAATACTGTAGTATTACACCACATCTTGTGCAAGCTGATGAAAACCCAGCAGTGAGGTCATTTCAGTGGGAAGGCAGCACATCCCATTAACCTGAATTGGGAGCTGGGTACCTGTTGTCCAGCTAAATCCTAGTTTCCAATCCAGAAGGACTGCTTTCCAGCACTGTTTAAACTAGAGCAGCAAACTCCCTAAGCACAGGGCCTGCAAGTTTCCTGTGCTGCGACCTCCCTGGGTTTAGCAGCACACAGCTGAGAGGAGATGAGAGGCTGGTGCCTGCCTTACCTCCTCTGCACCCTGGTGTTGAGGAGGAAACCATCTTATTTCTGCTAAACTCCCTCAAATAGGTTTTGGTTGGTTGGCCCACAGTAAGTCTTTTCAGTGTGCACAGATGCAGCAAGGGTGATGCCATCTTATGGGTGACTCAACATGGAGACTCAATGGTGGTACATCAATTCCCAGTGACCAGTGTGCCTATCTTAACCCACTGCCAGTATTCCTCGTGCTACTGAAGAGACCCCCTAAAAAGCTAGGACCTGAGCGCACAAAAATGAGGAATTCCTCCCATGACTTTTCTGTAAACCTCTGGCTGCTGCCTAGCAGAGGTCATGCTGCCTCTGTCTTCACCACCACGGCAAGAAAGATTGAGAATTTTTTAGGGAGCATGTACTTGAATATATAAAATGTTACACATTTTTCTTTAATTACTTGAGCCTTGTGTTCTGCAGAGATCTGGAAGCATAATTTTATTGTGTAATTTTTGAAAACTTGGCCATTACATTGTCTCTGACAGTAAGTATAATGATAACTAGGCAAACAAAATAACAGTTCTTAACTTAATTACATAAAACTCCAAAGAAACTCTGCTAGGCATACGTATATGCAGAGATTTTCTCCATTAAACAAGCCCGCAGGGAAATGCCTTAGTAAACAAGTGAATTACACTAGCATATGAATCAATAGATCTAGTCAATAAAAATACCCATCCTAGTGCTGACCCCCCTGTATGAAAAAAGTCGCTGGTGTTTCTCCTGAGGGTCTGTGGAAAAATTAGTAGAACATTAATAAAGCCTAGCTTTTGCCTTTCAGTACAATCCCAAGCAGAGGTTATAATGCATGACACGAGGCAGGGAATGGCTCACAGAGACCTCACGCCTGAAATATATTTGGGCTTTTTGTTTATTTGGGTTTTTTTCTTGCTTTCTGAAGGCAGCAGAAATTAATAATGTTGCACAGTCTTAGATGAGAAGCACCATGTCTAAATTGTACAAACACAGCTGGAGAGTGACTTTGATGATAATACTCCTTACTCACCCATATTGGCGGGGCAGCTGCATTTCTAATAGGTTATTCCTAGATATGCTTACTAGAGATGCAACTTATGAAGAATTACACTCTAGAAATGCAATATAGTCTAAATGAATATTGGTTCCTTGTGGTCCCACAGCCCACGTGATGGCTGTATGGGGGAGTTCCTTGTTATTCCAGTAGAATTATATCTCTCTGGGTACACTGGCCTTTCTCTGCAGGCAGACATTCCTCCTGAAGCCACATTAGTTAGACCAGCAGTAGAAAATATCTTGATTGCAGGGTAAATGTCCATTTTTACCAGTTTAACTAGTAAAAAACAATGGCTTTGCCAGTAAATTTCCTTACATTGATGAAGTGACACATGGCAGCTTAGTCAAGGGCATTGGCCAGTAGGACAGAGTACAATCCGTAGCACCAATGTGCAGTACCAGGGTAACACACTTCAGTTTCGCTTCCTACTCCAATTCTGCAACTGCAGGGTAATAAAGGAGAGCCATTGTTGCAGTGATCTGTAATTTCAGCCTCAGAATGAACAAAACTACTGTCCATAGTAAAAGAAAAGAAGTCACATTTTCTATTTAATGGAACATTTATTCGTTTTTTATGCTTCTGTCAAAATGATTGTTAGTGTGGTATTGTGCAATAAATCTGTATGCTGTTCAGTTTAAAATAATCTGTAAGAAATCTGTCATGCTCATTACTATCTATCACCCTTTTTGTTATCTGCTATCTTATCATTCCCATCTGTGAATGGTTAAGATACCTATGAGTAAGTAATGTTATAAAATGCATAAATATTCCAAGAAAATACTTTTATACTGTGTCTTACTGTAGCATTCATCTCCTAGAAAACGGAAGCGAGTGCTTTAAGTTTGGCATGGAAGAATGATTTACAGTGCCTTAAAAATGCAATTTCTAACACAATGAATATGTTCTTCATCACAGAGAGACACTGGTATTCAAAACTTTCTTGCTGATATTCTTGATTTTTATGTGATCAGTAATGCTTCTTTGTTAGTTACAATGTAAGAAAAGAACACTTTAAGATAACACTGCACTTTTACCTCTCAGCCAAAAGCTTATTATGCTATGCCACCAGAAATGGCAAAGTCCCTCATGATTATTTAGTTCAAGCAGAAAACAAACTCATTTGTGGCATTTGCTCTTCAGCTAATGAATATTTTGTGTGGTTGGAGGTGTTCCATGAAACATAACCCTACAGTAAAGTTATTTCTCTTGCCCATTACAATGGACAGTAGCTGTTTCATAGAATCACAGAATCATAGAATCATTTATGTTGGAAAAGATCTTTAAGATCATGGAGTCCAACCATTAACCTAACACTGTCAAGTCCACCACTAAACCATGTCCCAAAGTGCCACATCTACACGTCTTTTAAATACCTCCAGGGATGGTGACTCAACTACTTCCCTGGGCAGCCTGTTCCAGTGCTTGACAACCCTTTTGGTGAACAATTTTTTTGTAATATCCAATCTAAACCTCCCCTGGTGCAACTTGAGGCTGTTTCCTCTCATCCTATCACTTGTTACCTGGGAGAAGAGACCAGCACCCACCTCACTACAGCCTCCTTTCAGGTAGTTGTAGAGAGCGATAAGATCTCCCCTCAGCCTCCTTTTCTCCAGACTAAACCCCAGTTCCCTCAGTCGCTCTTCATAAGACTTGTGCTTTAAACATTTCATTTTAAACTACTGTGTAGAAATCTAAAGCTTATGACTTAGCACTGCCAGTGGCTATGCTGTTACCAGGCTGCTGCAACATAACATTTGAGTCCTTTAGGGAGGTTTGCAAGTTGTGGCTTGAAGCTATTACATTGTAGATGAAAACTGCATTGAAGCTTAGTGAGTTTTTGTTGAACTGGCATAGCTGAAAAGATTTTGACTGATAATAATTTAACCTATGGTATAGTAACACAGAAGAAATATGCGCAAGTGTTACTAAGGTTATGACATCAGCTGTAGAAAGCAAAAAAAAGTGGAAAGGTAAGTTTTATATTCAGTCCAAAATTGCTGTGTATGGTGTACAACGTGACATACAAAGTGGCCAGCATTACTCACTGAGCAAAAAATTTTGTTATATCCAAATACAGTGTAATAGAGCAAGGTAGAAATGTCAAGTCTGTAGATCCTAGAAATTTGTGTAGCCCCATTTTTACTTAAATGTTGACCTGGGTATGGAATGGCATGGCGTTACAGAGAAAATAAATCATTAAAAAGACCCACACAGATGATCCATTTTTCTATATATTTTTTTCTATGGAATTGCTCAATTAGTAAAAATATGTTTTTCTTGTGATAAAAGATACTTTAGTCTGGGGTTTTTTTCCTCCTTGCAAATACTAGAATCTGGCTTTTCTAGAGATCTGCTGGGCTAGGTCTGCAAAGCAGAGCTCCTGACCTCCAAAATTTTGTAGTGGCCCTGAGCTGCTCATCCCATGGAGTGTGCACCAGGCTCGCCTTCCCTGTGCTTCATTTTCCACAGAAAGCATCCCCAAACCTGCGGGCTGTGAGGCAGTCAGAACACGGCCCAGACAAGTTCCTTACAATGTGACCCTGAGTATGAGTACACGTAGCAGCACATCAAGACACAGCCTTCCAGAGACAAAGCAGAAGACGAGTGGGAAGGGGAAAAAGAGGCTGAAAAAAGAAGGGCAATTGAAATCATAGCTAGAGAAAAGCAGTGCAATCAGATCATCAGATCCTCAGTATTATAAAGCACCTCATTCTGCTCCCTTACAAAGCTGGAGCAAGAGAAAGATCTAAATCTAACCAAATCTAAATTTAATCTAATCAAGAATACCTGTCTTAGTCCTGGGAAGAGGGGAGAAAGCAGATCAAATAAACAAACATCAGAGAATGAAAAGTTCAGATGACAAAAACAGAATACGAAGTGTTTATTTATTTGTTATTACCGCAGTCATTTATCTCCAGTTTAAATTTTGTTTTTGTTCTGTGACTCTTACCAAATCTCAGTTCGTTCACTTGCAGAACTGGTATACTACTTACCTAGCAGAAGCCCTCCAAATATAAGAAGGTGGGTTACATTCATTACTAGGCTCAATGTTTCAGAAGTGCTTTTTGAGATTCCTGAGTAACAGGCACAGGAGAACTATAAAATATTGTTGTTATTATTACTGTGAGCTTTGATGAGCTCATGTAATAGGAACCTGACATAATGGAAATAATGACAGTGACCCACTTCAATCAAATTCTGTATTTCTCATGTGGGAAGAATTTTGACTAAGAATTTGCAAGGTTTGTCCATAAATGTGAGCACAAGGGAGGACTGTGTTAGCATATTCAAGGAGGGAAAAAAGCATGATGAATATCTCAAGATCTAGATACTAATTTTTTTTTTTTTTAAATCCATGCTTAGACACCTAAAGGGAATGCAATTTAAAGCTGCTGAACAATTCCAGATGTCACCATCTTAAAGGATGCTAGTAATACTGCAGCCCCTCAACACCAAGAAAGAACTGGCCTGATACTTAACTATGGATTCAAGTAACCTCAGACATTCAGTTTTGAAGATGCTGTCTGAAACCTCTGGATATCTGAAACACCAAAAAAACTCCCTAAATCCCCTGTTAGTAGTAGTTAGCCTTTTCTAAACCTTGAAAGATGTGTGGCACATCTTTCAGTAAACAGTAGTAAAACCATGAGGAAAACAGGTTTCTTTTTTTCTATGTAGTGAAACAACTCCCCAAATCTCATTCTTTTGGATCAACAGTTGGCAACTGTCTGGCAGAAATACTAACTGCCAATGTAAAAATGTTGGGCTGGAGTCAGCAGACCCAGCACACTGTAGATATTGAAGCTCGTAGAAAGAAATGCAGCGTGGGAGTAACCTTTTACTCCCTTCTGCATACTTCTAGGCACTTTCTGCCCTTTTGCACAGTTGTAAGCAGTTGAACCTAAAGCAAAGCACTGTCAGAGGCTGTGGAGCAATGCTGGAAGTGCAACAGAGCAGGGGACTCCATTTGCTCTGCTGCAATAATTTTAAAGGTACCTTTAGCCACAGTGCGTGGGGCAGGCATTAAATGAGATCTGTGTTTATGCTGTCAGAGTATGGCTGAGCGAGGATGCTCATTGACTAAGAATGCACGGTAGAGTGTTTTCTGCCCTAAAGAGACCCTATACCACCCTTTTAACCACCGCAGAGACAGCCTGAGCTTAGGGACGCATCCATGCTGGGTCAGGCAGAGGCGCTCGAATTAGCTTTCAGCAAATCTTACGTACAGGAGACATCTGGCTAGTGCAAAGATGAAATAAATGCTCCCTGAGATTTATATACCAATAAACAGAAAATACCCTTCTGCCTCACAGGTATGTCTGAGATTTGGTCCTTCCCTTCAAGGCTTAATAGTCTATGGAGAACAAAAGAGCCAATGAAAAGCTTACTGCTTTCTCTTTAGTGCCTGCTAGCTGGTGATTGAAGTAGATGACACCACCTAAGTGAGTGGTATGTACCTCTGTACACAGACGACTGAATTAACAGCAGTAATAATACATCACACACATTCATTTCCTGCCGACTTAATGAGAAAATGATATGCATTTGTTGTAGATTAAAACACCACAGCAAGCCAAGCCAAATGGATCACCGAATTAACCTGAACACCAGTACAATGTTTCCTCCTTGTGCCTTCAGATCCCCTTGGTTTTAGCCTTTCCCTGTTTTTGTGGAGTTTGTTGGTAGAGCTCAATATCATTTCTCAAACTGCAAAAAGGTGGAAAAAAAAAAGTATCATGGTTTTTGTCAGTATAATTTGTTGATACAATTGTTTAAATCTTAAAAACAACACTCCTAGCCAATATTACCATAGCACAGCATTTTCTAGGCTCAGGTTTAGTCTTTTGTAGGCAACTGGGAAACAACAGCAGCTTTGGTCATGTTGGCATTTCTGCTGCTCCACCTCAGGTGTTCCTGTGGGAATAGGACATCCTTCCTCTCACAGTGCCAGCCAAGAGAGCAGTTCTGGTGTCTTTGAACATAAGCAAAAAGGGGATTAAATCCTCCAAAGCAAATGTGTTTGGTGACACAAACTAACCAGGCATATTCATTGCTTCATAATGTGAACCTAGTAAAAAATTCAGTGGAGGTATATAAGTACTTTGTATTCAAATTGCATTAAAGCCTGAAAGAGCACCCTACTTCAGTACAAAAGGTTTGGTTACATCCAGGAACAAAAGAAAATACAAGGGGTGTTTTTACAAGGTAAAATGTTTTTCTTGGGGTTTTTTTGGTAAAGGTCTACAGGATATCCTCCAGGGAAAACCAAAACCAGAGCTATAGGAATGTGCAGAGCTGTGACTGTGGTTTTACAGCAGGAAGAGGAAAAGAAAAAGATATGTTCAGAGCATGCTGATAATCAGTGCTAGATAGGAAACAGCAGAACTAGAGCTGTTCTTTTTTTTTAAAAGAAACAAAATCCGATCTGTATTTGCTCTGTTCTACCAGAGCTCATGAAGTCTTCCTCTACCATCAAAAACTGTCCCTGAAGGACCAAAGAGACCTTTTCCAGTGGAGGGGGGCAATCATACCCACATGAGCTGCGGGGCTGTGGGATGTCAGCTCTGAGGAGATGAGACCAAGAGAGCAATTTCTCCCCCATCCAAGGTGGTGGCCTGACCACCAGCCTGGCTGGGAAGGGCTGGCTCTCTGCTCACAGGGCAGCTCCATGCAGTTTGAATAGTCAAGGTCACAGAGCTGGACTCCAAACCCCAGTGATTAGAGCCCTCACCCTGATCTGAAAGGAAGTAGTAATCATCCCTTCCACTTTAAATGACTCTTTCCTTTCCCAGTCCCCCACCATATATTAAAAAAAAGTGCTTTTGCGACTGGACAGACAGATACCTTTTATTCTTCTGAAAACAGTGATTAAAAAAGCAATCATCTGCACAACCTTTCCTATCCCACATCTCCCAGACAGATTGCATGAAACTCAATGGCTGGTTCTCTTCACAATTTCAGGCAATAATTGGGCCATATTTCAACACATACACACACACTTAGACACACTTTATCAAGGTTCGTATTGTTTCTGCACAGTTTTATCTCTGCACTATCGCTGTATGGCTTTGGTAAGTGCACTGAGTGCAAGAGACCCTCCCCCCCTGCCCCGATGTTACCATCTTGTGTTTTTCAAAATTAGTTACGCCTCATGTGAAATATGGTGTGAAATCCGTCTGAAAAGACAGATACGTGCAAAAGCAACGGACCATGGAGGAGAAAGCAGTGAGGGGAGGAGTGCCAGGGTTCGGCAACGTAAGAGATGCTGAGGGTTTAAGTCTTTTTGTTAGCTGGTGTATGATCCCCCCCCACACTATTTCTAATATCTGCCATCCTCAGGATCAGGTAGATGGTAGATGGAGAAATAAGATATATAAGCAGAAACTTTGAAGAAGACCTCTTACAGTTTTTTTTTATTAAACTTGAAATGAATGGGTTGTACCATAGGCACTGAGATTTCCTTTTTACAGATGATAATTTGTGCAATAACAACAGTAGGACAATTGGTGTCCCCTAGAATCACCTGGGGCCACTTTGGGTAAACTTACTAAAGAAAAAATGTGGGTTTTTTTCCCCACCATCTTTAATATGGTTAAGCTTTCTTTGAATGCGTCAAACAAAAATGATTTATTTAAAAATTATTCTGAAGCATCTATTTCCCTTTTAGTGATCCTACATTACAGAATATGACAACATCTAAAGAAACTTTTCTGCAGGAAAGGTTCACGCAGCCACCGATGAAAAGCAGTTTTTCATCACAAAGATAACGGCAGCTGCAGTGAGTCAGACCCAAGGTCTATCCTTCTGCTCCCCGACAACAGCCGGTAGCTGTTCCTCAGGGGAAAAGTATTACAATATAGAGTGGTGTTTCTCCAAGTACACCTTCCCCTTAGCTTCCAGCAATCTCCTGCTTAGTGAAAAATATTAACCCATGACAAAACACAGCCCTTCATATCCTGCAGGAATGTGTGTTTACATTTCAGTTTTCCAGTGCACAAAAAAAGTGTTTTCTTTTTTATTTCAGAACTTTGCCTGATGAGTTCAGTGGATGCTCCCTAATTCTTGTATGCATGCTATTCATGGTTTTAAGGGCTTCCCTCAAATCTGGCATCACTCTTCCCTCTTTCAAGGTAACAAGCCATAGCTGCTTCATATGCTTTGCCTTCCATTCTTGCTTTCTATAGCATCATCACGACCATGGTCAGATGTTGTCATCAGAGACACACATCATCTCCTGTACCAGGTTCTGTTTCACTATATAAGGTGGGAAAAGAAAAGAGCATGTGGTATTCAAGATGCAGCTACACCATGAATTTCTGTAACGGCATAATGTTTTCTGATTTGGTCTCTGGTTGTTTCCTAGCAAACCCTAATATTGCGTTTCTGCCTGATATTTCGTTACCGTTACCCACAATGATAACCCCAATCCTGGGGCTCCATTACCTCCTTTTACTGCTTAACCTTTTGCATGTCTGTGCTAACAAGTGGATCAAGGAACTTACTTACCTAAAGAACAACAGCAGAACAATGTGTATTAATATCCTGTTTTCTTAATTAGTGCCCTAGTCTGGCTTATGGCAGGTACCCACAGACAGCCCCGTATGACACTGGTGGTGCCCCCAGCGCTATTGCATCAGGGACCTGCAGCCTCAGCCCATTCTCCTGCCACACTTTGCAGCTGCTTTTCACTGATATCAGCCTTACCTGCCATCAGCAAACAATCCTAGCTTCTTCACTTCAAGCTCCAACTGTTTAGCTAGGTTTTGGTTAGATTTGCTCAGGAGCTCCTGAGATGTTTTTGTTTGACTGGGAACTGGTCAGGCCTTGCTGGGAGCACATGCCACAAGGCTGCTCGGAGAACAGAGCTGGACTGAAGCTACCCATCCACTCGCGTGGGGCCGGTGTCAGCTCGCCTGCCCGAACAACATTCCAGCATCATCATATGCCATCAGCCATTTACTTGGGTCAGTTCTGCCCACTTGCATTCAGGGATGCAAGGGGGCTACTGGACACCTACTGAGGCAAGAGAGGTACAATTTTTAGAAGAAATGTGTAGAAATATGAAATTTCCCAGAAATATCTTCCAGAAAAATGGAAATATGAGAAAATTAGAAATATCTGAAGTAGCTACATGCTTACCAAAACCACACTTAATGAAATTCTTTGGAAATGACATATATCTTGTAGATATGAAATGAAATGATAGATATTGTGTAGATCAAAAAAACTTTAAGAAATAAGTATATTTTTATTTTGGGTTATGACAAATACACTTTGTATTGCATTCATAGCTATGAGGAATGTAAAATTACTTACATATATACTGTACTTGTTAACATATGTCTGCAATAATAGAAAAATAATAGAAACACTGAAAACAAGGCATGGCTGTTGACTCACTAGCAAAAAGGAAAGCTATAATTGTGTATGTAAATAGGTTGCAATGAAACAGAGGGGAAAAATTGTATTTCTGTAGAAGAAAGGAGGAAAATGAATACACAAATGTTGTATGCTTTCATTTATACATTCATTATACTGTAAATAAAACTCAAATAATTATCTCACTGTTCAGTCCAAGGAAAAATGTTTCACATGAAAGTTTTATTTCGATTTTTCTTCAGATCTGTATGGCAGGTGAGGAAAAAGAATTGGAATGGGGAAAGAAAAGCAATTTTTCTCTGAGAACTTACCTTTTTTTCCAGACTCACAGATCTGTTTTGGACAGTCCTGTCCTTAGTGTTCTTTTTAAAACAAACAAAAAAAAAGAAAACCTGAAACATTAAGATAAACAGTTCTTGAGTGAATAGTGAGGAGAAGATCCCATACTGAATTTTGGCCTTATAAAAAGGGATGCAGAAGAGTTCTTTATATGGAAGGCATTACAGAGCAAATTGGAAGGAAAAATTAAAGTGTATATTTTCAGAATATTCAGTATGTATTCGGGCTACGTCTATAAAAATAACTGCAGGTCTGCCAAAACACAAAGAGAGAGGAGGTCAAGCTAAAATATCCTGGCAGGACCAATGGACATAGGCCCATTCAGCATCATGCGTACTTAGATCTGCGAGCTGTGTGTCCAAGGAAAGAATCTGCTTCTCTGCAAGAAACCCCACACACTGAACCCCTCCAGGAGCTCCACGAAGGGCTGGTAGTGGCAGCTTTCCCTGCTCCACCCTAGATTTGACAGCACTTTGCACTTTGGCGATGCAAAACTTGGCCACCCTGATGCTGCTGGAATACCTCAGATTGCCTGCCCTCAGGGCTCCTCAGTGCTTGGAAAGTCTCTGAAATAGCTATTCCAGAACATTATTTGGGCGTACATCCTCTCTGGATGCTCCTATTTCAGAATAGGAGTGCTTTTTTGGACTGACTGTAATCCATATGCAGAGCTAATTCAGAAACAGTGTGGCTGCATGGAGACTTAAACCAAAATAACTATTCAAAAATAATTATTCTGGAATAATAATTACAGCCCTCATTTCTGTATCAGATACAGTTATTCAGGAATACCTCTGCCAGTGTATTTCCACATGGACGTGAGCCCTGAGTGTTTACCACCTGCATTTTCCTCAATCAGGTGAAGAAAAAGCCTTTTGCTGAAGTTCTGGGGAAAAAAAATGAAAACCCTTTAAAATAAAATGCTGCTCTAAACTGCAGTTATTTTGACAATAGATCAATCGAAGGTATCACATTTATTTCTAGTGCTTGAAGAGAGGAATTCTGAGCTGTAGCTTCTGTTGCGTCACTGAGTTACTCATTGCCTTAAACTTAACTAAAGATGATTCATGGGCAATTAAAAAATGGCAAGGAAGAGACGTGCCATTTAGGATGCTGAAATAATACAGGAGTTTCTTTCTTTGACATTGTTATTCAGATTGGGTTTTACAGGTACTGACAACAGGTGCTGGACCCTGGTACTCAAGTGGTAATCTCAAGCTGTGTACTTGGGTCTCAAGATCTCATTTAAACCAAAATTACTTGATTGTTCAAACACCCTGGTGCGAGCTGGCAGGCTTGTCAGGTGGGGAAACTCAGGCAGCAGGTAGGCATTGGCTCAAACCCAGGCTCACCAGCAAGGCAGCATGGATGCAACCAGTTTAAACCACACTGCACAGCTCTTGTCCCCATGCTTGGGAACAATTTGCTGAATTTTACAGCTGAGGTGCTCTGAAGTGCTCTCTAGAAGAGACTTTCTCTGCATTGCCTATAAAGGAAGATCACCTAGCTCTCAAATAGGTGCTCTTACAGCATGTGGTGTTAACAGCTCTCCAACCGTTTAGGTCTGTAATAAAATTATAGCATACAGCAACAACGGGAAGGCTGAACTTGCCCTAAATCTACGCTCAAGACCAAAAGGGTAAGATGCTACACCTGTCAAAAGACAGATGTCATGCTGCTGGGACTCTCATAGTTACTGCTAGAAGGCCAACAGGTAATAAATAACCATAAAGTCAGTCTATTAATTTCTTTATTAGCGCTGGCCAAAAATAGGTCTCTGCTATTTGTAGCAGCGAGATAAATACTGGATGAGTACAGAGGAATAAATTGCTGTTGTGAATTATGAGTTAATGAGTGTTGAAAATGTATAAATTATAGATATGAAATAATTATGCAAATTATATTCCTTCATCCAATCATTTATTTAGTGGAAACACTTATACAGTATCTTTACAGAGTGACAGCAGTGGCGGAAACGGTCCTGTTGATGTATAACCTGTAAGTGCTACAAGTAAACAAACTTCTGTTATAAATGGTATTGTCTTCCTTTCAGGAACCTCAGAGCTTTTCCTGATGTTAAATAACATCTTAAGGTGGTCCTCAGAAATATAGGGATGGGCAGTCTGAGGCACAGAACTGGCAAGGGAAGTAAGATCCAGGGTTTTCCTCCTCTTAAGTTTCATGTACAGGTTTCACTGCTGGTGGCTTAATGTGTTCCCATGCTCATCACGCCGGCCTAAGCTATCTGTTGCCCCTAACCTCGCTGTGCTCCTCAGATATGTCTGGACAATTGCTCATAGGACCACCTCCACACAGGAGATTAACCCAATTTTTTTTTTTTAAAAAGTGTATTAAATAACATTTTAAAAAAATAGTTTACTTTTGCAGAGCTTTTCCTTTTTATTTTTTTTTTAATTGCAGAGTTCCCTTGGTGGGAATGCATGGTGGCAGGAGCAAGCGGCGGCGGCAGCAGCAAAGGGGCTGGGAAGCAGCACAACCCTCCCAGCTGCTGTAGGCTGCAGAGGTGGTGCAGGGCAGCTGTGCTCCGCGCATCTTCCCCTTCGCACATGAAGACGGCAGCCCTTCTCTGAATGCACTGCTGAAGCATTGTTTTGCAGGAGGTTGGGTGAAATCCAGGAAATATATCTTTGTTTTTCAAGCTGGTCACATACAATTCTCCCTGGGTTTTATGGTTAAGCTGGCTGCTCTCTCTTCAGACTAAATGAGCAAACAATTAAATATCTCACAATTAAATATCCCACTGCTCAGTCAGACCTAATACAATGGTAGTGGCTGCCAAGGACTAGACTGAACATAAACAGTAACACTGGGAATTAATTAGTTCAGGGCTTATATATGTGTGTGTGCTTTATAGAACAGGCAGAATTTCAGCAGAAAGCTGTGCAGACAGGAAAAGTCACATTTGTAAGTCAGAAAGAAAACCAGAAGACCGCGTTCTGGACAGAATGCTAGTCGAAGGCCAGGTTTAAAAATATGAAAAGATAAATTGGCTCCATGTCATCTTTGTGCTTATGAGAACGTTATTTGCCAAGAAACATAATCATATCCAAGAAATAGCTGACTGTCACCATTTTCTCTATTGAGAAGGGTGCACAAGTCGCTGCACACAAGGCAGATGCTTGTGATGAAGAGAATGAAAGCATGATATCTGTTGCATTTGAGGACTCTACTTGGGTATTTAAAAGATGCCCACTAACTTGACGTCGGAAAACTTTGATATCCCAGCTATGAGCTCTGCTGAAACTGTCCATAGCCCTGCTGAAGCCTGGCGGCAGCCCAGGCCAAGGCACAGACTTCATACTCGCTCAGCTGTGTCCAGCAGAAAATCTTGGACTCTGCTTTTGCTGAGAAGAGTGGGATGAAGAATCTTTTGCTGCAACGTGGGATTTTTAGGTGTATTTCTTGCTTGTTGAAATGAAACTGTAGTTTAGACAAAAAACTTTCATATGAAACTGGGATGACGTAACTTGAAAATAGGACAACTTCACTGTCTTACCAGATATCCTGCCAACACCTGTAACACATTAGCTGTGTGCATATTGAAGATCATGGGAATTAAAGTGTAGGTAGCACAGGACTTCTCTGGCTATAAGAGGCAGCCCCCCCCCCTCCCCCAAAGGACGAGTGAAGAACCATCTGTCAAGATCCCGTCTCCTCACCAAGAGGAATGACACCCAGCCCGTGGCTTGTTTGATCCAAGAGTAGATGTGTTAATCATCAGTGTGAGATACCAAACTGCTGACAGGTTACTATATTTTGCTACGCTTGTATGCAAAGGATTCTCGTTAGCAAAGACTTCAAGTGTCCTTGTCTCTCTCATCCACAGCCGTCTTGATCTCACAAAATGACAACTCTTGCAATGATTTCTTTCCCACAGGACTAGCCTGAGATTAATTACTAGTTTTAAGTGTACTGAGTAATAAACATGTTTCAGTGGGTTAAATAGCTACTGGTAGCTACCATTCCTCAGCTTCAGAATGGTACAGGTGCCCGAGTGTTTTCTGGAGCAAGTGACCACCAGTTATTATTAACGTGTGACATTAACATTAAGTAGTAATGATGGCTGAATTGTTTTTGCTGAAATGTAATGAACACAGAGGATGCATTTTAATGAGGAGTAAAGAAGCAGTAAATCCTAAAGTAATTCCTGGAATGAGTATTACCACGCAGAGGATTTCCTTTTCTCTTTCATATTCCCAAATCTAATTATATTTTTCTAATTTTCCTCCCTTCTTTTTCCCAATTCCTACTCTGTTTCCTCTCTCTCATTCTCATTCCTGCTTAAAACTTTCTGCTTCTTTGCACATTTCTTTTCAACAAAGGGGAAGGAAATCCTGTGCTCCTTCATTTTACTGCTCCTTCGTAGCAAAATCAGGAGAAAATACAGCAGAGAAGGAAATAGAAGCACACTTAAATTTCTGCTAACTACTGTTGCCACTGACATTTATATTTGTTTGATTTACACACATTCTAATTAATACAAATAGCAAAGGGGAGAACTCAGCAGTGAAGCTACAAAAGTTTACAGGTTGTTTTCACATGTTTATTGCTTTGCTAAAACCCAGACCCTCTAATCAGCTTCACAGATTATTCCTTGCATTCATGATGCCCCGCTGACAACGAAATGTAAACAAACTGCCGCAATGGAAGAGGTAAAATCTATACAGAAGATCCCAGTGTTAACATATGTCTGTGTTCCTGGTGTCAGGAAAAAAACAAACAAAAAAATGCAGTAATATAAGCCTCAAATGATTAGTTGAGTAGTTTTTCTGCAAGTCAAAACAATCTTACTGATCAAAAATTGTATGAGGCTATACCTGAGGAACGTGCCCACAGTTACTAATTGTTGAATACAGTACTCAGCAGTACCAATCACTCAAGTGAAAGGAAACAATTTCTCAAAAAAAAAAAAAAAAAGAGAGAGAATGGGGGAAGTTAGTCACAAAAAAAAGAGGCGCATTGTCATTTGAGGAAAAAAATATCAAAGCATCAAACAGTGTAAAAAATATTAGTGTATGAAATAGGAGTCAAGACAAGCTCTCCTACTGCCCCCAGTATGGCCTGGGAGCTCTAGGGGAGATACACCCACAATATAAGGAAGAGGGAACTTCACTACCTGACATTTCCCTTCTGTAATTAAAAATAAGGGATTCTGTTTCCTTCTACCCCAGGAAAGATGGGATTCAGAAAACCTGGGTATTTTTTGCAGCTTTTGATCTAAATGACTTTTTTTCCCCCATTTGCCGCTCACGGCAAGCTCACAGTAATTTTGTGTCTCTACACAGCACACTGGATCTTCAGAGAGTGCCAAGCACCACAGGGAAGACAATCTTACTTTCACCTAGATAGCTTGCAGGTTGAAGGTAGATCTTGCCCCAAATTATACCCTACACTGCTTCTGTGAGCTGGCCCCACTATGAGCTGATTGTGGGTAGAATTCACTCACAGAAACTTGATTTTCTAAGCCAGACCTCTCTTCAGTTAGCATCTATAGACATCAAACCAAGCCCATCAGATAGACTGCAGGGCTTCCAGGCAAGCGAGCACACGAGCTGGCCAGGCTGCACCTAGATGTGCTGTGCTGTGTTGTCAATTAAATATGCAAAAAGAACATGTGCATTTTATCAGATCCATGCAAGTCATTAGGCTTTTCTCTGCCCTTACCAGTTCATACCACGATCAGAAATTTTGGAATAAGTAAACACTCCTCAATCACTTCCAGCTGTAAGAAATGGATCTCAGAAGGGTACGATCATCTATTCTGAGTTCTTGAGCCCTGAGCACAAGTTTAATTTGTCACACGTCAGGTTAGATTGCCAGGCAGTCCAGGCTGCTATACAGAATTCCACAATAGGTGGAATTTATATGTATTCAAATAAAAGCATCTTCAGTCTACCGTGCAGTCAAGGAAGGCAATGCCTATTTATCATAGTCTCCTGATACTGGTTCAAAAGGCCATTGCGTCACGGACAGAAATATAGATATAGTCTGCTTTCCCATCACCACAAGTCAACAGTGATGACAGGCCCACTGACAGAGAATTTGAGTGTTCTCCTGAGCCCTCCATCCTCAGACCAATATTTCACTGGTTCAGCTTACCTATTGTATTGATAGAAGGAAATAGCCAGAGTTTATTCAAGGGCACTTCACATTGTTTTGAGCCTTTTGTTCAAAAAGTGGTCCCGGCACAGGCCGTCTTAAAGTAGCTTTCCCATCACGTCAGACCAGAAGCTGAAGCCTACACCTTTTCACTGACCTTCTTTCTCCCCAAAGGCATATGTGCAATCAGGGGGATGTAGCCAATCTGATCTTAACAGCTCCTTGTTAGAGGAGGTGACACTGGTTGACACAGCTCTTCCAGGTGTCTAATCTCACTTGTGCATCACTCCTGGACTCTCAAGGAACTGTGCTGCAGAAGGAGGGCAGGGTCTTCATCCAGATCTGATGGTCTTCCAGTAGACAGCCCAGTGTTGGCTCAGGGGAGAGCACCTACAGAAGTCTTGCCCAGAAAGAGACCTATTGCAAGGTGGGAACTACGAGATATTTCTCTGACTGGAGGAGAATTTCGGCCTTGGCCATTCAACCCCAATTTGACTTGGGGAGGTTTCATATGTCAAATATCCTGTGTTATGTTCTGATCTTAGAATTTTCTTGGGGTTTATGCAGGTCTATAGTTGCAGGTATTTTAGCATATTACCCTCCAGTGTGATACTTCTTTATGGAGTACAACTAAAATAGCAGAGTTCAAGCCAAAACACCGGGTCACATAGGAAGGCTTAAGCAGGAATTAATTCAGGTAGAACGGTATTTGGATCTAATCCCAAAGGCAGGAGTTTGGGTATTTAATTGTAGCGCAGCTGTTCACGTCAATGTGCCAGAAGCAAAAGGCATCAAGGAGTCCAGGAGAGCATGGACAGTATGGCCTCAGGGGTTAGCACAGGAAGAGAGGAGAGGTATTTTGAAATCATTTATTTAGTCCTACTGTAATCAGAAAAATAAGAATTTGTAATGGTCACAGCACCTAATTTAGCTACTAAACTACACTCCTGCACTGAGTCACTTTTTCCTTCTTGACTTCAAAAGTCAAGGGAAGGACCCCTCATGTAGATAGTGCACATCCCTCCTCTTGTGCCTGCTTGCTGGAAACAAGAAGGACAGCACCAAAAATGTTCCCAATTCACATCATGGCAACAGCAAGCCCTGGCTGAATACTTCAGCCCAAGGCAATCACAACAATATTCTTCAAGGCAGCAAGGTACAAGTGCTTCCCTTCAGATCAGACTGCACTACTGAAAGATGGATTTCACCTGTTGTCCTCACGAAACTAGTCCTGATTCACAATGATCTAACTGAGGACATCAACACATGGGGGATTAACAAGCTACTTTCGTTCAACTGCTTAACGGTAATTGTCCAAATACGTTTCTCTTACCAATGGAAAATACAGGGTGGCTCTAGATAGGTTGTTTGCTTTCTGCAGAGAGTTAGACAATCTCGTATTTGCTGTGGAGTAAAATTGCTCAGATAAGCAGTTGCTGTGCCGTAGCTAACACATAGTAAATTCAGAGGATACGATGCCTACAGGCCCATAATCCTGAGAGCAGCATTAAGCTCAAAGGCCTGAGGAAACAATAGGAATAGGTTATTCAATAATAAAATTTAATTAGGACTCCAATCAGAGTGGAACAAAGGAAATAAACAACTAATAATCTTATGCTAGGTAATCCGGATAATTAAGTTTGTGTTTGTTTGTATATTTAGAAAACCTCTGCAGCTGTGTCAGGTGAGGAGGTTGTGCTCTTTTCCCTGAACTAGTTAATTTAAGAAAAGCCATACCCTGAAAGGCTTTTTCACTAGATAGGTGGAGAAATTGCTGATGGACTCAGGTGGGTCTTTGATGCAACTGTTTTCCTGATGAGGGCAAGAATTACAGAGCAGATGGCAGGGTCTGTGCTGGGGGTTCCCAGCTTCCTTCCCTGCCTGAAAAGCTGCTTTTGGTTCCTCGTCTCAAGTCATAGTCTAGTTCCTGTTTTGACTTTGGTTTCTCCAGGCTCTGTGTGCTGGTGTTTTTTCCCATTTCTTTTCAGAAAGCAGCAGCTCACAGACTCCCTCCACCTGCGCCTGCCCTGCCTGCGCCTTGGTGTTGTGGGCTCCTGCCGAGGGTGCTCCGGTTTCTGCCACGCCAGCCCGTAAAATGCCTTTGCTGTGTCTCACGACTACTTTAAACAGGAAAGAGCTGCAGCTTTAGCACAACAGGATGCCGGGGGGGTTCACTGCATTTTGGGAGGGGTTTGGTTTTCTGTTTTTATTGGTAGTTCCAAACCACCGTCCCATGGCAGTTTGCTTGCATTTCTGATGACAGTGTTAGCAAGAAAATGGGCTTCCATTTTGAGTTGTTATATATAGATATAAAAAAATAATATTGTATGTTCAAATAGGGATGTGTGTGCGTGTGTATACATCTTCCAGGAGCTGTTGTTGATGTCCTGAGGTTCTGGATAAATAGCGCATGGACGGTACGCAGGAAGGGGATCCAAAATCCCATGACCTTGGAGCGCTTGGGCTGGCTGTCGTTTAACTTTTCTGGCTCAGCTTGGTGGCTCCTTCCTTGGAGTGCCCTGAGAAAGGACGTAATATTCATGAAGTCCTGAGTAAAATTAAGTTGCAAGTTGCTATGTGCTCTTCAGCTGCTTTTTACAGAAGCGCTATCAGGTGAAGAAGCAGCACCTATAAGGTGAAGGAATGGGTGCTATAAGAAGCTATAAGCTCTGTAATTATATATTACATTTATAAGAAGCTATACAGAAGCGCAATGGGGTGAAGTAACGGATGAGGAAGTTACACTTGAAAGGATTTTTATTTAACGTTGGTCAGAAGAAAAAAATCCTGACTGGTTTCACTACATTGACTTACACCAACTGCGTTGCTATTTTTTGTAGTAGGTATTAGATGTCCGAAAGCAAAGGTTAACCTGAGGTGAATAGTATGAGACATAACGAGTATCACTCGCGAAGGACTATTTCCAAAGCTTTAAAGGTAGGCGATCCTGATTCCTCCAGCATGAGGATGGGAGCTCGAAGACCACGACGTTGAAGCGGAACGCTTTGGCAAGACCTGTTGCAAATGACTGACAGGGTATTTTTTTTTTATTACACAAACATACATAAAAAGAGGGAAGCGTGCCTTTCGCCTCAAAATTTGCCTCTGGCTCTGTCCACCGCAGGGCAGACTGTGGCGACAGGCCTCTAGCCAGGCCCCGGGCCCGGCCGACCGAGGAGGCCGCCCTCGTCCCCGGCGCGCTGGTGCGGTGCAGGCCGGCGGGGAGGCAGCTCCCGCCGCCATGTCGCGACAGACCGCTGGGGCCCGGGTCTCCGTCCCGGCTGGGCGACCGTCTCCCGGCGGAGCGCAGCAGCCCGGGCGCGGGGGCTCAGAGCAGGGGCTGCTGCGCCGAAGGGGTGAGCCGAGGAGGGCTGAGGCAGCGAGGCGGCAGCAGGTCTCCCTGCGCTCCCCGGGGCGGGACGGGGCAAGAGGAAAGGCCGCGGGCGCGCCTCAGCGGGAATACGCAGGTAGGCGGTGGTGGTGGTAGTCATACGGAAGGCAGTGAAATGATTATGCATTTATAAATTATAGAAATACGCTGAGTAGTAACATCAGACGTATTCAGTCATACAGAACGAAGGCGCGTATAAAATGTTACATGTTTATTATATAAAGCATATCACAATGGATACCTATATCTATCCATTGTGTTATGTAAATAATACACTCATAGAATAATAGACACATAATGATACATACAGATATGCTGTATTATATAACATTCACTATATATGTAATATGTATGTTTATGTAATATACGTAACATGGATAATAATGTTTATATAATATATATGTAATATAATAGGTTTATATTACTATATTTTATATTTATATATTATAATATATCTAATAATGCACACATATAATACACAGTATATGTATTATATGTACATACTATAATATGTATATATAATACACAGTATATGTATTATATGTACACACTATAATATGTATTATGATGCATAATGACATATGTATACATAAAAACCTTAGCTGAAATACGTGAGTGGGTCTGTCAGTTTTGGCTTGTGCCTTTGCAGTGATGGATAGTTTTGTTACCGACTGGAAAGAGTGCGGAGTGGCTCCTGAAGAGGAGGCACGAGGAGAGCAGAGGTGCCTTCTTATCAAATTTCTAAACGAGAAATAACACTGTGGTGTCCAGCTCTTGCTTCTTTTCATTTTAATCCTGTTTTTCCACTGATGGCATCTTCAAGCTAAATATTTTAGTGGCTATGTAGCAGCTCTTTTAATGTTACTCCACCACTACAGGACATCCCCGCCCTGACACATTTGCCTGGGTGCTTATTATTTTCTTTCTATGGATTGTGTTTAATTCCCAGGAAATAGCTCAGACAAAAATTAAATATTGAGCAAAGATTTCTGAAGATGGCTCCCTCCCTGAGAGCAGTGGCTGGTAGGAGATTTCCCTGGGAGTGGTGAGATTTATGTCCTGGGATAAAGACAACACACGGCACTCTTCAGAGCCGTGAAGCTGCCTCGGTATAAAGATCTGAAGAGCTGATTATCTGAAGTACTCGGAAAGTATTTCTTGGGCAGAATGTGCTGTTTCATATTTTCAAGATAATATCTACCATTTCATTCACTTCTTACAGGAACAAAATATTTAGAATTCTCTAGGAAAAAAGAGAGTAATAGTTATTACGTGAAGGACAGTGTAGTGGTGGCCGAGACTTCAGACAGGAATTTTGAGAAATAGCTTTGGGCAACTGGGCATGAGAAGAAATGTGTAGAGACGGCCAAGAGCAGTGATTGATTTCCCAGTCTCCAACCACACCAACACTCATCTGATCACACCAGTCATCTTTTTTTCAAAATTTTGTGCGTGTGTGTGTGTGTGTGTTTTCTTCTGTGCTTTTCCACAGACCTGCTTTCAGCTGAATTTTATGACAGAACTTCCAGTTTCTTCATTTAAATTGGCAGGAGGCTTTTTTTTTTATTTTTGAGAAAATATTTTGCAAGTTCTTACTCTTACAAGGGTAAAGCAATAATAGCACGTAAAATATGAATTGCTAAATAATATATTTAATTTTTTCTTTCTTGATATTCAGAAACAACTCTACAACATAAGAATAAATCAGTCTGGAGAATGCAAGAGTTAAACACAAAATTATGGGGTTTGTGATGTTCATTTGATGGCAGATTTGCGTGAATTTAGATCCTAACCCAAACCCAGTGAAGTCAACACCAGGACTATCATGGTCAGCAGACCTTCTCTGCTGTCCATGGGGTGTTGTCACGGTGGGTCAATGCATTATGACCGGTGAGCATTTGCTGTCTCTTAGCATATTTACATACATCCACAGGACCTACTAGTCAGAAGGCATATTACCAACAAATTGAGTCAGAGAGTATCAGAAACTTGCAAAGTCAAGACTGAGCAGGCAGCATGGGCGATAAATGAGGTGCAAGTGAGGAAAAAAATTAAAACAGTTTTGTAGCTGAGGGACTGCCTTGTCAAATCATTCCCTCTGGTAACACTGCAGGGTGCTACCAAATTCAGTGGGACTGAATGAACTTGAGAAAAATTTGTATTTTTCCAAAGTGATGGAGCAATGCTGGAGCTATTTAGGATTGGGGTGTTTTGAGATGCCTTGTAGCATTTGTCCCACAAGCTGAACTGCCTCCCACTTTGTATTCTGTGATGTCAGTCAGCTATTCTTTCAAAGGGATTTTATTTTTTAACAGTCCCCTCAATATTATGATGTCTCATGGAGTCACACTTCACTGTAGTGTTTCTCCCTGACGAAATGCTACAAAAGAGCAGGTTTTCATCTGCTCATAGATTAATTACAGAGTATTCCCCTGCCCTGCTGCCCGGGGTATACCACTAATTGTAAAAAAGCCCTTAATGTGTTTTATTTTTTTTATATATATATATATTCATAGACTTAGTATGCCACTAAGTCTATAGAAAAACTTGTTAATGGGCTTAAGTTTTGTTATCTTGAATCCTTCCTATAATAACCACCCATCTGTATTTTGCCAGTAGGTTTGACTTCGTAACGATGTTTATTATATAGAGGGGAACTTGGCTCTGGGACCATCTCAGTGAAGGGGTGTTGTCATTACAGCTGTGTGGTGCTGGTGGGTGTGATGCTGGCTCTTCTCCCTGAACATACACCAAAACCTCCCAATGATTTTGTAGGATGTCTATGAAATGAAAACACTTTTCTGGCGGCAGGAGCAGCACAAGTGGGTGTGCGGCCAACCCCGTGGTGGGGCTGTGGCACCCAGGGAGGGTACGCGTGGCATTTGCAGGCAGTCCCAGCTATAACATGGCAAATACCATCTCTCACCTGGTGTTTTGACAGCACGAGTTTGGCACACAGAGGTGCCAGTGAGTCTTACCGGGGACCATCACTCCTATGGATGGTGTATAGGGTATTTCTGACAACAGGAGCAATTGTTTTTAATGCTTCCTCTTGGGAAAAACTTGAAGGGAGAGATGGTGCCCCACTGCAGGACCTGAGACTTTGTACGTTATCCCAACTCATCTTTTCCTAGTTTGTGGGTTGTTGCAACACAGAGGAATTTCATGAGCCTTGTGCTTCCACAAGGGAATGACTGGGATGAGGGCCAAGAGTGAAGTAAAAGCCAACAACCCCCCACTCTTTGTACACAGAAGTACTTCAAGTGCAAATCCACCCTAGAAATCCCCTCTCATGCCCATTGTATGGAGTGGGCTTTGCTCTATGGCACTTGCATATGGATGGGATTTAGAAAGCTGCTCACCACACCTCTATCCTTGATGTAATTTCTGTTTCTATATATTGCAAAAGGAGCAAACAGGACCACTACAAAAAGCCCAGCCCTTGCATTTGGCCCCCAGCATTTCCTATGGCGGTAATAACTCCGTGTATTTCACCACATGCTCTCCACAAGCACATTAGCAGGCAGAAGGAAGTATTACACGTGAAATCAGAGTGGGAGACCACAGCACACCAGAAAGAGCCTTGCCCAGGAGCTTTTTCATCAAGTTTATAAGCTCTGCCTTCTTCAAAGATATTTAGAGTTGTTTCAAAGTGACAGAGATTACCTTATTCCCCATAAGGTGTTCCACGGCTGAGGCAGTTTTTTGGCAGGGATGAAGAAGATGATTCATTTGTCTAAATGGCTCAACCTCATTGTATGCTCAGCTGGTAAATGGCAGTCGCACCCAGACAGACTTCCAAAGAAGAACATACCTCATCACTCGTAGAAAGGAGGAAAAGTTACATTTGCTAACATTACAATTTTCCTGGCACTTAATATAATAAGCAGCTGGGGCTAGGAGTTTATTTATTTTCATTTTCAAGCCTCTCTTCTCTTCCAATTCTTTCTTTATCTTTTAAGCAAAGATGCAAGTGGTTGCTGAATCCTTACTTGTTGCTGCCTTATGAAAGTTTCCTGATTTGGCAAAAATAATTATGCATGAAAAAAGAATTGTAAATGCAGAAATTTGCACATGTGGATTTGTGAACATGTGCATGTTACAGGGATGGCTTAAGGATCTTGTCTGGAAATCTGCCCTCAAATACCTTTGAGTGATGGATATTCAGATTTGGTTATTTCAAAGAGCAAGGCTACAAGGCACCAGAGATTACTTAAAATGAAAAATGCACATCATTTTTATAGAAGAGCCTCGGTAGGCAACATGGAAAAATGATGTACAGTGAATCAAAACAGATCCTGAGGGCACACTGAGCTCCAGACCTGCTTTCTTTCCCTGTGCGCCGCCAGCTGCAGGATAGCCACGTTCGCTGAGAGAGCTCATTTATACTGACTTGACATTTTGGTGAGGGCTTGCACGGAGGTAATCACCTTCACCAGGGCAAGGGCGTTGACTGGCTTTTGCAACTACGATAAAACGATGCCAGTTTTGACAGCAAATGTTTAAATTTAAACCCCTCTGCCTGTCTGACTGCAAAAGGCGGCCAGTATTTTCAGAACACTGTCAAAAATAGTTTTGGTGGTGTTTGCTCAAGTGTTTTGAGTTGTCCTAGAGCTGGTCAAAAGAGCTAGATTTCAACAGGAGATTAACAGAAAGATGGAAGTTTTCACTAAATATTTTATCCTCTTTTTTTTTTGACCAGTTCTACTTGCATCTAAATTTCTGAAATAAATATTATTTCTCTGCTCTTTTGATCTTCATACTTCTCCCACGCTAGTGCTATAGGAACAGTTCAGAGGAAATCTGCAATAACATTTTGTGTCTCAATGATCAATAGCATATGAAATAAAAGCTCCGTTCCTAAAAATAAACTAGAGATTGCTGCTATCACATTAACTTTACTTTACCGTAGGCATATAAACCATTATTTGGGTTACATGATATTGAATAGTTGCTAAAAAAAAACCAATCAGGCTAGTAAATTGGACCATGTGCGACAATGAGAATAACAAAAGAAATCACATGTATTTAAAATCAAATGCTAGAGCTGGGCATAAGATGGACATGTGGAAAGAGTGAAAACTCCAGGATGGGAAGAAAAGCAGTACTGAAAAGAGCAGATATGTGCATAAAATTATTATGCTGTTACCTAAAAAAGGACATCTGGGTGCACAGTTTATAACATTTCATAGCACAATGGTTACGTTACAAATCACAGATAGCTTTTCTGCTCCTCGTCAGTGTGTTGAATATGTCCGTAAAATATTTTTGCCTATATCCTACGTACCTGAAACTGGGGTCCTGCACCGAAGCTGGACACCAACCTCACTTTCTGGTCAACAGGGCAAAGGCAGGGCTCATACAGAGGAGATCTACCTGAAGTGCCTCGGGAGAGGGCTTGCCCTGTGGATGTCCAGCTGTGACTGGTGAGACCAGATGTCCAACGCTGAAGGCTTGCAGTGGGTCCAATGACCCACATCATTCGGGAAGGGGGAGGCAAGTGTAGACATGAGACAGTTGCCTCTATCCACCTATGTGTGCAATGGCAGACTTGCCAAACTGAGCAGTCTCGCTGTGTGTGACCCATTTGGGTATTCAAGTGGGTATTGCACTGGAGATAATTATGGTTGTTTACCGCTTGCAAACAATCTTCTGCAGAGCTCAGACAAGATCACGCCTCTGTCTCAGAGTTTATAATGGAAAGGAGAATTAATGAAATTTAATAGATTACTTATGCTGAAGTTCAGCCAGTCTATTCTCAGTGTTTAATTACATTTGTTTGGGGAGCTATGGGAAGATCAGGGCAGGCACTAGGAGATCTGTGGTTTCAAGTTTTCGGCCTCTTTTCCCACTCTACCTGTTGGCCTCCAGCCATGCTCCTGCTCCTGCTCCCTCGGTGTCCCCGTGCTCAGCTCTCCCGCAGTGGGGACCTGCCTCTTCCCCAGGCCTGCTGCTGGGGGCACCTCATGGGGCTGGGAGGTGGCCAGGGCCAGGGACGCAGCGATCCTGGTGATGAGCCTGGTGCCACCTCCAGCCTTTGGCATCCTGAGATGGCTTTGACTGCTGGGCTCTTGGGGAAGAGCTAGTGACACCATCTGCTCCCCTCCAGCTGCGTGTCCAGTGGCACCAGATGCCCGTGTATATGTGCGCTGGTAAGAGGTTTCCGCTGGCTGGTGGGTCCCAAGTGACCAGGAGTGTCCGAGCACTGATGGAGGCTCAGATATTTTGGAGTAGCTGCCCCAGCAGGGGCTAGCATCCTGCAGACTGCTCCGCAGTCTCTCTTCTTTCCTCTTGCCCCCCATGGGGAGCCCTGGCACCCTCCTGGTATGGTACAGCTCATTTTGGTGAGGTCGAGCTTTGTGGTACCTAGAGAAAGGCACGTGAAGTAGGAAGTCATGATTTTGGATTCAGTGCCTTTACAAATCTAAGCCAAGCTTTTTTTTTTTTTCTTCCCCCTCCCAATATTATGGACCCTTTCTGGCAGAATGGCCAGAACAGCAAGAGATCAACTTTGCTGGAACTTCTTTTACTAAATAAAACTGAAAACGAACCACCATTTCCAGCACTGCCCTTGTACTGGACAACCCTTGGTAGCACTTGGCAATGCAGCCATGCACATTGATGACCCTGGATACCAACCTGCCAGACAGAAAACGTCTGGGATGGCTCATCCCTGCTTGCATGTTAGGTGGCACCTTCCCTCTGGTGATTCTGCAGTATCAAGTGTTGGTCAGCATGTTGGCTGGTTCCAGGATAACCAGCTACCCCTGAGCCTCCTGTCCAAACCAGCTTTACCCAGCATTAACTTTGCGGTACAGCGGTGTGTATTATGTATCCACTAAAGCACCGCCAAGCAGGGCAGCCTTAGCTTTGCAAGAGTTCTGTAACACAGAGCATATGGTAGGCCAGTGAAAAAAATATGTTTGCTTTCTGGGAGTCAGCAGGGATGCAGGCTGAGGGCACGGTGTCCACAGTCAGGGCTGGTGGGGAGATGGTCGGGTCTGTGGCATTTATCAGCCTTCCCCTCTCCAGGCTACCAGTTTGTTCAGTCTTTCTGTGCAGGTCGCGTTTTCTGCACTTCTTATTTTTGTCGCTTTCCTCTGAGCTCTCTTTAAGTGGTCCACGTCTTGCTTGAAGGGTGGTGCCCAAAATGAGACGCAGCAGTCTTACTGGGCCTTCACCAGCACCAGGCAAAGCAGGAGGACCCCTCCACATGCCTTCCAGCCTGCACCCCCACGCTTGACATCCCCCCGAGATTGGTTCCCACCCCCGCAAGAATTTGACGCTGCTGCCTGGTGCTGTGATTCACTCCATCGATCTTGTGTGGCTCCTCACCCTGTGTTTGCACAGCTGATGCTTTTGCCAAAGCATCAAGCTTTTTGTGCTTGCCCTTCTTGAATCCCACTGCTGATCTGTGAGCGCTTTGCAGATTTTAGATCATTGTGAATTCTGCTCCTGTCTTTTGGTGCCTGCAGACCTTCTGAGGTTGATGTTTTATGCATACCCACTCTCATAACATGAGTCATTAGTAAAAATATCAGGCAGCCCCTGTTCACAGCAGCGTGCAGCAGCCCATTCTGTACCTTTTTTTCCAGACACTCAAAGAATACTGTTCATTCTTTGTAGGTTTTTGGACAAGACCTGTAATATCATTACAGTAGTTCATTTAAGAGTGCTTTCCCCCAGCTTGCGTATGAGAATGTCGTTTGCGATCATCTTACTGAAGTCATGCGTTACGATGCTTGCTCACTTGCTTGTAATGTTGTCTAAGAAGGAAATTGGGTTGGTTGCACATGATTTATTCCTGGTAAACACGTTAGCTGCTTTTTATCCTCTTTATTTTTCTGTGGCTTTGCAGATAGCTCTGATTATTTGTCGAGTACTGTTGAGTGTTCATTGAGCACTGTTGAGTGGCAAGCTGATCCTAGGCTTTTCCATGTGAAAGATATTTACCCTTTTTTCAGTCTTCTGGGACCTCCCCCATCCTTCATGAACCTCAGCTGTAACTACTAATGGCTCTGAGACTCCTTCAGCCAGATCCCAAAGTACTCCAAAGTGGATTTCCTCAGGTCCACCTGATAATAGCATAGTTATTAGGTGAATGCCTGCTCTCTGGCTGCAGCACCTCTCAGGTAATGGAAGCAAATGGATTCTGATACTAAAATATTACTTAAAATAACCATATACTGATTCTATTAATTAGATATCACAACTATTAGATATCACTGTTTCAGACTTGGTACGTACAAAGCACCTGAGGCATTAGCATAACTCCCTTTCTACATTATCTAATACAGCACAGACATTTTCAGTGAGGTTGATGGTCTGCATGATTCAGTTGTTTCCTTGTTCTCACCATGTGAGTATATTGATGTTTTTCCTACTCCTTCTATTAGGAGTCACTGGTAAAAAAGGCAGGAAAAAATTCCATTGCTGACCTTTGACTTTGCAGAAACACTAACAGGTCACTAGAGTGACCTGTCAAACTTTACATCTTGCTCATTTGCATGCAAAGCAAATTGGGGCAGGAAATTGTTTAGTGTTGGTACATGTGTAGCACAGCAGGGACACCCTGGGGGCCTCTCAGAGCATCTGCAATAGGAGTAGTAGATGTTCGTTCATCAAGGACTGATACCATCCCTGGCTTTAGGACACAACACGCTACTTAGGCAGCTGGAGGAAGGGAAGACCGCTGAGTCAGTTGCAGATAGATATGGAGCCAGATGACTTCAGATCTTGGCAGGTTTTGATTTTTTTCTCAGGAGGAGAGGAACTTAAGCACCCAGGAGGCCATCATTTCTATTCAAGAGAATTTTTTTTTTTAAGCCGCAGGCCAGTTTTTTCACTGTCGTGTCCTTACCTATGACAGCAGCTCATATTCTTCCATGCAATGACCAAGGCTCTTCAGCGCAAGCACCTGATGGTACCAGGCGACAGAGGGAGCTGCAGTCAACCAGGGTAACCCATGCAGCCCAAACTGGTGCCCAAGTGCAGAGCAGGTCTCTGCCTGGGGGGACTGGCACCCACAGCACACGCTGCCTGCACGGGGAGGGCGGCCACCGGCTCCCCTCCCGCTGCCACTGGCAGAGCAGAAGTGTGAGAAAAAGGAAATACTATCACCTGCCTGATGCAGGGGAGGAACGGAAAAAACTACTGGGGTCCCTAATCAGACCGAACTGTAAAACTTGAGCTGTGTTCTCCATATATCCTCTCTTTTTCTCGCTCTCTCTTGGTAGATGATTTCAAGCTCTTGGCACCACCTCAGCTCACATAGCACAAAGCACACAGAGCACTTTATTTACAGTGCAGCATGGACCTACAGATAATTCACCCTCAGTGATATTATGCAATTACTTATAGATGCCTGTGTTGAAAATAAATGAAAATTATTATTTATTGAAAACTTCTCAGCAGTCCCTGGGATTAAAGAATATAATAACCAGTAACATTTTATGCCAAACATTGTGTTAACAGAAAGAATACTATAGTATAGATATTGACAAAAGAGCATTTCATTTAAAGGGCTGGGAGACTACAATGAGTACATGAAGTCCAGTTTTAAAGGAACCATGAAAATTGAGGTAGAACACAACTCACTTTTTAATCAAATCTCGAGGATGACAGTGAAGCTTATGAGCAACAAGAGATGGCCCAGGGCTGGCGGGAGTTTAGTGCTGACACATGAAAGATCATTTGCTGTGCTGCTTCATACCCCTTTTCAACACGCATTGTTCTGTGATGCTGTTCATGACCGTGGCTTTGGTGCTTGGGAAAACCAAGTGTCAAGAGCTGTGGTTTTTATTTGCTGTAACAGCAAGTTCAGCTTGGCCTTTGGTGATGGGAGATTTGACACTTAAGTGGATTCATTTTGGCTTGGATTCATCCTAGCTAACTATGGGAACCTAAATGAGATGCCTAAGTTAGAAGCACAGACACAGTCAGCTCCCTCCATAATCAGTGAAAAGAAATAGGTGCCTCTGCAGGGTGGACTGGCTCACCCAAGAACTGAGAAGAATTTATTTCTCTCCAGTGACAGTGGGAAGAACCTGAAGTAATTGCATTCCTGGTTTAAATACCTCAGATATATTACGTTATGTCAGTCGAATCTGGGTCTTTATATACAAGTTGCTCAGATGGCAAAATAATGATGAACTAAATAATACTCAGGCAGTATTTGAAGCATATTTTAACATAGAGCTGCAGAGTTTTGGGCTGCACTTTCCTCTTCTTTTAGTTTTTTGTTTGCAGGTTATATTTCTCACCCAGAAATGATTAAGTTTCTGCTGTTCCCTCATAGCTTACATAAAAGATTGAGCAACCTGTTAAATTGTATTTGTATGCTAATTGAAATGAATCAATTAAGTGGCCTCCGTGGGGCTGCTGCAACATATGGGCACCTCCTGCTTTGGTTGTGCCTCATGCCCTGGGGCCAGCAGACGGCTCTGGTGGCCACTGGACTTCACCCTGCCCCTCAGTCCACCACCAGCCTCCAGCCTGCAGGCAATGGCCATGCCTCTGCTTCAGGGAAGGCAGGAGGCGAGCTGGCTCTCATGACCTTGTTGCTGATGAGGGTCGTTTCCCTGGAAGGCCCACCAAGAGGGGTGGTACGGGAAGGGAGGAGAGTGACCGGACTGGGGGTCACTGTTCCCACGGTGGGCAGATGGAGAGCAGGAACTGGTGAGGTTGTGAATGTGCTTCGTGGCGGATCCTTCAGTGCTGTTGCGGTTTTCTGGATGCCTGAAAGCAGTTCCTTCTGCAGAGGGCATCCTGCCGCTTCCAGGGAGGATGGTCAGTAGACGCAGGCCAACCACCCATCTAGCGGCTCCCGTTGTAGCGCAATGACAGAGGACACATGGTCGCAAGGGCTTCAGCTGCTGAAGAAATAGGAAATGTCCTTTGTGGGCTTTTGCTTCCCCTGTGGATGCCTGGACCTGTGCATCTTCATTGCAGCCTTTCTTAATGCTCGTTAGCCCTGCTACCGTGATACACACCGCTGCATTCACCTCTCCGGTGCAAGCAAGCTTGTACTCAGTGCTGCTTCAGCTCTCTGAGGTTTCCAGGTGCCTCCGTATGGGACGTGAGCCACAGCAGGGCTGCCTGTGCGGGTCGGTGCCCAGACTCCACTTTCTTGGAGCCAGAGCCAGCATCCTGGAGCTCAGTGGCTCCCTCTGAAAGCTGCCCAGAGCCTGGCAATTGTGCCTCTGAATTCGCTAACTGATTATCTCAATGTCTGTCTGTCTGCAACGGGAAATTGCTATTATTGGAATAGGGCGTTTTTGTAGAGATAGGACTGATTTGTCTCTGCTACCTTGAGCTTTCTAGAAGTGAGGCACACATTCAGAGGGGGAGTTGGCCCGCTTCATCTAGACACCTCCTGAAGGGGATGAATTGCTTTCTGGAGGTGCTCATTTTTTTGCACCAACTATGGAGAGAACCTATGGAAATAGCTCAGACTGAATATTTAAGGTGCAGTGGCTAAGGTTTAGTGAGATAAAAGTGTCACATCATACTCCAGTGTTGATATCCTTGAGCAAACGCTGGGCTTTTTAATGTGCTGCTCAGCAAGGAACTAATTTTGCTTTACTGTGGGAGAGCAATTATGAAGTGGAATTCAGACTGTATGATTTAAGAAAAGAAAACAAAAACCCCGTTAGTGACCCAATATAAACTGGTCGATTTACATTCATCCTCCTGTTGCTTTGGCACAAACTTGTATTGAGACAGTTGCATAGCTAAACCACAGCTACAACTACCCTGAGCTTGAGTGAGTCCCCAGCTTTGCTAAATGGTTGCAGGAGCATTAGCTCATTAAAGCCACCTGTGATGGTTTTGGCTGGAATAGAGTTAATTTTCTTCTTAGTAGCTGGTATAGTGCTGTGTTTTGGATTTAGGGTGAGAAGAATGTTGATAACACACTGATGTTTTAGTTGTTGCTAAGTGGTGTTTATACTAAGTAAGTCCAGGACCAGGCGCACCTCAAAGCGACTGTGGCTGTGGATGAGTCTCTGCCACAGCAGGTATGCCCCTGGGGAGACTGTGGCTCATCGATAAGGCTCCACTCGGAGCAGGTACAACCCTAAAGGACTGCGGTCTGTGGATAAGTCCAAGCCTGAGCAGGGGCAAGGGGAGGAGTTCATTGAATGTTAAACCCTATAACCTGGCCCAAAGGGACCAGGGGTGGAGGCTGTAATGGAAATGCCTTTAAGATGTTGTAACCTGTGATTTGAGTTGCATGTTATAGGAATTACTATAGCAGGAACCACCTGAACCAGTGGAGGACAAGCCTTACAAGGAGCAGTGCAAGTGCAGCAGCGACCCGACCTGAGCTGGCTTTGGTGCCCAGTAACTCCATGCAACACACCACCTCTGCTGCCCTGAGGGACCACCATAAGACATGGAGCCCAAAGTCATGGGCTAAATGAACTCGACTGACATTTGTGGACATTTGATGGGTGTTTTATGGACATTTTACAGGGGGTGTCCATAGACTAAGGCAATGATATCTGTGTATTATATCAAGGGGGGGGGGATGGTGGTGGTTAGTGTGGTTGTACCGGATAGTGTGGGAGCTGAGCATGACATAAATGGTATGAAATAAGGGGTGGAGAAGAGAATGTGCTGGTTTTGGCTAGGATAGAGTTAATTTTCTTCATAGTAGCTCGTATAGGGCTATGTTCTGGATTTATGCTGGAAACAGTGTTGATAACACAGGGATGTTTCTGTTATTGCTGAGCAGTGCTCACACAGAGCCAAGGCCTTTTCTGCTCCTCCCCCCACCCCACCAGCGAGGAGGCTGGGGGGGCACAAGGAGCTGGGAGGGGACACAGCCGGGACAGCTGACCCCGACTGACCCAAGGGATATTCCACACCATAGGACGTCATGCTCAGCATATAAAGCTGGGGGAAGAAGAAGGAAGGGGGGGACTTTCAGAGTGATGGCGTTTTGTCTTCCCAAGTCACCATTAGGCGTGATGGAGCCCTGCTTTCCTGGAGATGGCTGAACCCCTGCCTGCCCATGGGAAGTGGGGAATGGATTTCTGGTTTTGCTTTGCTTGCGTGCACAGCTTTTCTTTACCTATTAAACTGTCTTCATCTCAACCCACAAGTTTTCGCACTTATACTCTTCTGATTCTGTCCCCCACCCCACTGGGGAGGAGTGAGTGAGCTGCTGCGTGGGGCTTCGTTGCCGGCTGGGGTTAAACCCCGACACCACCCTGGGCTCAGCGTGATCCCAGGCTCACTGCGTGGCTGGGAGTTGAGATTTACAGCTCCTCTCACCCCGTGGGAGGGATGCTTGTTCTGCTTCTCTTGTTCTTTGCTGAGTGATGCCTCTCCTCCCATCGCATGCTGTTCTGCAAGATGGGGTCAGCTGAGGCCTTTTGGCCTTTCTGTTTGGCAAGGGAAAGGCAGGGAGATGCAGGGACACACATACAAGAGCAGAGATGTTGAAAAACTGACAGTAAGGAGAAAAGTGGCAAAAAGCATTGCAGGTATCTTTTCATGGCGAACACTCCCAGTGTTTCCTTAGTTTCTCCTCTTGATACTAAGCTATCAAATTAACAGTCATATTCAGTTGGGGATGAAACATTACAAATAATCCCTCAGGTGAGCTCCAGGGCTAATGAACAGGCTGTAACTGGCAAGTGAGCGAAAAGGGGACTTCAAGTTACCTGATGAAAGGGCTCTTGCCAGAGCTGTGCTGCAGATGAAAGCTAAGACCCGGCAGGAGACTGCAAGTTACTCAGGGAAGAGCCAGAGATTTGCACAAACCATTGATGCTGCTATGGCATCCCTCCTCACGCCTCTTCGGGATTCACCACCTCCTGCAGCCTGAGGGCCTGAGGCTGCTCTCGCCCTCTCTCCCTTATGTGTGCAGACAGACAGATACACACAAAGGGTGGGTCACAGCCCTGCATGCTTCAGAGGAGGCAGAAAGCAGCTCTGGGAGCAGGAGTCAGCAGTCGGGGCAGAGATGTGAAGCCTCACCCAAGGCTCAGCGATATTCTGGGTGCATTGGCCCACAGCAGCAGCCGAGGGGCTCTTGCGCCATCAGAGCAAAGGTCAAGCAAAGGTTTCGGTGCCATTCCCCCACTCTTCCTCTCCTTGCCTATAGCGAGGATCTACCACAATGCAGGTGAAGAGCACCTGGGGGACCAGAGCACAGTCCTATGCGCTTTCTTTTCCCTTACGGCAAGGCTTGCTTTTTAAAAGGAAATATGGCTCAGCTATGGCAGGGAAGGCACGCAGTGTTTGAGTTATTGCCGGGCAGTGATGATTCTGTTCAGGCTTTCATGCATTTTGGCTTTACGTGCCACCAGCCCTGTTGGGCTGAGAGTTTCAAGCTCCTGTAATTCATTACTGAAGAACACAGAGTGAAGGACAAACCGATTTGTTATTTGCCTTTTTTTTTTTCCCCCAACATTAAAAACCTTTATCAGCAGCAGTGTCACTCTGCCTTGGTATTTCTTCCTTACTCTGGTTTAAATAACAGCAACAAGACACAGCCTCTTCCCCCAGTGAGGAAAATTACAGAAAAATAAGAGAAACGCCAAACATGAAGTGCTTTCACATGTAAGTAAACCATCCACATTCCTTCAGCTCATCTTAAGGCACCTTCAGGACCCGTCTCTGCTGTCTGCAGAGGGAGCTAAGGGCACTGGCCAACCTTTCCATTGCTCGTGTCAGCCAAGCTGAATCTCACCCGTTGTTTCTGAATGGAAATGGACGGAAGCACCCACTGAGAGTTAATTCAAGGCCTCACTCTGCTTGGCATCAGACACCTGCTTTGATCACCCTGCCTCCAATGTCTCCTTTGCAGGATGGACTTTGTCGGTGGGGTGCTGTGGGTTACATGAAGTTCCTAAAAGCTATTGAAAAGGTGTGGATTATTGGTTTTAAAGCACTTCGCACTCTTAAAAAAGGTCACTTGCAAAAATGTTGCTAAGGAGGTGAAGAAACATCTCTTTCTGGGCTCTTTTGGGCTGCTTTTATGCTTACAAACACACTCACTACAGAGACAGGGGCACTCTGATTAAAAGTCAGCAACACACCGTAGCTCATGATTACACACTTAGTTAAAAACTGAAGTGAACATAGCCGCAGGAACTGTATTAATCTACTGTTTGATTAAACTACCTTTCAGCTACCTTATTAAATTGCGATAGTTGTAGAAGAGTAACAAGAAAGTCATATGAAAGACAAGACTGATTTAGGGGGTTATTTTTTGTTGTCACTGACTATCCTAACTAAGAGGGGAAAAGGCATTTTATTCAAGGTAGGAAAAGACATGACAAGCATTAATATTTTTTTTTTGTTTTATCACTAATATATTCATAGGGAAGTGCCATTGCACTGCACAGGTAAAACCATTCCTCACTTAAATCCCTGTGGCCACGTTTGACTGAAGCCAGGGAGGTGAATTGCCACTAACACACAGCTCTGCCACTGATAAACCCGGTATACAACTTGCAATTGAAAAGGCAATGCAGACACAGAATGTTTTAAGAAGGAAGCTCCCACACAGCGTCAGTTTTATTGGTGGTATTACCACTACAGTGGCACCCAAAACCTCAGCTGAGGCCAGACCTCCATGCATCTGGCACTAGTGAAAATGCATGGTCTAAAATGAGGGGCTTCTCAGCGAGGCACCGGTGGCGTGAGGGTTACGCTGCCAGAACAAGCCCCCAGCCATGCGGTACTTCCATCGAGGGCTGTGACGGATACTTTATAAACTAGATAATAGCTCTGCACGACATGAAACCTCAGGGTACCTGAAGGACAGAAGAGAGCCCACTCAAGCGATCCGACTCTTCAGCCTGCAGCACATCTGCTGTATAAAAAGGCATGCACATAATTTATTTTGTAGTTTGTGTTCTGTTCTTAGTTTGATATACAAGTCAAAGGCTCAGCATCATGATGACATTACCACTGCCTAGTAAGTGATGGAGCATCCACTGGTTGGTAACTACTCAAGTTCGCCTTCTTGGTCTATGGCATATTTGGAGATGCACAATCTGCAACTCTATAACCTCCAGCTTTAGAGATAAATCATGGTCTAGAGCAGTATTTTGATGCAGAAGCATAATTTCCAGAAGATGCATGAAAAGATGTCAGAGATGTTGCCTTCGTTTTATACTTCCCTTACTAGTAAATGAGTGTTACCTTGAGTCATTGTCCTAGGCTGTCTGCCCTCATGGAAGAAGACAGAAATTCTGCCTTAGACAACTGAGTGTATATATATGTGAAAGAGTTTTTCATAAAACATTCAAGTGAATTTAATCAACTTTATTTAACACAAGAGATCAAGCTTGAATGCTCACTGATATTCACTAGCAATACCATTTATCTCAAACAACTCTCCAGTCTACACTATATCTATTTGAAGAGAATACCAACCGTGTTTGATCTTCTGATTATTTAATACTTTTATTTCACTTGCCTTTAGGACGTGGACTCAGGCATACAAACCAAACAGCTACAGAACGTCTTGGGATTCCTTCTCAAAGAATAAAATAATTAACTTGATGTATCAAGACATAATTCAAACTAGAGAAGTTACTGCTGTTAGGAGCGGATTAGTTAAAATTGTTTGGCATCAGGAGATATTAACCAATATTTGCCTGATATTAGAAGTAAAACCAATCCGATAAATTTTATGAAATGGCTTTTAAACTGTGTTTGTAAAGAAGGTTGAATATTTACTAGCTTAAACAGTACTGCTATTTAAATGTTTTTACAAGCTAGGGAAGGTAAAAAGTAATTCCTGGAGCGTAATTCCTCAAACATAACAATTTATGTGCCAAATGAAATCCATTGCTGGTGTTTCTTAAAAGCTTTGCAAAACTAAGTAACGCAGCATTAACCTCCCCAAGCTCACCAGGCTCCTGACTTTCATCAGCATTCAATTGTTGATGAATTGCCAACATTTTTGAAGTAAAAGCCATATAAACAAAAGTACAAATATGTTTAAAATGTAAATGCTTTTTGGGGGAGATCAAGGAAGAGATTAAATACCTCAGTCTGGCAAAGGATATAAGGATGTTCCTTAGCCCCCCCCCCCCCTTGACTTCAATAGGACATAAACATATGCTTGAAGTTTGGCATGCTCAGAGCTTTGAAGACTAAATTCACAAGCAGGTTTGGGAATTGCAGCACGGAGTGGTATCCTGCCCAGATTTTAGGAGCCCAGCCATGTACTGAGGCTGGAGTTAGATATCTATACACATGGCAAACTCAGGTAGGGTCCAAGCACGTGGCACACGGAGCGTGGGGCAAACTCAGCTAATAGGCAATTAGGAGGAAAAAGTCTTTAGCTCGGCCCAGTTGTGAGTTTGGGGCCCTCGCTGTAGTGGATGCAGAGCTGAGACGGGTTCAGGCGGCCGGCCTCCTTTAGGAGTCAGGGCCCCATGGGACCATGCCGGTCCCTCAGAAGAACGTGCCGAGGGAAGCGGAGCGCCTCGGACGGGCTCCTTGGTGAGAGTGGCGATGCAGGTGCCTTTCCTTCCTCTGCCAAGGAGCACGTGCTCTAACAAGCGGCAGGACGAAAGCGGCTGGGGCTATGAGCTTCCAGTCACCTTCTGGGCAGCCCCCGGGCCACCTCTGGGCTTCCAGCCACGGGGGGGGGGATGAGAAGATGGGCATGTTGCTGCGCACCCCCGCAAGGGTTCGACGTCTTGGCGCTCAGCACGTCCCAGCCTCACCCGGCCGAGGGGACACCTGAAAGTGGATCTTCCAGTGAAAGGGACAGGCACGCCGACGTCTGTCGTGCCCGGCATGAGGTGGCAGCTGTACTTCAGAAAACTGGAAGTTTGGATTTAGCTTGTTACGGGAGCAGACAGGTCAGCTGCAGATACCTTCATCTTCTGGTGGACGCAGTCCCGACTTTCACCTATTGGTGATTTTCAGCCCAGGCCCAAATCCTCAGCAGCGAGTTTAAAGGTATCCGATTTGTAACTAATTGCTATTACACCTTCCTGGTGCTTCACCGTATGTTCCTGGGGCTCCTAAGGCCCGTACCTTTACTGAGTCTCTCCACACTCAGTTTGCCTATTGCCTGTGTTGTCTTCCTGTCATTTTCAGTGGTACCAGATAAAACCTTCTAAAACTATTCAAAGGAATTCTTAGGGAAAAAAGTACATATTCCTCATAAGCATAATTTCCATGATACGGTAAAAGGGGAACATCTCAATGGTCAAGTTATAATTTAATTTACTCTAGTATATCTTCTTAAAATTATGTTTGTATTACACTTAGCTTCTATCTAACAGTAGAGTTCATATTAACATAGTGATGGCACTGGAAACAGCTAATGATCTTACATTCATGTTGCATGGGGGCAGGAAATCAGTTAAGAAAAAGCTGCCCCAAATCATATGCATTGACTAAAAAGCCATAAAAACGGCGTATTGAAGGTGGTGGTGGGGGTCACACTGCATATCTTCAATCAATGTGATTAAATGCTTTCCAGAGATATCAGTCTTACTTTTATCAAAGGGATCAAGTATTTTGTCTCATTTCTTGTAGGTGAAGGCAGAAGACGGAACATTCCATTATATGATTTCTTATTTTAAATATAAACAGAAGGCTAGACAAGATGGAGGTAATTTGTGACCTGGTACATTGTAAAAAATGACCTTGTAAACACTGTTTTTCTGGGGGGAGGAGAGACATTCCTTAGAGGGGGTGAGAAAGGGAAACAGGGGTAAGAACAATTTAAAAATAAAAAAAGGTAAAAATTTCAACCTAGTTCAATTTTTGGTTTGTAATGTTGCAATAAGCAATCTGAAGAATTAAAAATATTCAGCTGTGTAGGATGCCCCTTAGTGGTTGAATATAAACACTGTTGACAGAAGAAATAATTTAAAACATGGAAAAAACTCCCAAAATAATATTTGTATTTAGTAACCGAGAACAAAGGATTTTGAACGCTAACATATGCACAGAAGAGCCTACAAAGCCATGTTTACATAAAACATCAGAAACAGTTGGAAAAATGCAAACCAATAGTAAGAGAACATTCCTGAATAAGCTATTGCATCGAGTGAGAAGCACAAGAAAACAAGGGAAAAGGAGGGAAAAAAAGGTCAATCTCTATTTTTATTTTAATCAGAATGTATATTATGGGATGAGTGGGCTTTGCAGAGGAGTAAGATCAGATATTGAACTCTGCAATGAAACCCAACCCAATACTTTTACTGATGCTTTCTAGAGCAGAGAGTTTCTGTACGACGTTACGAAGTTATCTGGTCTGGTGCCATGGTTCCTTCCCAACACCATATGGATGGTGTAGCCTGTGGCCATCTCTGCTGTTACAGAAGGCTACCAGCTTGTGTTACAATACACAAACATTTCTACACAAAAGGCATCAAACAATGCTTAAGATTCAGTAGGAAGGGTTAGAGTACACCAGTTCTGTAATACACACAAATGTACATATCTAGCTAGATCTAACAGTACAAAGAGTCTATGAGATATTATTCTTATTTGGTCTGACTCTTGTCATGAGGAATATATTGCTTCTAACTTTTCAAAACCAGTCTTCGCATAGGAGTCAATATGCAAAAGCTGCAACAAGGTGACACTAATGAAGCACGGCACCCCCATCGATTTGTTTACACCTACTCTGATTTTAACTGTATTTTATACCTTTAGATCTCCCTATGTATACATTGGAATACAAAAAAAGTCCGTTGTATTTACAGACAGTTCGTCTTATTTGGAAATCTGATGCCTCTGCTAGTCATTATTCTTTTTTTCTTTCTTGAAGAAGTCTGTAATTCTTCCATCTTTTTAACTTTGCATGTAGAAGTCATGGCTGCAAAGTGTCTCATTACCTCCACACCGGTAACTGAGGCAGAAAAGCCACTCATCAGCACTACTGACATAAGCCTTTACTTCTTGGGTCACATCCCAAGGCAGCTTAAAAGGTCAAGGGAAATCTCTTCTTTTGAGTTAGCTGGTGTGTGCTGTAGCTGGATATACTGATCCCAAACATTCCCAGCAGCAATGCCGTCCGTTGCAGCAGTGTGTCTGATGAATTGACAACGATTTTTCCTGCAGCTTGAGTCTATGGGAGAAACAGGGCAAGTTACACGCTGATTCAGGTGAGTGCAACACAAAAGCGGGTCTTTGGAATCTACAAAGCACATTTTTCTTCTGCATGGCATTTAATACAGTATGAATGTGCTTCCTGCTGCAGAGTATTCAGCAGAAACTATTGCACATTTTGGAAGGCCCCCCTTTTTATCACTTTGTAAAGGAAGGGACACGTTCCTGATATGATTTTTCTCTGTAACTCATTGATTTCAGTGACTTTAATGGGGTTCCCTCTGGCTACTTGGCTGAGAGGGAGAGCTGAATCAAGTGTGAAGGCTTAGGCACAAAGAAGAAGGGACTTTCTTTTTCTGTGAAGTACAAAGATCTCTTCCTTCCCACAGATTAGCTACTAGCACAGTGATGCTCCCTTGAATGTTAGTTATTAGTTCAGGAAAGCAAGGCTAAAAGGGATCAATAACATCTTTTATTAGCTCCACAGGTAGGACTAGACCAAGCAGACAAGTTTTAACACAGTCTCTTTGCCAAGTCCAACAAAAACGCAGCAAATGCCAATCAAAGTAAAGATAAAAAATTATTTACTGATTATCTGAATAACAATCAGAAAAGAAATTAAGTTACTCTTGCTTGCCCAGTACATATGATACACTGTCCAAGAAGCAGAAACACAGTGGCATAGAGTCTGTAGAGAGCAAAACACAAATCCCTATACATATTGGTGCTGTGAGTTGAAACATAACACGTGTTTTTCTAGTTGCAGCATTTCTTATATGAAATGATGACTAGGCCTCCAATAATGATTCTTTTTATGCTTTCCCTTGCAGTCCATGGACAGAAAGCATGGTACCACTGACAGAAGCGACAGATTCCAAGGAGCCTGATTTTCACGTCCAGATTCTAGGTTTTTTATGTGAGCTTAAATAATCAGAGCTGAGTGCTCTGACCTTGATAAATGTGGCTGACAGTGTGGCTACTTCACCAGCAGCATAAGTAAAGACAAAAGAAATTCCAAATAAAATTACTATGTAAGGTGATATCAAAAGATATGCAGGAAGGCGTGAAAGAAAGTCACTGCTAGCACTGAAACACAGTATCCTTAGCTCAGCCTCTCAACTACTCAACTATCACTTCTCAGCTACTATAGTCTATGATTGTGGATGCAGATCACATTGCTAAGAGGTGTGAGATTTTCCAGCAAAAGGATATATACTCTCTAAACATCAAACTATGGAATACAATATGGAAGATGCTTTACTTTGGTATATATATTTTTGGGCTGTTTTATTCTCAATTATTTAGCTGATTTAAAACATTTTCAATGCATGCTTTTATTTTTTTCTTCATATAACAATTGATACTCTGTTCCCCCAGTGTTCCAGAGGTCAATACTGATTGGTTTCCTTATCATAACCGTAGAAGCTGGTTGAAGTGTTTCACTGACAGCTCATTTGAGTTGCTTAGGAACCCAGCATCCTTCTTCCCATTAACATTTTCCTATTGCCCCAAACACATTGCAAGAGAAAATGATGGAGAGGTAGTTTCTGTTGAAGCACTACAGAAACATAAACTCCTTCCAAGTATTCTGCATTCAGTATTCCAGCATGATACCAATTATCAAGAATTCTCAGAATTCATTTACTTTTCAGCAGAGGCTTAATTAAGACATCTTTGAGTTGTTATGCAAGTTAACCCACCAGAAACCAGTGTTCCCCTGGGTTGGTCACGCAATAATTTGGAATAAGATCACTCTGAGCAAGAGAAATACTGGTATTTCAAAGATCTAATTAAGAGCAGAAAAAAAGACAGAATTTTCATACCTGCAACAACCTTATATACCCAGGTGTCATTCTCCGGAGAGGAATAACCATGATTTCTGAGTCTTTGCAGAAGTTCAGCCCCTACAATTTTAGAACACACAAAACATTATTAAATCCCAGGGATTTTTTACAAGTTGACCTCTTAATGAAACTATAAGATTAAGTCTAATATGGTTTGCTACAATGCCAAAGCGCTCCAAGAAGCAACACATGCAAACATTTTTTCCTCACCTGATGCTGTCTTCCCTGGAGCCCTTTACATGCCTAAGGTCCTAGGGGTATATAAAGCCCAGCTCAGTTGTATAACCTGTCACATGGGATCTGTCTGCACCGCTTAGGTGTTGGCAGAGCCCTGACTGTCCCGCCAGGGGCCAGGTATGTCTTGCAATATTGGGAAACTCTCTGGGAATGCCTGAAGCTCATTAAGAGAGCAAAGCGACAGCTGACCTCCTTAAGAACAAAAGGGCCTAAGCCTGCTTTATAGATAGCACTGGACATAAAAAAAGGAGGTCATTATGGCATTTTGTATCGTAGAGTGACAATGCAAATAGGATTGGATGGCTTTTATGTAACTTAGAGCATATATTTATGCCCCTAGGGCAACCTGACTGGGTAGGAAGCTTAATGCAGCCATGACCCGAGTTGAAAGGAGGTGCTAAAATAACAGGGTTATTTGGAGGCACATTTAAAAATAAGTTCTTTCTCTTCTGATAGTGTTCTCTTTTACTCAGCATTATGCATGTTCTTGCCCCTTTTTCTAGTGCTAAAGCTTTACCTCTAAAAAATACTTAATCTAATACTTATTATTACTGTTATTACTATTTTCTGTTAACAGTGATTTCTTTCAGTGTAGTGAGCTTGGATTCAGTTCTGCTCCTGGGGTCATATAGTTCACAATGTGAGAGATGGTGGTAAAATCTAACCTACAAAATTAATTTCTATTTCTTCTAGGAGCGTCCATGGATAGTCTGCGCTGAGAAAGCTCCATTTTCCCATTATCAATATGTGCAACCTTGAATAAAGACAGCAAGGCAGAATTTGGCTCCAATTGCAGTCATACTTCTAAACATGCAGGGTAAAAATCTTCAGGTGGCGTAAGTCAGTATAGCACCAGTGAGCCCACACTGGTTTTCATCACAAGTGCGCCATAGAACAGCACTGATTTACACCCCTTTTGTCTCTGCTACAGCAGCCTAAAGCTCTCTGAGAAATATTCCTGCTGTAAAAGAGCAGAAACATGAAATGTTTCTACTTGGAGAAATATTCTACATTAGCTATTCCACAACGATATCACTTATCAAGAATTCTCATAACTCATTTACTTTTCAGCAGATGCTTAATTAACGTTATATAAAGGAATGATGCTGTTTTCTTCTGAGGCTCTGGCTTACACAGCATGCAGCAGGCAGATCTCATTTTCCTCTCGCCGCACCACGTTTATACCACATGAACCCTGCTGGCACCAGTGGAGCTATGTCTCATTCACAAAAAGGTAGCTTGAGTTGAACTAGTCCTATAGCATCAATTTAAATATTAAAAGCAAGAGACTGGGAACCTGCCAATCTGTTGCTGTTTTTCTTTAAATATGCAACTTGCACAGTGACCCCATGCTGTACCTTAAGTGCTGTATACCTTAGCTATAGGAAATACTCTGTTAACGGGCAACAATTGACATAAAATTGGGACCTGACTGAAGTTAATGGAAAGCGTATCAGTAAATACAAGTCACCGTACCTGCCCAAACGCATTTGGGATGAATATCTATACTGTGAAAAGGCAAAGGCTTTTTTCTTGTTCTTGATTCTCACCGTGTGCTCCATGCTAACTTTCCTGCACAAACAGGAGGGTGCCTGGGCTCGCTGCCCAGAGCAGGACAAGGCTAACGCTGCAGAGTCCGTATTCTTCTGGAAATACACAGAACGCGGAGATTTTCCTTTAAATTTCCAGCCTTGCCTGCATTCAAAGAAAAACCTACTTACTGCATCATCAGAGTTTCAGGAGCTGCGAAAAATGCTTTACTAACAATTTCTGTCATTTTGCATGTAATTCTTTCCGTTTGGAGAACAGCAGTGAGATTCCTGTGGCACGGTATTCAGAAAGGGAGAGCTTTCCAACGAAGTTTCTTTGTGCGGAAAATAAAAGGAAAGGGAAAGAGTATGCCTTGAATGCCACAGCTGTCTTTAAAAATGATTTCTTGGCCATGCCCAACACAACCAAATTGTAGAACGTTTTCTGTAACTGCAGGTGTTACCAAAATCTATAGTACTTTCCTGAGGACTCTGAAAGAATAACCCTGCCAGGCTGTTTCAGGAGAACTTTGAACAAACAAGGGGCTGCCTCTGTTCCTTTTGAAGTTCAAGCCTCTGAGAATTGAGTCCCGACTGCCACGATGCAGAGATGAATGTGCCACTCCGGGGCAGAGGACCAGGTAACGGCACAGGAAAAGCACAAAGAGCAAAGGGCTCTCCTGGCAAATACACGGGGATCCCACGCGCAGTGTAGACTGCTCGCCTCATTCATCTACTAATGCCTTCACTGCTGGAGGGAGGCACTGTCTTCTAACAGGTATCAAGTAGATAAGAATGCAAATGATATGCCGACATCCTCCTCATCCCCAAATTAAAGGCGAGGGACACTTTGAACCCAGCTGTCAATATGCTCCACCTCGTGCTCTACTTCCATTAAGAGGAGAAATCAATAATGAAATTCAAAGTTTCTTTGCTGTAATCTTGTGCCTTTGCGACCCGCAAGGACATGCTTCCCCAAATGCAGCAGGAATCAACCAACAGGAACAACTTCTTTCCACACCATTAGAAGCCCCTTCTTGACTGGCACTCCCCAAAAAGCTCTTCGTGCTGCCCGTGAGCGTGTCCCTGCCTCTCTGGAGCACGGTGCAGGGACACCCATGTCAGCATTACCCACCACAGCTCAGTGGCAAGTGGCTGGGCAAGCAGGGCAGCATGGGGCTCAGGCCCTGGTTCTTTTGGTAGGTTTTGCAGCCCACCCCAAGCCCGTGCTGTTGACCACTCCGAGACAGATGCCTCAAATATTTAGGCTGAAACTACACTGTAATCATTCCTGGACTTGTTGCTTTCTCTATGTGCCCCAGACTTTGTTAGCTTCTCTTTCACAGACAGCTGCTTTTCCCATCATCCTGAATTCACTTTCAGATCCTTAAATATCTTATCTCCTAAAATCAGGCTCAACTTTCCAGTTTTCCTTGCTGCCTGTTCTCTGTACAGTGATTCCCATTCTCCAGCTCATTTTCCCAGCTACTTTCCAGTATTTTTGCTTTTATCCTGATGAAAGTGCAGCTATGTCAACATTTCCCCCTACACCAATACTTCAGCTTTAAAATCAGAAATTTCTCTTCAGAAGAGGGACCCGTACTGCTTGCTTCTGCTGGTCAGTTCTTGCCATCACAGACCCTTGTGGGAGCTGGAATAACAATGGTCTATGGCACTCAAGACTCTGCATGCTAGCGGGCCCTGACTCTCACCTATACAGCAGTCCATTGCCTACATTTACCCATACTTTTTTCCCTCTCTGCTTTCTTATTTCTTAAAAAACCCTATTTCTAAAAAATTTTTAGCCATCCTGAAGCAGAGAGAGGGAGGAGCAAGGCAAGCTGGTAGGGTGCATGACTTAAACCACAGGCAACAGCAGCTGGGGAGAGCAGCTTCTCTTACACCCGCGTGGAAGCCCAGACCAGGGAGTTGCAGCCAACACAGGGCTGTTACACAAAGGATGCTCAGAGAGGTTCACATGCACAAAGATCCATTAGCGGGGTCTGCAGCTGACGGCATGCATGGAGTTGCTTTTGCTGAAAAATAGAAACAGAGGAATGGAGAGGTGAGGGGAGGTGAGAGAGACAAAATGAAAACGGGGAAAAAAGGGAAACTCAGTGGCCAGTGGGAAGAGAGATGATGGGGGTGCCCAGGCGAGCAGCCTCCCCAGGAAGGGCTCCCCTCCAGTGCAGTGCGGTCACCCCAGAAAGTCCCTTGCAGAAAGTACACAAGTCTCACTGGGACCTGTTCAAACTGCTGTCGGTGGTTCCTGCTTGAGAAGCTGTTATCGCCAACTGGTGCGTGCTGGCTGGGGCTGGTGTGTGCTGACTGACTGCTACGCTCCCTGCACGTGTGTTATTGGCCCCAAGCAATGGTGGGAGAAGCGGGGAAAAGGCAGGCGATTCTCCTGCCGCTGCAGTCGCTTCCTATGAGAACCCGCCACAGACACATTACCGGCTTTGCTGGGAAAAGGACATGACAGCGAAAGCGCGAGAGCAAGAACATGACACCAAGGAGAGGAAAATCCTGCCCCACGGGCGGCTGGGGTGATGGGCACCCCCCACTGCCAGGAGAAGGCAGGCTGCCCGCCTGCAGGCAGGAGGCTCTGGGCAGCACCAAGGCGAAGGCACCTCAGGCAACGCAGCGGCACGAGTGCATGCCTACGGGCATCGCTCACCTGTGAGCCACTACACGCTCAAGTGGTCGGAGCTGCTGTCTCCCAATAGTTGTTGCTCCTACCTGACGGATGAAGATTGCAGGCAGAACACTGCAGGATGTTGCCTATGTGCAGTCGCATTTCTGAACAATAAACTGGTTTAAAGCAAGGCTCTCCACTGGCTACGAGTGTCATTAAGCCTGATTTACTCCAGGCCTTCCATACTGGCACAGGGGCAGTGTTTTAAAGGAGGACTTCCCGTAAAGCATACATAATTTTCATTCTATACCTGGATCACAATAGCAAAATGTATTATTTTGAAGTTGTAATTTTGACAATAATTCAGATATTTAACTAAGGAAGTACTTTCCAAAATTCATCATCCTTAAAGAGGCCAGGGTGGAGGAATACGGGCAGGATTCTGAACCTACCCATGGCTTCCACTGCGGCTCTTTGTGCAGGATAGAAGTAAACAAAGTGCTGTCACTGTAGGGAAATAAATAAAAGAAGCCATAGAAAAAAAACAAAACAACACATCTTCCTCTACACACAACTGTATGACTAATCTTGGGCTTTTTGACTTCAATAGTTAATAGATCTGAGAGGACGTCCTTGCAAATCATTCTGTGCATTACTTAAAAATTAAAGCTAAGCTAAAAGGAATTTTGCCTAAACCAAAGGTAACTAGAACACCAGCTCTGTAGGGGTAACAGGATTGGGCACTGTCAGCTCATAGAAGAAAGAGATGGTCCTGCCCCAAAGAGCCTACAATCCATGGGGAGGCAGATGGATGCCGCCAGATGGAGGAGCCCAGGGAAACAAAGAGAATATATTGCTTGGCATGCGAGGCAATGTTCTCAGCTCACTCACAGTCAGATTGTTTCCAAATTTTTGTAGGCGTTGCAGCAAAGCACAGTGTTAAGGAGGGATGTGAAGGTGGTTAATGAATTTTAAGATGACGAGGCAGGCAAGGAACAGGAACAATGTTAGTCATATTGTTGCATTACACAGTAATATCTCTGCGGAGCACAGAATTAGGGAGATGTATTGGAATATGTTGATGACAAGTAGGAAATACTGTCAATAAAAGAAGACTGCAATAGTGTGTAGATGAGTTGAGGCACAGACAGACAATTGCAGAAAGTTCAGTCCTCAAAGTCATTTAAGGTTACAGATAGACAGCAGCAAGAGTTGCGTTGCTGAGGCTTACGGAGTTACTATTGAAGTAGCTTGAACTACTCATTTAATTCCTGCTGAGAATTGACTCGTTCACTTCCCACAGCTCCACTGCCAAGTGGTTACTCCTGTATTTGCAGCCTGCCTACCCACAGTGCTCTGATGCCATTGAGGGACAAAATAATAGAAACCAACAAAAATGTAACAGCAAAAGAATAGCAGAAAACCAAGTTAATTTCTGCTATGGAGAAAAGAGAACTTCTGCCATGAAAGAAAATTTTGTTAGAAAATGCTGCAGTTTGTACCTGTTAGAAACTACAGGGGGGAAAAAAATCACCTTGGAATGCTTTTTTGAAGTATTCCAAAGCAAAGGTAGGTAAGCACCGTCACTGGCAGAAGTATAGGTGTAGCGCAAAGGCAGTAGCACAGCTCGTCTGAAACCCAGTTTCTGGTCAAGCAGGGCTGGATCCCACTCTCCTAACTCCAGACGCGGCTAGCGCAGATGGCTGCCTCTGAACTAGTTGCTCTAACCTCCTATTGTCATTAACCATTTTAGATGTTTATGTTAAGATCAGGGAAAGAAGTGATGCTTGATAGTACAGTGAGTTAACACAGCTAGCGCAGACACAGACATCAATGGTGTCAATACAGCCAGTCACGTGAACTGCACCCCACTGATTTGACCATCAGAATTCAAGGTGAAGCTGGTTTGAAGAATGGCTACCAAGATGACCAAAGCAAATTAAAAGTATGTATTACAGGAAGCCACATTTAACCTCACAAAAGGAGGATTGTCAAAGCCTTCCTTTCCTCTTAGATACTGATGAACAGTGATGATGTCCTTGAACACTGATTTTTGCCTCATTCCCCAACTACTGGATGTGGCCAATAGCCTAGCTTCATCTCCCCTCGCTCAGGGGAGGTCTTCACAGAGGGAAAGCAACACTGGTAAAATTGAGTGGCCCACTACACATGGGAAAGCCAACACATGAGAAGGACTGCATTTCAGGCTCTGCATAAACAGGTACTATCTGACTTGATGTGCAAGTACAGCATCTTCGGGGGAACCATGTCCCAGTAGACAGTCATTGTCCTACAGAACATTGCCAGTCCTGACTGCGACTGATCCATGAGCCATCAGTTGAGTGAACAAACTCAATGTCAGTTTTTCTGTAGCTAAGGTGAATATTAGTACAGATGTATTTAGTCATTTACAACTGAAAACCAAAAAGACCCCACCAAAATCAAAAAAACCAAACCAATCCAACCCCAAACGAAGAATATAAACAATGGGCATTAATAGATACTTGGGGTCTTGCAGGTCCGAAGACCTTAATGGAAGCTAGCACCTTTCCAAAAGGTGCTGCTACACTCACACCAACCACTGGCAACTCTGATGTTTGCATCCACCTTAATGATTTGTGCGACTTTGCAGAATCTGTAAGTTGGACTGCAACAGAAAACTGGTCTAGCAGATATGGGCAGGGAGAAGCTTGTCCATCTCTGCTGTGCATCACAAGCACTTCCCTGTTCTGTCTTTTGCTTAATACCCACTCCTGGAAAGTGGGTTGAGTGTTTAAAATGCATAGCAAGATAATAGCTGTCTTTTTTGAGCAACAGCTTTATGCCTTGCTGCTTCTGAGGCGGGTTCAGAAATCAACCAGCACAACACACTACCAGAGAAGCTGGAACACTATGGGCTGTGCTCATGGGCCTGAGAATTATCTGGGTGCATATTGCTGGAAAGATTTATCTATAGCCATTATTCTGGGAAGGTTCACATCTGGCAGGCAGTGGACAGAATTCCAGTAGAAGTCCAGAGTCCCAGTAACCCTGAAAACAGTTGGTAATAGAGTTCCCTTTTTCTCACAAGTATAATAATGCACTGTCTTGCAATGATCCCAGTATTCAGAGCACAGAGCAACCACTTGAGCAAGGTAGTGCACTGGAAGGACACGCAATGCAATCCTGACAGTTTGTGAAGAAGGTGGGTATCATCATTATCGTAACGCTATTTTTCAGCTACCAAGGCACTGCTGAACTGACTAGGGAAGCCTACGGCACACCTATGGACATACCTGGATACGTAAGACTCGCAAGACACATCACTATTCAAGAGCACATCCACTCCCATGATTGTGTGTGCCAATTAGCTGCTATTAATCCAAGACAGTGTATTATTTGTTGCTCTAAAGGAGTGACATACAATGGCTGCTATTTTGCAGAGAAACAACGCATTAGGCTCTTTCTTGTGAACAGACTGCAATTTCCTTTCCATTTAGAAGAGACAGAGCAAAGAGAGGTGAGCTTGCTAAGGAGCAAGGCATGTCCTCTCACTCTGTTCTGCTCCACAAAGTCCACTAAAATGGGTCTCTACATCAAGACACCCACCAGATATTGGCTCCTGTGCCAGGCTGAACATGTGTTCCTGGCTAGCCAGTCCTCAGTGGGTGTTTTTCACTGTGAGAGTTGATCTGAGAAATTGTATTACAATCTGTGATGAGAACACTTCACATTGTGTCCTTTGCTGCTTCTGTGGCTGATGAGACAAAAAGTTGGACCGTCAGACTCCATGTCCTCATGGACATCCCTCACTCCATCTGCAGAGGGTCCCAGATCATGAGAGGCTCTATCACAGCGTCCCAGGTATCTTCTGCAGCTTGATACACAGCATATAGCTATACTGACCTGCGTAGGGTTGTAACCTGTCCAATGCACGTAGACACACAGCCCGGAGCCTTTTGAATTTGAACCACTTGTTTGTAAAAAGCTGGACAGATCATTCCTAGCAGTTCTGTATTGCTGCTGGGAAATCTTCTCAGCAGTAAAGCTGTGCACACGAGCAGGTGCATATGCAAGTAACTTGAGCAGGGTTCTTCCTCCTCCTCTACGTCCCACGTTGCAACCCTGTTACACACGTGCCAAATCTTCACCGTGAATCACACAAATGAGAGAGCTTAAGAAGCAGCCTTCTGACATGTAATTCCAGAATTGCAGGTATTTGGAGATGGCAGCTGAGGATAGGCGGCCACAAGATCTCTTGCGATGCCTGCGAACGACTGGGAGGCTTGCAAAGAACTGCCATATTTTATGTATGAGAAAGACCCTAACATACAGTATCCTGTACTTTTCTGTAGCTAAGGACATTTTTAATTTGTTTCGGAGCACAGCCACAGTGTGAAAAAATAGCTGCTGTAGGGATGTTTGGGGTACCAGGACTCTGGAATGGAAAAGGATTCATTCTAAAAAGATAATACAGATACATTCAAAGCACAACTACAATTTTGGTTCTAATTCTGAAGCGCTGATTTACAACAGAAGTAGGCAACTTCAGTCAATCATTTCACTGGTACCTCTCTGTTCTTTTCAAACAAAATTTTCAGATAGTTAAAATGCATGGGTTACAATATTCCATATAGCCTTATAAATTGTAAGTCATGAATCCTACAAAGGCACTTGATCCACCTTCTAAACAAACCTGTCGAATCTTCTTTTTGGAAGGGCTGGAACTTGTTCTACATGTGATCATGGCTAAAATGAATCTGTAGCTATTACCAAACTGTAGACTTTTACTGACATTTACCATTCTTGTATAAGCAAATGTGTCTAAACACCAAGAGGTTCTGCAGTCTTCCTTAGCGGTCTGCTAGGAAAGTTACTTACATTTAGCAGTAATGGATATCTAGATCTGTAACATACAAAAACGGTTTCTAATTTAGAAACTGTAAATGCTTTAATCCATCCTCGCAGATATAAGGGCCTGAATATATATTGTTGTATGCTGCCTGTTTCCAATGCAACAGGCTAATGAATTAGTCCACCGCAAACACAAAAGGTCTGTAAATTCTCTTGTAAGACTTTAAACTGCAATATAAGAAGACATAAATTACTGGAGCCTTCCAAGTATGATAGAAAATGCTTCAAAGCTTTAAATTAAATTACATAGCGTTAGTGGGAACCTTGCTAGTTGAATTTCTGTTCTCGCACACTTTCTGACGTGTCCTCTTGTTTTGTTTCCTTGTAATTGCCTTCACACTGCTGATTACACATGGTTCCCATCCCTTACTATCTGTATTCCTATTTAAATGTTCTAATCTCTTAAAGAGACACCTATTATTTCTGGCATGGCATTGTGCCAGCACAGTTGTGGCTATTTAACATGATTGGTAATCTATTTTGAGGCATAATCCAGTGTAAAGGTGCATGTCTTATGTTGTGATCTCTAGCTGAACACTGGAAGATTCCTTCATCAACTTAAGAATAGGGTAAAACTATGCAGGAAATAAAGCATGAAAAATACATTAATCAAAAAGGCAGCATTTCTGTAACATCTATTTTTCATTAAGTAGTGTTTATTCTGATTAAGTGTTGTGGCTGCCTGACTGTGAGGCCAAACAGAAATGATTAAAAAAGAATTCAAATTACCTAGGAGTGGAAAACAAAACAAGAGGGGTAGAGCAGTCAACATTTGCACTTAAGCACGATGCACTGGACTCAGCACGGAGTTCTCTCTTCAGAGATCGTATTTCCCATGGCACAACACTAAGAGCTCACTAGGACCAGATGGTATTCACCTAACAGCTCTAAACCAACTGAAGGATGAAATAACACAACTGCGAGCCATGGTGTGTAACCCCTCACTGGGAATTGTCTCAGTGTCAGGGGCTGGGAAGGTGGTGAAATGGCTAATTTTTACAAAGGATTCCGGGGTGATCTGAGGAACTACAGACCAGAGAACCTGATGTCCTTGTTCAGCAAATCAGTAGGGACCACTGCAATGAGCAGACGCGTGGAAAAATATACTGGGAAACACTTCATTAAGCTTCTGTAAAGGGAAGATATACTTCACAAGCCTATTGGCATTTTTTTTTTTTGAGGAATCAACAAATAAGTGGACAAGGTGTACTAAAGTGCATTTTTTAAATTAATTGGGAGGGGAAAAAAAAAGCTCTTAAAAAGGAAGTCTCATGGGCTAAGAAAATCCTCATTTGAATGAATAAGCAATTAAAAGATACAAAAGAAAAAGCAGGAATGCAGAGTTCTCCTACTGGAAGGAAATCACCAATGCAATCCTATGGGACTTTATGCCAGGATCTGTACTGCTCAGCAAAGTCCTAAATGACCTGGAAAAGGTGATGAATAATGGGGGAACGGAGACTGCTGATTCCACTACAGTTATCACAGGGACTAACATTGAAAGCTGACTGTGCAGAGCCGCAGAAGAGCACTACGATCATGAACAACTTGTGATAAAATGGCAGATGAAATTCCATGTAGGGTATTGCGAAGTGGTGCACATAATTACACACACAGATAAGGACTGTTCAGGAATGAAGTAAGAGGTCTATGATGATGTCAGCTTGGTACCCAGTAAGGGGCCAAAAAAGCAACCAAATTATTTGGAAAGGACTAGAGAACATATCAAAGCACACTTCAAAAAAATGCATGAACCTGCATTTTTAATAATGTGGGTAGTTTTGGTCCTCCCATCTCTGAAAGGATGAAGCAGACTTGAAAAAGATACAGGAAAGGGCAAAAAGGGTATAACAAAATAGGAAAATTTTCTTTATGAAGACTGAGTAAAGAGAGATCTTTAAGTCGGATGCGTCCTTTTATTCTTCTTCCCTGCTTCCTTATTTCCTCTATATGTCTTCCTCTCCCGCTCATGTTACTGTGTTCTTATCAACACTTCCATTGTCTTCCCAGACCTGCAGACAAATGGAGGGTTTGAAATACAAGCTGTTGGGGCTTTTTTTCCTCACTCAAGAGTTAGAGGGAGGGCTTCCTCTGGTCTTCCTACACTCCTCCAAGGCAGGAAATGCTAAGGATTCACTGCCCCCTGCCCCAACATACAAAGGAAAAAAAATACTTCTTTGAGTTTTTTACCTCCTTCCTGCATCATAGCCTTGTCAACAAGATTTTTGCTGATTGTCAGACATTGACTTCTCCAGTTTGGAGGCAAAGAGACTGCTTTCAGTGCTCGGCTTCTCTGTGAATTAGGAGCTGCTATGACAGATTGTCCCACCTTGCAAGTTACTTTCAGAGCTGACTGCAAACTCTTCCCATTTCACAGCATATAGACATCTCAACCAACCACTTTTCCCTGAGAGCAAGGTGGTACTACTAGTTAAGCATGGTTCAGCTTTACCTCTCACTTATAGGAAGTTCGTGTCAACTTTATTTGGAAACTGGAGCACAGGTACTACAATAGCCAGGGGGTGCAAATGCCCTGGCTGCTTCATCTTAAAATTTAACTCTGACCAGCTTTTGACACTGATGGAAAACTCACTCCAACTTGAGAGACATGTTCATGGATTTCCACTCATTTGAGCCAAAGACAGATACTCAGTTACTGAGAAACGCACTGCTTCAATCCTTGGCTCATACCACTTTAAAGACCAGTGCACAGTTCAGTTCAGGAGGAACAGGACTGAGGGGCTGCGGGCTGAAACCTTCGTATAGGCTCTGCTTTCCATGAGGTGTATATCAATTCATCCCTATGATCTTTTATACAAAAATCTTTCCCTACCAGAGACAATTTGGGTTTTTACACTGGTCTACAGGAAGTGTCCAATCATACAGATTATGCAGAATCCTCCTTTGCTTGGTTCACTACAGTCTGAAGCACTCATCTTCATTAACTTAGTGTCATGTATTTTTGTGAGCATTAAAAACTCTGTGGAAGCCTGCGTGTAGCATTGTGGAAAAAAAATTGCCAGACACTATAAAAATGCAAAGCACAACCAAGGGAGGGTGCTTTAATTTCAGAGAGACAGCTGTAAAATTGCTTAGCAAAGATAGTTGGAAATTTGTTTGTGTTTCTTCCCAATTGCAATGCAGAGGTGAATGGCTGTGTACTGATAAACCCATCTGTCTTGTGGGTGCCTGGAGGAAGACTCTGCACCAAAACAATATTGCCAGTTTTATAGTTAATATCCTGGTGCACAGTACTCTTGAGCTGAGAGTTGGGCCGCAGTCATTTCCACTGCCTTAGGGCATACCATAGAACAGCATGCTCAGTTGTAATGACTCTTGCTCACAAGCACAGGCTGCCAGATTGGGAAAGGGAATGAATATGCCTGCAGGGCATAATGGCAATGTGAGCACACCATTCCATGCACTGAGATAATATTCAGGTTTGTGGACTCAGATTTGAACCCAGAGAAGAGAAGGAACAGAAACTGTGGGTAGAATGCTTTTATTGGGTAGGTTTTCAGGGGACTTGCTTATCCTGGATATTCATGTAGAATAACATCAATTTAGGGGCTCAGGAAAAAAAAAAAAGTGGCAAAGACTGGCCTAGTATGGATTTCTAACAGATAGTTTTATGGTTTTTGTAGTATTATAGGGTTCTTTTCAGAGTTCTTCGGTTGGTTTCAAACAAAATACCATGCAAGAAGCTGCTGTACAAAGCATCTATGGTTTCTGGATATCAGTAATTCCTATGATTTGGATCAGCCTTGCACAACTGGAGCTGCATCAAGGTTGATAGAGAGGACCCTTAGTTATTATTCAAAAGACTGATTATCCTCTTAGAGATACTTGCTCAATACCGTCTCATCTTTGTAACTTGTACCTCCTAAGTTTCCCACCACTCTCATTTGAAAGTGCAAGTCTCAGGTTATCCATGAGAATTTTGTTGAGCACAGAGCAGAACAGGTCTGCGAATCACCACCGTAACCTAAAAGGGAAAAGCTACGCTCATCTAGCCCCATCTCTCCTTCCCTCCTGTTCACATCACCTCGGTAAGTCATTGTTGCCGGTTGGGTTCAGATTCCCATCCTATGCTACCTGCAAGGTAGTTTGAGACAGCTTTTCACTCATGAAACAAGGCAAAGCCTTGCAAATTATGGAGAAAGTGGATGGGCATGGGACTTCTAGAAACACAACAGTCAGCTAAGTCTTTGTGTCTCAGGTACCCTGACAAGGACACCTGAAATGTTTTTGGCTTGATAGTGAACTTTGATGTTTTTTGCTTATGCATAAGGGAATCAGACTGAAAGAAAGGATGCTGTCAGGGCATTTTGAACAGAAACGCTGCTTTTTTTTCCTTAAGGCTTCCAGTGTAGGGGAGTTAAGGAACTTTTAGAATCCTACAAGGCATGTTCTGTGTTAGCAGAGAGACAGAACCTGGGAGCCGGAGGCTCTATGCTGTTTGTATGCGAGGGGTTTATACAGCCACAGGTCAGATTCTGGCTAGGGCAATTAGACTTTCCTCAAATATAGCAGCAGAACTGCGTTCACCAGCTTTATTCACATTGAGAAAACAAATCAATGTATTGCTCTGAATATCTCTTATCTTTGGCTCTCTTCCTTTTGCAATTTCTGGTACAAAACACTTCAGTTTTCTCTTCCGCCTCTGAACTGTGGGCTCCTGCAGCTGGTGCAGGAGTGGTACTTCCAGTTGCAAGTTGTTTTAAAATCCTTTTCCTTTCATGGTTAGCTCCTCTACTAACTGGCCTTACTGTGACTTTGCTGGTTACTGCGCTGCTATGCTGTTATTCCTCCTTTGTTTTTCCATTGTGTAGCTTTGGGGCCAGCCTGTGACACAGCCTTGACTAAAGGGAACCATGAGGGTGATGAGCCACTGCAATGAAGTGGGAATCCCACTGGCGCTTCTATCTCATACAAAGATCCTCCTGAGAACCTGCTCCTCCTTCTCTCCAGACTGTGACAGCTCTGGGCAGAGAGTAACTGGGACTTCTCTCTGCCATGTCTAGCTCCAACAGAAAATGCTAATGCTGCCTGCATTTTGATTCATGATACCAACTGCAGCTTGGCACTCCATGAGCAGCAGAAGTTCGGAGACTAAGCTGAAGTTTGATTAATATCTCTGATGAATCCTTACACTGGTCTCCAACAATAGCTTAGGGTTTAGACAGGTAATGCTGATACTGACAGTTAACATGCCTATGTTGTGGCCTGGAAATCTGCTCAGAGAACTGCTTCTGTAAAAAACTGAAAATTTGCAGATCCCATTATAAAACTGTGAATGCAACTTCCTAAGGAAACTTCTAAGTCTCAAACCTGTTTTTTTTTTTCATCAGTAGTTAATGAACTTATTGCAAGGATCTTTCAATTACCAGCTGGAAGAAATGCAACACAACAGATAATGCACACGCTAGACACCTTCATAACTAAAGTTATGGATCACATCTCACAGGAAAAGAAAGAAATATGAATTATCCTTTGATGTTTAAAAATAAGTAATCTTTCACAACAATCATTCTTAACTAATGCAAATCATTCCCTGCAGAGCAACAAATTGAAAACACATAAGACAAATTTGAGAGGCTATTTACTTTGAATACTTTTTGATTATTCTGCTTCCCCTTAAACATACTCTAAACCACAATTCTGTATTTTTTTGTACATTGTCTTTAGTTTGGACTCTTATCCTTACATTAAAAAATTAAAGCTTGTTCTTGTAGAAAACTGAAGAAATGTTTGTTGACAGCAGCAGACAACTCCTGTGAAGTTACGTAGTGCCACGTGACTTTCTGATCAAAACAAAAAAAGCATGTAAGACAATAAAGTACATGTCAAATACATTAGAAATCCAGTAGATGATCTCAGTTTTCTGTTTTCAAAAAGAAGGTGTAAGTAGGGAATCATGACAGAATGATGTTATTTCTCTTTGGATCCCATAAAGATTAGTACTAGTACTTGAAACCATTCAGCATTTTTATTAATGACCTGTAAGTAAACACAGAATCATTGCTGGTAAAATTTGCAGATGACACCAAGATCAGCAGATAGTCGATACTAATGAAAGCAGTACAGGCACACAAAACAATCCATCATTTACTAATCTAGACATAGTCAAAGAAAATTAACGTTAATACAGCCAAACAGAAAGTCAGACATTTAAGAACAAGAGGCATGGAACCAGGGCCTAAATCCTGGAGAGCAATAAATTCCAAGAGTACTTGTCTACTATAACAAATAATTCAACATGGACTCCCTATTGTCCTGGTTTCGGCTGGGATAAAGTGAATTTTCTTTCTAGTAGCTGGTATAGTGTTATGGTTTGGTTTCAGTATGAGAAGAATGTTGATAACACACTGATGTTTTCAGTTGTTGCTAAGTAGGGTTTAGACTAAGTCAAGGATTTTCCAGCTTCTCGAGCCCAGTCAGCAAGAAGGCTGGAGGGGCACAAGAAGTTGGGAGGGGACACAGCCAGGACACCTGACCCAAACTGGCCAAAGGGGTATTCCATACCGTGTGATGTCATGTCCAGTATATAAACTGGGGGGGAGTTGGCCTGGGGGGATCACTGCTCAGGAACTAACTGGGCATTGGTTGGTGAGTGGTGAGCAACTGCATTGTGCATCACTTGTTTTGTATATTCAAATTCTTTTATTATTATTATTATTGAAATTGTATTGTTATTGTTATTATCATAATCATCGTTATTATTTTCTTCCTTTCTGTCCTATTAAACTGCCTTTATCTCAACCCATGAGTTTTACTTTTTTTTCCCCAATTCTCTCCCCCATCCCACTGGGTGGTGGGGAGTGAGCGAGCAGCTGTGTGGTGCTTAGTTGCTGGCTGGGGTTAAACCACGGCACATCTACAATCCTATGGCAAAAAGTGGACCCACAAACAATGGAGTAGTGAGTACGAAAGCTGGCACTGCTCAGATTTCAAATGAAGTTCTATGTGCAGTTCCAGCACACTTGTTCTCTAAATGGTGGGAAAAAAAAAAAAGGACAGAATGTACAAGAGAGCTACAAAACCAATTTGAAGGCCGTAGAAAATGTCTTAAATAAAATAATTTAAAGAGATAATGGTTAGGGTACCAAAAAGGGAGGTTGCATTGTAGCTTGATTACAGTGTTCAAAAACTTTCACAGACAGAAAACAGTGGCTAGTGAGGGACTACTTAATCTAGTGAAGAAAAGCATACCAAGAACTAATGGCTGAAGGTTAAATCTAGACAAATTCAAATTTAAAATGTGGCACATGTTTCTAACTGTGAGAGTGACTGAGTACTGGAATAAATGACCAGAGAAGGGGCTATGTCTTCATTTCCTGATGTCTTTAAATCAAGCTTGCCTGTCTCTGCAGAAGACTTGCTTTAGCAAAAACCACAAATTGTGCTTTTGTCAGACTGAAGTTACTGGTCTTCACCCTGAAGTAAAAGGAAAATTTATGACCAGGGATCTAGATGGGGTCAGAGAAGATAATCTCATGTCCTTTTTAGTCTTACCCTCTATGAATCTATCAATTTACTGAGTACAGAGAAAAAACTTTCTAAGTGACTTTTACCATCTGGATAACAATGTGATCTGCAGCAGATTGTAAATCACCCAGTAATAAATATATGTCAGAAACTATTGAGATGAATATAGTCTTGCAATGCCTTCTAATTTAGAAATTTAGAGTTATTTAATATTTTACACTTTAATTTTATACTGGGTAATTGAATTAATGTGAAAGGGTTAAGCAGACAGGCTAATGAAACACTGTACCATGTACTTAGCTTAATGTGGTTGGAAAAATCAATGCACTTTGGTCTGTCAGTTAGCAATCACAGATTTAATTGAATAACATGTCAAGTATTTTAAACTGTTTACCAATGTAAATAGAATCCAGCACTATAGTAATGGTAATAAGCTAAGATGCTTTCCCTGAATTCCAATCAGATTTGAACATGACCTTCATTTTAAGCTCCAACATGCCAGACAGAGATCAAACAGCTATCATTATGTCTACAGAGTTTGGTGATTACTCTTGTGATTCCGCAATAAATATATTTGCTCTTGATTCACTCTTTAGAACACAGGCAATGGGTAATCAGTTTGATATTCCTAGCAATGGTTACTCCTCTCTGCATTTATATTCACTTCCACTTCATTATTATTGCTGGGATGAGGACTAAATCACACAGCAATCTTCTACTGAGCCTACCTCAGAAGTGGCAGAGGCCACTTTGTGCATGATCGCATGAAAGGAACAAGAGGAAGAGCAGGAGAAGCAGCTCCTTAGCTTGTGTTGGGTGAGTTCCAAGCACAGCTGTACAACTGCTCCTTACTCTTCTTCTCCTTCTCCCTTTTACTACTCCCAGGCAATGGCTTCCCAATGGAAGGTATGAAAGCAGCAAGGAGCGAGGGTCACAGCCCTGTCCAAGTTGAAGGAGCTTGCCACTGCCAGACCAGCACCAGGGGCGGGTGATGATTTAGTCATGCAACATGTACGTTACTGTCCCTTTCTCAGATGCAGTAAATGAATTTTTTTTTACAAGATCCAGATGCCTGCAATGCAGGTGTTTCCATCTGACCTACCTGTTAATTCTCCCATAACAGTCAACGTAAAGACATAAGTTCTCCTATTTGTACCATTGTTCTTATCCTAAAATAGATGTCTAGAAGCAATCAGTTATATTGGGCTGTACAAGTATCTATTTCGTCCCAGTGATTATAAAGTTCTTTAGGATAGGCAGCTCAGATGGAAACATTTATTCTGTAGACATCTGAAGTTAGGAGAAATTAATCCCACCCTGCATGCCCTCCAAGCTCTCCTTAGCAAGCTGCACATGAACACTGCCTCCAAAGTGTCTACTAGGGAGAACCAGGTCCCTGTTTTACTAGACTGATCATGTGCGCAATGTAAAATTATTATGCCATTTTTAACTATCAGCAGCCTTGCCTATATGTTCTAGCATATTCTTGATTGTAATTAAGTCTATTACATTCCCCTAGCACGTTGGCACCTCAGATGTAATAGAAATTTGCTGTGCTGGGTGCTGTGCAGCAGCCCAAGCCCTGCATCAAATTGCTACTAGTTTAAGAAAGGAGAAAACAGATGAGAAAATAGGCAGATTGATGTAGGAGTACACAGATACAATAAGGCAACATCAGTCAGCAGAGTAAGCAGTTGCCTTAGCACACTGCTGACCCTGCTGTTGCCAAGCTTTTGGGCAGCATCATGGCAAAGGACAGTTTTAAAGAAGGAATGGAAGGTGATAGAAAGACTGCTCTGTAGAGAGCTGTGGAAGGCATTGTGGGAAAAAGCACAAATGTGTTAATCTGAAAATATAGCACATGGGTGATGGAAGCTAATACCAGAGGCTGAGAAGATGGAAGAATCATCTGTGCACTGACTGAGGGACTGAGAAGACTGGCAAAGATCTTGAAGTGAAGAAAAGCAGCCTCTACTTGATGCAATCCAAAGCAGCCTAGGGTTGATGCAAAAGAAAAGAAGGTATTGAACCACAGATTCATTCCTTCTCTGTTTTTGTGTAGTCCTCTTGAATCTTACATAACACTTTTTTGTGTGTTATGTATCCTAAAACAGGATGTAGCATTGCAGTAATAACGTAAAAGAGAACTACAGCTTGCTTACACGTTTTACAAATGTATACAGTTCATTAAAATGACTACAGACTATTAATTCTACGAAGTTAAGCACTCAACTTGGTGAATGTACTTATTAAAGCTATATATTTGACCTTGACTGACTGTGGTACATACACACTGTTTTCAAATAATCATAAAATATATATTTTTTTACCTAGATCGTGAGAGATAGGAAACATATACCGCACCTGTAAATTTCTGCTTCTCCTTTATACTTATGTAGTGTTTTCCCCCATGGCTTAATTTAGCATATATCTAGCAGTTTAAAAATTGACATTTTTTTCATCTAAGAAAAACATATATTAAAAATTGTGAAATACTCAGACATTATAATTAGCCTATTCAACAAAATTTACTTAGATGCAATGCAGAGGATAAAGTAGTTAACACTGAAGCTAAATTAGCTGCATAAACATGTGCAATGCAGCCCTCCTTAGGTGCAATCTAGGGCTGAAGCAATTAATCACAAAATCTACATAGCTACAACATAAGGTTGGCCTAAATATTAAATACAATGCATTTTTCCAATCTTACAGTTTGCTGTTTTTTTCACTATGATTCTTTGTTATTATACTTAATGTGTAGCATACTGTACAAGCATAACACACCACTTTCTACTCCATGGCTGTGGACTGGTTTTATGATATACCAGATATTACTGAGTGAAGTATGTTTTCTTTGGTCAAAGACAGCTTAACAATTTTCTGCCTTCATGCTGTCACTCACCACTTGTTTCCTTCCTTATCTTTTTTTTTAAAGCCTTTTTTTCCCCCATGTCATTTCAGAGATTCAGCCTACTGAGTAGTACCCCCTGCACTGGTGCAGGGGAGAAAAGCCACCTGTCATAGAAAATCCATTAAGGAATTTATAACTCTACATGATTGTAAAGTACTATATAAAATATTGTACCATTTATGAAGCAGTAAAAACCTGTAACATTAGAGACTGATTCCCACATTACATATCCACAAAAGAAAGAATTAGGGTCTTACAGGCAATTTTGAGAATAAAACATGTACCTATATATAGACATAATGGCTTTGAACTCATACCCTTGCATACACGTGTAGTGACCAGGTATTCACTACTACTGATGCCCAAAACTACTCCAGCCTCTGTGGTGTTCCTTGTACACAGAGCCTAGGGAAGGGACCACCACCTACTCAGAGCCTGATTTCTCTCCCACTGTGCTGCTGTTCCTTCCTTACTGTGTAATGTTTAATCATGCAAACTAGGAAGTTAAGTCTTGAAGCCACATGCAGGCGACTTTGTACTCGATCCTTAAATTCTTCCTACTGTTGGAGCCTGTGTAGGTTTTAAAAACAGAATTTTAAAGTTCTGTCTTCCCAGAAGTTTGAAATACGCTGATAAGGGCGTGTGTACAGTTCAGTCTGGAGTTCTCTGATGCAAAGTCCACTAAAAAAACTCTTCCATGCCTCAGAAATTCCATGATACTGCACAGTCATTAGACTGAATGATGTGGAAGAAGCAAAAATTCAAGGCCATCTCCTTTGCCAATTATGAGTTTAGCATTAAAATCCAAAGCGATAAATGTTTCATTGCTATGTTGAAGGAGCCACATATAGTGAAATGTAAAACACACTGTGTTCACTGGTGGATATTAATTTAAATTTTTCAGTTTTCATATCCCAGCCGTGTTGGTTATACCACTGCTCAAATAAACCATAAAAGGTGTAGGGATATTCAGTGCCATTTTTTTAAGAGAAGCAGCACAGAAAAGTGACCAGGTATTAGAATTCTTGTGTATGAAATATTTTTGACTGCAAACAGGATGTTAAAACATGGTACCAAACAATCCTTCCACCCTGCCATTTTTAGTACATTGCCTAACTGATATTGTTATAGGATAAGTAATGTCCATTTCTTTTGCTTTTAAACTGTATCCATCTGCTGTATTCTTTCGTGTATTGCTCTTAAGTGTCCTTATACAGGTTGCAGTTCAGCACACCATTGTTTGGCACGTTTGTTTCAGAAACAAACACATTCTTATGCGATTGCATTTATCTACAATGACAATCTACAATTTATCTGCTTGAATTTGGTCCAATTTTCTAAACTCTCCAACATCTCAGATTTTACTTTATCCTCTCTTCTTTATAATCCCTGTTAGTGTAATAGTGGCAGGTCTGGTAAGTGTAAGATTCAGCTCCTATCGCAGGTCATTTACAAAGACATCAGATATCACTGACTCTAACTAGCTACGCTCTGAAACTGTTCCCAGGCTTGCTTTGTTAGGACCAGCTGATTTCTGCACAGAATATAAGGCTGTTACAGTGGTTAAAGTAAAGGGAAAAAAGAGAGACTGAAAGCAATCTGTTCCTCATTATTACCCGATTCAAGGAAAGCACATTTTTGACCTGAGAAATTTTACTCACATTCTGGGATTAGACTACTGATAGTACAAAATATTCTGTTTGGCAAAATACCCAAATCTGCTCCTCTGTATGCAGCTATTTAAAATTCATCTTAATTATAAAAAAATCACTTTAATATTATGAGAAATGGCCAACCACTGAAACAGAAACAATGAAGAGAAATCAAAGCAATAAACAAAGCTGTGACATGAGTGTGTGAGTGCTTGTGAAATGAGTGTGTGAATGTGTGATAGCATGTGTCAGGCTGGGATCCAGGAAAAATATCTTATATATAGGATAAATATATCTAGGATATATCCAGGATGCAGGCAGGGATATGAGAGAGGCTGGGGGCTTGTGCTGGTATTCGAGGGATCTGCGAATGCGGGTAAAGCTTGCGAATCCAGGAAGTGTAGGTGTGAGCTTTTTCACTCGTGAACTTCAATTCCAATCAGTCAGAGAAGATGACTGTACTCGTGTTTTATGTGAGTCCTGGCAGGGTTACTCATGGGTGTTGTTAAAGGCAGTGCCCTGTCTGTGGCAGCCTGCGTAGTCAGCCATGTAAGCATCGTGTGTGTGTCTGTCCGTGTGTGTGCACGTGTGTCCCTGAGATATGTGCTAAACCTCAGTACCACGTGAGTCTGGAAAGATGAAAGCTGCAGTCACCTCCATCGGCGTGGGATGGAGAGACATCCAGGTCTCCAGGTACACCAGCCTGGGATCCAGAGGACAAGGAGGAGGAATGCCCAGGTCCTGGGGTCCATCCAAGGCAGCAGCCTTGTAACATCCTTCAGTGCAGCCACTCCAGTATCAGAAATGCAGGCGCTACACTTGTTTGTATGGTCCTAATTTGACCTGGTTTGTACTTGTGTTTCAAAATACTGTCTTTAATTACATGATCTCATTTATTTTTTCATCTTCAGTGTATAGGACAGATGATGAGTTGCTGCATATCCTTTTTGTGCAGTTCCTAGGCCTCATTTACTGTATGACATTCAAACCTTAATCTGAGGATGAAGTGATTAACGTCCTGTGGGGTGTGTCAATAAAGTATCTAGGTGCTTCACACTCAAGTGATATTTTCCTCATTCTCCAGATGTGGGACTGAGGCACACAACATCTCAGTGAAAAGTCACAGCTACAGTTCAGTACCTATGTGTTACCAAGGCAGGAGCATTAAAACAGGGAACACACTATTAGTTTCCCCTCTGCAAAGTCTGGTTTAAGTATCTTTCCTCTGAGATACAGACCTAACTCAAGTTCTCCCGAGCCGCACACAGCTGCATTAGCCATAAGACCATTTTTTCTGCACCTGCAATCCTTTAGCATGATACAGAACCCCTTTTAACTTCTTCAATTAATGAGAAATGGGTATGGCTGTATTTTTATTATAAATTTTTGAGCATCACTAAAACCAATGCCTTGCAATAGGATATATCAGGCAATATAATAAAAAACCAAAAACAAAAACCCCATGCAATGTTTATACAGTCTACTCAGTAATATATCTACAAGCACATTTTGGAGGATATAAAAATGTTGCCCCTATCCTACTGATGAGGAAGCTAACACACTAAAATATGAGAAATGGTTTGCTCTGTATCACCTATCAGGTGAATGACTCAGCTGAGAGAAGAGCCTCTCACTTATGAAGCATTTTTTTCTTCAGAATTCCAAAACATTTTACAACCATAGATATTATCTACTGTATCATCTACACATGGGTAAATTCAGTTGCAGAAAGCCTATACAGTAATCAGTGAGAGAACCTAGTCCCGTAATTCTGCCATCAGTGAAGCCCATCAGATTATAACAGGCTGGGCCGTGGAATAGTTCTGAAATGCCATCCAACCTTCTCCAAGCTCCAAGAAATATCTACACAACCCACATGTAGAAATTTATCTGTTTCCATAGTTTAGCAGTTTATTCAGCAAAAATACATTCATCAGACATATTGTTGCTTAGATTTAAATATAAAAATATATTTCTGGTTTTCAGGTAGAGATATATCAGATAAACAAGAAAAAACAAAACTTCCAGAAAGGCACAATCAATTTATAAACAACAACAAAAAGATACTATACTTGTTAAACAAAATACTTGATACAGACTTTATGATTCCAGATAAGTCCCTTATCCCAAAGCAAAATGTACATACTAACCCAGCTGAAGACTCAGGCCACACAGCATATGCATATTCTTGACCAACCAAACGTAAAAATCACATGTAGTTATACCCTGTTTATTGTCTTCTGGAGTTTATAACACAGAAAAATAATTCATTTACCTGAAGGTGTAGAATGTGTATTGACACTGCTCTTCCTGAACAATTGCTACTTGGTTAAGAGTTTGTATGTTAAATTTTAACCCTGGGCATATGGACACAGGCAAGGCTTTATTTCCTGTTCTTCACAGGAAGGATATCTGTAATCCAGTAGTGAAACAGAGACGTGACTATCTTGGTATGATCTGAAACAAAGAAAACACATTCCTTCTGAAATACCTCTATGACATTTCTGAAGATTAAAGAAAAAGACTTGTGCAAACATCTGTTTCCATTTGATATTAGCATGTCAGTAAAACCAATGCAGATATTGGAGCTTGAAGACTAATACATATGAATTTCTAGATAAACAAGTGCATTTTGTTTTAGGAGGTCAGTTATTTGTATGAGAAACAATTGTGGTTCTGTATTTTGGAATGTCCTGTTTGTTATGATTCAGTAATTCAGAAAAAAAGGAGATTGAAATGACATGATCATATGGGTAGGGCTAAAAGAATGCAATCTTCTCCACTACTTTCTGTCTGGAGAGTAATTTCGCACATTATTATTTAACTTACAATAGCACCTGGAAGCCCTAGTTGAGAAAGAGTCGTTTTGTACAGAACAGCTGCATTAAAGCCTCAAAGTGCCATGGCTTCTGTCTTAATTCAGAGATTATCTATGTGACTTTATTTATTTTTAACAACAGGACTTTCTACGCATCTATCACATAATATCACATTTAAGGTGATTCTATAATGTTATGCTAATATAGCTTTCACATTTCATTTCCTTTACTTTGAATGTTCATTCAAAAAAAAAAAAAAAAGGTTACATTCAATCATTTTAAGCCTCTGTGTATCCAGCTTGTGCATTGTTGGCACACAGTAACTGTATTACTTCTAGTCTGCAAAATATAGCCCCCAGCCCCCTGCAATGGAGACATATATAAAGGACAACTCTCCAAAAAAAGGCAGTTAAAAGAAGCTTCTAGCTCTTCTGTGAGTGATAATTTCCTAGGCAACAAGGGAAGAGTATATTTGAGACTTGATACTCACCAACAAAGGGAAAATGTTAATAGATAATGGAATGAAGTTGATGAGATGAGTAGAAGCTGAATGAGTTCATAAATTAGGAGATAACGACTTTTTTTTTTAATTAGGCGATCACCTATGCTTTAATAATTGATGTGAAATGGGAATTAAGTAGCCCTCATTTCAAAAGCTACAGTTTCCTACCAGCAAATAGAGCATTACTTCCAGTCACACCTCTTCTTTGCCCACTGCACTGTGCAGGACCATGAAGGTGTCTGGCTTCCTTCTGCAAACAGCCACTGACTTTCTGACAGAGATCAGCCAAGCCCCCATCGCAAGAAAGGGGTGTCTATTTGACTTCTAAACATTCTCTTCCCTGCACTTATAGAAGACTTTAGGTAGAGGTAAGTACTTTTTGTTAAAGACTACCAAATAAGTGGAAATAGTAATAGGACATTTTGTTCTTTTTTACAGTCTGAGAACAATGACACTTTAAATAGCCATGTTCAGACAAAAACTCCTGACCAACCTCAACTTTGTACGATTGCTGAAGTACAAGGTCGAAGGTAACTTGATGGAGTAACTTGAAGCACAAAGTATAAGGTAAGTTGATGGAGGATGACAACTAGACAGAACAATCAGTATCTCTTAACCATAGAGATTTTCTTGTTCAAGTATGTTTTCTCATTTAAATGAAGGGTTAAAAATAATACCTTAATGTTGATAACTTTTCTGTTTCCATCTCCTTAGCAACTTCATCTTCTTGCAAAATTTTTCAGACCCTACCACCAACCTTCTTAGACCTTTCTTTCATATGACTGCAAATAGTGGGATCTAAGAGCTTAAGATAAACTTTTTTCTTCATCCTTTCTTTTTTCTTTTGCTTGAACCATGAGTCCCCTAGCATGAGTAACATGCTAAGAGGTGTGAAGGAAATACCAAAACATGGTCTTGAACCAGTGGTTTTCAATTTGTGGTCTGCAGACTTGGGGCAGCCCACAGCTTTACTCTAAAGGGTCTGTAAAATGTTACCAAGAAAAGCAAATTTATCATCAGTAGGCATAAACTTCCCAAGTGGGACTTGGTAGCCCCAGTGGAAAACTAGATTAAACCATAACATATATATATCTGAGGAAGTGAAAGATGTATAATGGTATGTTTACTTTGTAAAGTTTATTAATGGAGAATGTGCACTTACATGAAAGAGATGGATTATTTCTCTTTTTTTTTCTACTGTTTCCAGCCTTGAATTAAAGATAAAACTCAACAAAACATAGCACCCATTATTATTCCTTTGATGCTGGCATCTTAAGTAAAATCATAACCACGGGAAAAGGGTTAACATGCTGCTTCTTGAACTACAGGGAATAAAATAGATTTATTTTGTAAAAATAATACACCTTGCTAAAATTAAGAAAAATTATTTTCTTTTCACAATGTTAATAAGGAATGACCTTTTTTCTAGTCCATCATGCCCCAGTAAAAATAAACAAAACAGAAAAAAGACAAATTTGCAAAAAAACCTGAGAATACTATGATGTACTGTACATTTTTATCTTCATAAACTTGAATTTGCTGAGACACAAGTTTTTGTAATAACTTTTATCACCTGTTAATTGGGAATGAAGTCTAAAGTTTAAAAAAACTGGGCAAGATGACCTATTTTTAAGCCAAAAGTAAGAAAAAAAGTATAATTAAAAGCCTAATTCAAGGTACAATTTCAGAGTACTATATTCTCACTCACAGAAATTCCTGAATTACAAATGGAATGTATTATTAAACTCTGCTGAGGCAAATTAATATCTAGCACGTGTTTAATTATCCTTTAATAATTTATAACAATGTATTTTCCTCTTTCTTATGTTGTTGTACCTCATAAATATCAAATCAACTCTACAGTTACACCACTGTGAACTTGGAATGAGCCCGGAGTGACAACAGTTACTAGGAAAAAAAAAAAATCAACTGGAAGAGTAAACATTTTCAGACTCTATCAGCAGAAACAAATGAATTTTAAAAATCACTCAGAAAATTGTCTTCTGCTTTTTCAAGTGACAAATACATACATCAGAAAATTAGGGTAGTTGCACGGGTTTGTTTCTAACTTGCTTTTGTTTACTTTTCTTTCTTCAGTTTGACATTTCTACTATACAAAAGTAAACAGAGTGGCTTGCCTCAAGGCTGCAAAACCAAACAGAGTTCTTACTGTATTGAGTAGAATTTGGATAAAGCCTGTAAGGAACATCCTGAATGTGGTCACTTCAGCAGCTCCATTTTGGTTTAATCAACAGAAGCTGAATTAGGTTATTTAATAAAGGGCCAATACCATTACCACTATTCCTGCTGAGTCCTACCTAGTTTGCAAATGTGTATTACATCCAATGAGACTATCTGATTATAATTAAGATCATAGAATCTAGGCTTGAAATTAATTATTGAATGCACAGAAGGATTTTGTTCCATGTATATGTGGATACTTCAGATCTATAAGAACCTTAATGGTTGTCATACTCCATATCTACACTTTAAAGAATACATATGTACTTTTGTAAGAGTGTCCTTTTCAAAATGTATCAGTTAACCAACTCTGCAGGCAGGAATTCTCTTTTTTCTGTGTTTTTACAATGCACAGCATGCAGTAGGCTCCAGTCGTGACTGGGATCTTTAGCCACTGTCATGCAGTAAAGTATTTAATGACGTTACAAGCAGTAGTCTCTTCTTTGAATGTTATTGCTAAGCCTCTGACGGCTATGATCTTATTTACTCTGTTACCACGCTACTACCAGCTCAGTCATTACTCTTCAAAAGACTTAGAGCACAATCTAAAATGGCTGAGATTCTCTCGTGCCATAGCAAGTGCTCTCAACTCTGATTAAATTATTTGGGAGGCAAGAAAATTCAGCACATCTTGTAGATTTGGCTGATGCCGCAACTCATGGACTAATGACAAGTAACAATGGCTGTTTAAATGAAGATTACTTGGAAAATGAATTATTATATCGTCTATGGACTACATGCTGATCCCACATTCACTTGAGGAACTATTAACTGTCCAAGAAGAAACTCTACTAAAATTATAGGGATTATAATAGAGAACAAAAGGAGCATGAATGAAATCAGACTTGTGCCTCAGGGATGAAAAGATTTAGTAACAGAATAATTTTTCTTTTAATGAATGACTTTATAATATCATTTATTATAAAGAGTGACTTCATGTTTTTACGTAATCAACAGTATTTTTTAGAAACTTAAACCAGAGATTTATATTTAAACAAAAACAAAGCTGTAAGGCAAACTTTGGTATGCAAAATCTATGTGTTAAAGAAGCCATGTAGGTGACTGAGAAGAAATGAAATAATGGACTTTATTGATTCTTATGCATGTAAAATTAATCCTTAACTGGATGAGTAGAATCTCCAAGATAAACAAGTTAACTCCTGTGATATAAGAAGTCTACAATGCATTAAAAATATGCTTTAAACCTGATTAAATCTTAAAACAGTTAAGATTTAAAAAATACTGTTTTAAGACCCTGAATCATCTTGTACTCTTTAGTTGCTGCAAAGTATGCAGTTTCTGTATTGATCATAACCAAACAAGAAACAGGGAAAATCACTGTATTTTCAGTGGGAACTATGCTTTCAAATCTTATATAAGCATATATGTACCACTATATATTTATTTACTGCTTCCTAATAAAAAAACCTGTGACAAAACTGAATTTTAATACACACAAGAAAGGACATCAGTGAATGAACATAAGTGAATGGTACCTACCAGGAGGCATCATGGATTGTTCTTGGAATTGTTTCAAAGTATCCTTCAATCTCTCGATATCCTGGAGCAATACAAGGGATTTCAGCTGATGTAGAAGAGTCACATCTGAGGAAGAGATGGTGCGAGATTCAAGATATTGTAAAAGCTCTTGGGCAGTTGCTGAATTTACAGCAGAATCCGTGCATTCTGATTTATCTGGAAAAACAATTGGAAAACTACATTAAAAATATTCAATGAGCACAGAGTATTTTCCTTATGATACCTTCTTTTCAAAGACAGCATCTTCCTTTTTAGTACAACTTACAAACAAATATCAGGTACTAAAGAGCAGCTTGCTCCTCCCATTTTTCATTAAATATTAAAACAATGGTAAGAGGGGTAAGTATCAAATTTAGAAAGTAAAAAAGGACAAAACGATTCATAGTGACAGGAATACAATAGAAATCTAAATTTTCAAGATTAGCACGGGAAGAAGGTGTGATGAAGAAACCATACTGTGGCCAAAGCACTGTGTTTTTGCTTTCTGCACACTACTTATTATAAAAATGCACACACATGTGGAGACAGGGAACAACTCTGTGGTACTACTGCAAAGCACTTCTGGAGGCATCCAATTATCTTGTTATTGTACTTTTACGTTTTTATTTTAAAAGCACATATTACAGCATGCAAGACAACAGAGAAGGACATACATTGTTTCTACAGTACTGAAGCATAAATTCATTCTTCCATTCCAGTAACAATGTATAGTCTATCCCTTTAATCAGACTGTCTTTAATTCTTCTGGCTTTTACCAGCAAGCCAGCTGAGAAGAACAGATTTCTCCCGATTCAGCTTTCTGACATAAGTATAAGAAGTATAATCCAATGTGACCATTTGAAAATGCTGCTAAAAGCAATGGCTTCCAATTTTATCTAAAAAAATAGGGAGTGTTAAAGTCACTCAACTAGAAAAGGCAAACAGCATAATGTCAGATCTATATATAAACTGGGATTTGCCTAACAAGAAAGTTAGTCACACTCTGATTTATGGATGTGACATCTTATCTGCAGATGAACTTTCTTTTACCGGAGAATTTCTCTCTGTGGATTCCAAGGTCCTCAGTGGCTCAACCTTCCAATCTGCAGGTTCGACTCCAGGCCCAGTCAGTCTGTCAACTACTGCTAAAACCTTAACTTTACTTTCAGGAAAGCTGGAAGCTCCACGCTTTTTCTTAAAATTCAACATGCAACAGAGCTGTGGAAAATTGATCAGGTTTCTGTTCTGGGTCATGTATTAACAGCAGAACTGTTAACCCAGTTTGCAATCTTGCTCAGTTACTCTGGAGTTCCTCTACAGCAAATGCATGTAGTTTAGCCTACATTTACTTAGCCATACACTGAAGTAGTAAAATTCTTATTTTTGGTGATGGAAATACATTAGCCAGAAGGTAGGATGGATTTCCAATGCTAGGCTTAGTATGAAGACCTGACACAGCAGAAAAATTTTAACACTAAGCAAAGAAATTTCTATGTATAAATCTTGAGAAAAAATTAACATGAAATCCCTGATGTCATCTTAACAGGGTTTTTAAAGTAATTCTGTAGTCTAAAGATGAATTTTATGGGCCTAGAAGCTGACAGCTCTGACTTAAGATGTACTCATACAGGTAGGTAAACTGTTTAATATTCTTCATTCAGCTCCACAAAGACACTCAAGGCCATGCACTTTGAAAATTTTTTCACTGCTTTTTTCCAGTTTTACAAAACAATTATCATTTTAAAGCTATGTTCTGAGCTGAGCAACCAAAGGACACACCAGCTTGCCCTTAAGAAAACATATTCAATTCTAGATGATACCAACGTAATCTGGTGTATGTACAGATAAGTACTATAGTGCTTGCCATTAAAACTGTATTATCTCTGAAAGGCATTTATGACATAAGCAGCTTTTTAGGAAGGCAACGGAAGAAACATACAGTAGGAATTTCTCTGATTTTAGTGGTCGGATGAACATTCAGTAGGCCATTAGGGATAACATCCATACAGTCCTTTCTAAAGTGCTATGGAACGTGCATTGAGCATCAGTTCACATTCATCTAGTTCACAAGTGCTTTATGCCACTACACTTTCTCAGTGCCAACAATATCTTTCCCTTTCCTCTTGGATGCTGTCTGTCTAGATTTCCCTATATATTACAAATAAATGTCTTCCTGGGAAGGAGAACTTTCTGAAAAGTACGTTGGTTCAGAGATAGTAAGCATGAAAGTAGTTTGGGATCGCAATTATTGCCCTCATTTGAAGCTCTCTGAAAGCAAGTAATCCTCTGGATGTTTGCTTGCAGAGGAAAGAAGAATTTGGTCCATTTTAACCACTGCATTTACCCCAAGTGCATTAGAATGTTTTAAAAAAGAGCAAGGAATATTATGTATATTTTCAAAGACAGAGAAGCAAAAGGATTAGGACCACAGTTTTTTACATTGATGTGGATTCTTACATATTCATGTACACACCAGAAAATGGGACAAATAGTAAGTACTCACATGTCTTACTAAGTTCAAAAGAGACAATTCTCTAGTAGATTTGGCCCATTCTACAGCAATAATAAGTGCACATCTATTTTCCCCTACATGGTAAAACTCATGAAAAGAAAGGAGAATGAGTGGTACATACTGTCAGCAAAATAAATTTGTTGTGTTGCCTGCAGGAAGTCCAGAATGCTATCTGCCTTTTCATCTATGTCTTTTAAGCCTGCTGCTTCTTCTGTGTTGTTTTTGTCAGGCTGATATGTAAAATCGACACCGGTAGTTTTTGTTATCAAGCCAGCTGCTCTCATTTTTTCTTTCTGTCGCTTCTTTTTCATTTTCCTCTTTTTGTTTTTGCTTATTTTGGGACTGTCTATCTGCTGCAGCTGTAAATTATCTTGAACAATAGTCTCTTGCATTCCAGATTCTGTTTGTTCTCCATGTAAATTATTAGAGTTTTGCAAACTGCTCTTTTGTTTCTTCCTTCGAAGGCGCTTTCTCTTGGTTTGTCCTTGATATTCCTCCACTGCAGATTCAAAAGAGACAGGATAGTTGTAAATAAGAAGATCTGTAATAAGCATTCTGGAACTGCATACAATGAAATATTACTCCCTTCAAATTCTGGGATGTCTAAGTGGCTCTAACCTTACTTTTATGCTTAGAATGTCTTTCAGTGCTACAATATCAAAGCCAACTTTTCTGAATGCACTGAGTAAGAATACAAGTTCTTTTCCCTTCTGCTTTCAATAAAGACCGTACTCTCCTTTGTGCTACATACTTTACATCACATTTACTTTCTTAAGGTAGATAATATGGTTCTATACACAGAGTGAGGTCAAAAGAATTGCCAGGGTAAAAACCAGTACGGGCAGGCTGGGGGACATGGGATGAGAGAACTCCCCCAGGAGCCCCACACTACCAGTTGGTAGACTTGACCAAGAACGCAAGAAGAATGCATGTAATTCACAATAAAAGATGATAGTGCTTATATCGACAATATCCCTCCACGATAGCGCTGTGCCTTAAAAACACCAGCCATCTGTTTCTGATTCTTCTACTTTCTCCTCCTTAAACATCCTCCTCCTTTGGGATATATTACTGCTAGCTCAGCTTTGGACATCAACTTTATAGGGAAAGCATGCAAGGCATCAGTGACCTTGGCAAGTAATCTCTGATCTCTTTAATAGCCTGTCTTGGTTCTGTCATTCCCTTGCTACATTATAATTTCCTTACCAGCTAACTCTTCAAAAGGCTCAAATGTCAAGGGAAAGAAGTCCCTCTTGCTCTCCAAGACAGCCTTCATGCTTCTTTACTCAGATCTTATCCCTGTGCACAAAGTCTGAGTTCTGAAGTAATCTCTGACCCTGAACTGCCTCTCCCACACACTCATTTCTGAGTGTAAGCCCTCCTGGCACCACAGCAAGGGAAGACTGCCAGAATCCATCTTTCCTTTGCTGCACTGCTGCCGACGTCCACATTCATGCCGATAATAACTCCTTCCTAATTAACTAAAATTCCCTCTTTCATGGTCTAACAAAATCCTCCCATGTTTAAACATCATGGAGTGCAGAATGCCAGTGTTCTTCTAATATCTTGCTCTAGAAAGTTAAGCCATTTACCCTTCCCTCAACCTCTACCTGCATGTTTCTGAATTCCTCACAGTGCACCGAGCCCAGTGCTCTTATTTATCTGGTTTTAAGCCATTCTCTTACTTACTTGGTTTTCCACCACTTCCTTAGGGTCAAAGAATCTTTGCTTGGCTAATGCTGGTGTAATGCAGGAGAGACACCTGAAGCCCAACGCTTGTTACCAAATGATCTGCATAGTCTCCTGAACTGCCTCTGACATTCTCAGCTTCTTTGGCTTTCTCATCACTCCTCCCCCTACCAGTCTTTGCCTCTATTTTCTCCATGGTTGGAGGCTCTCTCTTTCATTTCTGTTTCTTTTTCTGTCTTGAACTCTGTCAGCTCTGAGCCACTTTCTCTCTTTAAATATCACTACAAGACTTTTAGTTCTTTAGCTGACAGATGACTCACTGCAAAGCAATTTTCCATACTTTCTATGAAGAAGGCTGCATAAAAATAAATTTGCTGTATTGTAATTGAACACTACAGCACGTTAAAGACACACCAAACGTCACCTCGTACCCACAGTGTGGAATGTTTTGCACGCATGGTATTTGAGCTAAATATCTTTATACATGATTTGGACATATGGGATGTGGGAAACATAATGTCTGTGTCATCCTGTAGGAATAAAATATCAGAACTGAAGGCAGATATGAATGGTGAAAGATGCTATAAACAAAACATCAATGTTTCATCTTAAGAACCAATTTGGATTTTCATGGGAGTATTTGTGTTATAATAGGTGAATTTCACTGTAAACATAGATACATTGTTCCATAAAATTTCTCAGCCCTCTGTTAACCTGAACCACACTGTTTGCTAATAAAGCTACTCTAATCTGTGCTTTCAGCAAAGTGGCCCAACATGCTCTTTAAGCATCGAAGAATCACTAAATCTCAGCAAAACTACAGCTTGTTGTGCAGCCAAGCACCCTCAATTGGTTTGAAGCCATTTGAAAAAAATGGTGCAGAAGGCAGAACATGGCTTAAGATAATTGATGTTTTGAGTCAAATCCAAAAGTTTGCTTATCCTTGGTAGCTCAGGACAGCAGAAGGTCTGAAGAGACCAGGGTGTCTGTCAAAAGGCAGAATGAATGCAGTCTTCCCATGTGTATGTTAATTACGATAAATATTCGACTGAAAGGAAATCAGAACTGTGCTGAGTTTCCTCCAACACAGAATACAAATCAAACACAAGACTTTACCTAGTTCTCCTGAGAAGTTAAACTGGCAGTCCTCTAGCAGTTTTTGTCATTCTTTGCCACATATTTTAATACCTCTTTAGTATCTACTGCTCCATGTGTGGGAGCTACTGGTGATTCAACATCAGGGACAGATGAAATTAGATGTTGACAAATGCAAAGCAATGCACACAAAAGGGATTAATTTGAATAACTCACTGCTAGGGTTAGAGTGAACTGTTACCAGCTCAGGAAAAACAAAACAAAAGCCAGACCTATGCATCAGTATGGGAAGCTCAATGAAAACATCTGCTCTGTGGGTATCAGTGATCAAAACAGCAAACACCTTGTTTGCATACATAAGAAAGAGGATGGAAAATAATAGGAAAAATATTCCCAAGCTATTATACAAATCTGTTGTACTCTTCAAGCTTGTAACGTTATGTTTCTTAGCATAATACCAGCACAGTAAGACTTTGGCAGACAAGAGGAGGACTCTCACAAAAATTACCAGAAAAAGAAGCTCCAAAAAGATTTGTATGATTTGACTTGAAATGAAGAGTAATAAAATGGGCTCTTGCGTGCCTCCTCATGCAAGAACAAGGTGACATCTAATTAATCTGAGCAGTTTCACAAACAAACAGAAGAAAGTAAATACTTGTTTTACAAACGGTACAGTTAGCTTACTGAATTCACATGTGTGTGGTATGCACAGGAGCCAAGAGCTTAATGGGATTCAAGAACTGGTTGTTTATAATCAGGTAGCCGTGCTGACTATATAACAGCTATGCTAAAATATAAATAAGGGTTGTGCAAGAAATATAAACCGTAATGTTTAGGTCACAGCCCACACAATGATCTTAACAAATGACATGTTCAGTGGGACTCACCTCCCACAACTAGCTGTCTGAAAAGAAAATACTTAGTGCATACTTAGACCTATGCTCCCTCTGAAAAACCAAGAGACCCTAGCTAGCATCTTCAGAAAGCAATTTACTTCATCCTAAACCAGCTGGGATGGAAATGCACCCTGAAGGTCTTAATCTCTCTCTCTCTCCCCCCATCCATTAACTACAAAGGAAATGCAGACAATGAATTTGAACTAGATACTTGCAACAACTGAGAAGAATTAGTCTCTTTTACAAGAATTAACAGTATAGAGGAAAGTGCTTCTTAACATGATTCTGCTCATCAGACTGATTTTTACTAATTAACAAAATCCACTGTTTTATGAAAAAAAGACTTTTGACTGATCCTTTACATTTCAAACCAGTAGGGAGGCCTGATAAAATTACAATAGATATGAATTTGGTTCCGGTAATTTTTCCCACTGACTAAAGAGGTTTGTTAAGTTAAAGCAGCATAATTATAACAAATGCAGGGAATATATACTACATAAGTAATCTTAGTAATGTGTTGAATACATACTTAAGCAACGTCGATAGGAATATCAGCTTTCGGACCATACTAACTATAGCCACAACTGCAGCTACAGCTTGTCCTAATTTCACAAGAGCTGATGATTCTTCTCCTTCTGTTCCATAATGGCCTGTCACCTCTCTCCCTCCTAAGACCCATCTCTGCTCCACAAGTGGCTTAATTTATCACATAATCCAATTATCCAGTAGCAATTGTCTTTAACCTGTTTAGTCTGGACTTAGTGCCCTCCCAGACTGAGCAAAGTGACTTCCAAACAGAATGCCCATATACATTTTCCAGCCATGGTCATCATTTCATAAGCATTTCTTTCAGCCTTAATAAGAACACCTTCCTCAGAAACTGTTCAGAGTTAAAAACAACCATTTTTGGTTTGTTTGGGTTTTTTTTCCCCTGGATAATTTTTAGTCTAGATTAGCTTGCTGATGCAGTTTACCATGCAGCTGCACAGTCGCACTAGCCTGACAGAATGATATGGAAGTAGGAATGAGTAGCCTGAAAAGGAAAGTCAGCACCAAAAGAAAGTCATCTTCTAACAGCCTATCTCATCTGGCCTGAAACTTTAAAAAGTTTTCTCCATGCAAACTGCATGTCTCCTTAACAGAATAGAGGCAGAAATATGTCAAAAAACCAGACTTAAAATGAAATAGAGGACTCAGTTTATAGATATTGCTTATTGAATTTTGGTAATGAAAAGTCAGCACATCCAGTTTATATCTTCAAGGAAAAAAAAGAAAATAATAAAAATAATGATTTACATCAAGACTCTGAATAAACTGACTTTTATTTATTAACTTCTATTATATTAGCAAGTTATTTTGTATTCATCGTCAGGGCAGCTGGAGACACAAAGAGATTAAATACAAAGCTTAGCATAGGCTAACAGCAGCAGCTGACTGTTCCTCCCATCCAGACTAACCATCAGCATAAACACATTGCTGGCAACTCTGTGACTGAAAAGATGAACTTCCTCAAGTTTATCTGTATTATTTCAGTTTCTTCAGACAATGGTGGATGGAAACATTCAGGGAAAGCATCATATAAGATAATGAAAAATGGGAGGCTATTTACATAGGTATCTGCAAGCCTAAGGTATACAAAGTTCCACAGCGTGCCAAACTGAAGTCTGGCTTCCAGTATCTGATAAAAAGCTAATGATACTAGGGATTTTTAAAAATCAGGTCCCTAAATATTATTAGAACAAACCTTTAGAACAGCAAATTAAAAAAAAGAGAGAGAGAAAGCAGACTGAGGAAAAGATAGTCAAAGAATATCTTCTGAGCTTTAGAAATCTGCTCTATAACGTGCCCATCATGACTCAAGTATGGCAGGTGGCTCTCCTGCTCAAGGACCAAGTTCCACAGTAGGCTTTCTGGATGTTGTTCATGGTAATTTTGTTCTTTTGCTCATCTGAAACAGGACATGTGCCTCTCCTGATTTTTCATCCAGTTTAAACTCTTTTCCTCCTCCTGATATACTGGATGGATTTTCCATGGTGTACCAAGCAGTCAATGCAGAGGAATTTAATTTTGGTTTAGGATCTTGCAAAGGAAAAATATAATGTGATTTTTAGTGCCAATTAAGATATCAGCAGCCACAATTTAGCCAAGAGTGAAAAGCTGTGGCTAACAAATGCAATAAAATGTAATGGTTCATTAGAATAAAAGCAAAACTGAAAAGATCTCAGAAGCAGAAGATAACGTTAATACTTTTACGCTCTTTTTAAAAAAAAATATGTTTCAAATCATCATTTGAAATCAGGAAAAAACCCACTTCAAAGGTTTTAAAAATCTACAACAGTTTTGATGTTGGAGAAAATTGCAAAACACTGGAAGCCGTTTAGGATACGGACTGTCTTTTATTTGTTCATTCATACTGTGTTTGTATACTCACAAATGAAGAATTCATATAAAACTGGCAAATGTTGCATATACACTGCCTACCACAACAGAGTAGTACCTCTTGGATTAAAAGCAAATCCAATTAACGGTAATGACAATAATAAGTAAAGGCAGATATCACTGTCTGCAACAGTCTTCAATCCTAATGTTTATCTGACTGTATATACAGATTAATTTCTCTTACTCATAAGCTATGACAAACTCCTGCCACAAGAGGAACCATACTTGGTCACAACAAACATCTACCTAGCACTATAACCTGTATCAAACAGTAGCCATACACCACATTCCAGATAAGGTGCACTTGGGATTTATAAAGCAGTATAATGATGTTCCTTCTTTTGTACTTTTTACCCTCATAGTTGCCATCATTTTAATGCTTTTTGACTGCTGCTGAGTGCTGAAATGTTGTTTTCACAGAGTTATTTATCATACTATAAAATCTTACTCCTGCTTGGTAACGGCCAGCTCCGAGCCCACTATTTTGCAGGTGAATTTTGACTGCTTAATTCTTCCTAAGGGCATCACTTGACAACTATCTAAAATGTGTATCATCTGCCATTTCTGACAAATCACTGAATCTGAGATTATATGCACACAGCTCTTGCCTTTAATGCAGTCAATATCTCTGTAGCCTTCAGGAAACCTTCTGACTTCACTGTTTGCTCTTTTTACTTGACCATCTATCGAACACAAGCCTCCAGTTGTGACCTCCCTTGTTTTGAGAACTGCTGCATTCTCTTAATCTACTTACCTATTCTGGGACTTTGCCTTTCATGCTATGTCTACGTGCCCCCTTTGGTGAGGGGCTTTATCAAAAACTTTGTGGAAATTCAAGGAAACCACACCAGCTGTAGCACCCTTAGCCACATATTTCCTGGCTCTTCAAAGAATTCCTAGATATGCATAGATTTCCTCTTTGCAAACCTTATGTAGATCTTTTCCATGCAGATCACTGGTTTTTGGGCATCCACATATCTTATTTTGCATTATAATTTGTGCTGAACTGCCTAAGGCAAACACCAGGATTACAGGGTTGCAGTTCTCTGGATGATTTAAGAACTGTTTTAAAAAACTGGCATCACACTATCCAGCCTTAAAGTCTCTGATAACAAGGCAATTCGAAAAAACAAGTGGTTATGCATCACTGTCAGTAATGTGGGCAATTTTTCTCCTTGAATTCTTTCAGAAATTTTAGGTGAATAAAATCTGGTACTGGTCATTTTATTTTATAATTTATTTTGTTGCATGACCATTAAATCACTTCAATTTCACCTATCATTTGAGAAAGCCCAAGAAGGAGTGTTCCAGCATGGGGTTCTCCCTAGTTTTTTCCACAGATAACATCAATGCAAAGAGTTTTTTTAACTTCTCTGAAACAGGCCTCTCGTAAGTATTCCTTCTACACCATGATCATTGGCTCAAGACTGGCAGGTGCATCACTCCTGATGCATCAGAAGTAAGACCTATTACTGGTTTTAATCCTTTGTACCAGTTGCTCAGATATTCCTTAGCCTGTCTTATCATGTTTTCACATTTAAATCTGTTTAAAACATCATTTGGGTGTGAATTCAGCTTTTTAAAAGACACCTACTTCTTTCTAACAACTTCCTTTACTCTGTTGTCTAGCTCTACTGTCTTGCCTTCGCTTTTCCTCAAGCCTTGCATGACAGGTGGTGGGCACTGGCCTTGAATATCACATATGGTATCCTTAAGTAGCTTCCACACCACCTGGTACAACTTCCTTCTCTTGACTGACCTTTTTAAGGTTCTTTTTAGTAAGTATCTTTATGTTTGTGTAGTGTCCCTTCTTGAAGTGGATAACTGTTATGGATTTTTTTGTTGTTTGGGGTTTTTTTGCCTTTTTTTTTTTTTTTTTTTTTTTTTGTTGTTGCTGTTGCAGTAGGATGTTGAACCTAATGGTTGCTGTTGCAATGTGCCTCTTGTGAACTAAACTCCATCCAGGACAAAGTCCCACCAACCAATGCCTTAGTTATTGACTGCGTCTAAAAACTGAGACTTTTCACAACATCCTGATGCGACAGTCACGTCATCTGAACAGGAGAAACTGAAGATCCCATTACTACTCTCTCTGCTGCTTCTCTGATATTTTACCATACAGTAATGAGTATTCACAGTCCTAGCCCGACCCATGATGAAAGAGACTTTAAGCTTGCTTTGCTTTTTAATATGCACACTCAGTCCACACACACATTGATCTAAGGCATCCAGGAGATATTTGAAACTACTCCTATGAATAAATTAATTTTGACAATAATGTTTCAGGCCTCCTGTCACTTTATGCAAAAAGCTATGCTTGATGAAGCCCCCAAGTTTTCTTAAATAACAACTTTTCTGATACAAATTCTGTACCCTTCAATGACTTTATTTTTAAGCAAAAGCAAATATTTTGATCTTTCTCATTATTATTATTATCATTATTATTATTTAAATTTCAAGCTCACTGTCTTCATTCATTTTGGCTTTTTTGGGGTGAAGTGCAAACAATCTGAGTCAGTCACCATTGTACAGAGGCATCACGCAGCACTTCCTAAATGGGCTCAGTGGTGCTTCCCAAAAAACACTGAGAATGTTGACTCAGTAGGGAAAAGAGAACAAAATCATGGAGCTGAGCATATTCACAGACATGAAAGAAGAACAGAGATTCAGTGACAATCAGCAACTGTTTTGAAGGCTGCTAAATCAGAAATGCTTAAGGATCCTAAAGCTGCCTATGGAGTTCCTACAGTTTAGCAGCTGCAAAGACTAATTGCTACTAAATACAGAAATCTTCTTAGTCTTTGGCTAATAAGATTACACCTTTGTATTTGAACAGAAAGCATCCCCAAACTGGAGAGGAAGATTTGTAACATTTATATTAAAAAACTGGAAACATTTTAAACATTTGATGTCAGACTTGCACTTAAAAAATTTGTTCTTTCTTTTAACTTTGCAGGACGCAAATACACATTCAGAATTTTCTTTAAAGTCTGTCTTCCCCCCTCCCCGCCCCCCCGGAGCTGGTTTTCACTCAATGCTTAGTTTAAAGAATCCAAAGCTCTCCCTTCATTCAGAATAACAACAGAAATGATAACAAAAGCTTAAAATCCTGTACAGCATTTAAAATGTTCCTTCCAAATAGACCAGCTAAAATAGCGTAAAGTGTAAGAGGTTATTTAGACTACAGGACCACAAACTATTAAATGATAAGCAACTTAATGGAAAACTGATATCTAGTTTTTCCCTGTGATAAAACAGTATCAAAGCGCAGATCTAAACCAAAAGTACAAGCTTTTGTACAAAAGAACTATCTAAAAGTCCACAGACACTGACACAGCAAAATGAAGATACTCAACAACAAAACCCAGCACCAATTTATCAGTTATCAAATATTTAACTATACCTCAATTCAATTTTTGCAGTATTTCACAACATTTCTTAATTTTTTACATAGCATCCAATAACCAATCACATTTAACCCCACATATGAAAGAGCTGCCACAATTACAATTTATGACATGGTTCTTTCAGTAAATACTATTTTAAAACATTTTGGAAAAGGAAAAGTCTGTAAGAATGCAAACCTTCCAAGCGTTTTATTTTAAAGTATTTCCTTTATCCATCTATCTTTGGATCTTAACTCTGATTTGAATTAAACTTAATTACATAGTTTCTAAGCAGCTTTGTAAAAAACAGGGGTGTTTTAGGGTCTGGGTTCAGCTTATTTTTATTAATCACATTCTAAATTAATTACGTTTTAAAGAATAGTTGAAAACATTAATGTAATTTCTTAATGACCAAGTACTCTATGTTAAGCTAATCATACACATAAATATGCAGACAAGTATGCTGTAAAAATGAGAAACACCATAGGGAAGATTCTAAACAGTTGCATAAGTTGGTAATCTGCCAATTTGTAATAAATGGGAATTTGGTCCCACAGTCTTCCCAGTGGTTTGTTCTTGACTGCATGCTGCACTGCAGTGGGGCTCTGTCCTGGCCAGAGCTGTGAGGTCAGACTGCTCAAACCTTTTTTCCCCCACAGTGAACGCTCCAAAACAGCTTCTAAATAGGAAAGCTGGTTTTATTAGAACAGATGCTAGAACAGGTGATTTTTTGGGGAGAAAACTCAAAATGAGGGAAATCAAAACAAAACAATATATAACCATATCCCCTACCTTGCCTACTGTGTCCTGGTAAATCAATCTTTGCTAAGGCTTGCTCTAAGTCCAGAACATCAATGATTTGCAGAGAAATCTGCACAGTCCCCTTTGGGTCTCTAGGGAAAGCTCCTCTGAAGCCTGGGTTCCTGCTGTTCTCAGCAGGCATCTGGTCTCTGCTATACATAGGGCTTATTCCTTGGCCACCATCATTACTCCGTAACCTGTTTGTCCTTTACGTTCTAGAAAGTTATTCTCTCTAAGCAAACGTCTCCTCAGCTCCTAAGGGCTCCATCCTGGCTTCTCTACTGGGTAGCTACAGTTTTTCAAATAATGAAACATGATATATGACATAAACATGTGATTATTCATAATAAATTGAAAAAAACCCCAAACCCAAACAACTGATGCCATCTACTACACAAATAAATGTTTGAGAAGTGACTGAAATAACTTTGTCACATGTTCTCAACAAGAGATCATGTACTATGCATGCTCTGTTTTCCTAGGGATTGATCCCATTGTACATCATCTGCTTTATACTATTAGATCACCTAGTTCTAGGCATAGCAAAATGTTACTAGGATAACATGGACCACTCAGTCTTTATCAGTTCCAGGATTTCTTGTGCTGCTTCCCAAAAGCAAAGCATTTAAAATCGCAATGCGAGCACAATGACTTGTCTGTTCAGCTTAGTAAAGTGTCAAGTTCTTTTTAGTTCCCATTTAATTTGTTGAAAAATAGGAGTTACTATTGCTTTTTTTCTTTACTTGGTAAACTGCCCAACACCTCTACAAACTGAAAGTTTAATTTTTCTTTTCCACTTCATAGAACTTTAGGTATGAATAGCTCTAAGGTGCAGACTGCACATAATATGCTATGGATACACATAGTTTTTCTTTCCCTTCTTTAATATATCTATACACATACTTAGATGTTCATTATTAACTGAATCTCTCACATGCTTTTGTGAACTGGCTGATGTATCCTACTATTATCCCATTTGGAGGAAGGTAAACCCCCTCATTGGCCTAAAATGCCACTGCTTCCAGGAAGGAATAAAAGGGTTCTCCCAAAGAGAACTTACCCTGCCACAAACATCTTTACTTTAATCTATATGCTGACTTTTAGGCAGGGTGTTCTCCCTAAATGAAATACCCACCAGCAGGCAAGAAATCTGTGAGAGGAGAGGAAGAATAAATCCAGGTCTAGCAAGTCCCTCTCTAGAGCTTAATGACATTTCCTTTGTACATCTTCCACAATCTAGACAACAGATTTGGGCAAAGAAGTTGTGACACAAGTCATTTGGCAGCTCTGTTGTAAGAGGCTATCGTACTACTGCGTCACTAAATATAGCTGGGGACAGACTGTGATTTGTTGTAAGCATCTCAAGCTGTACTGGACACTGTCAGTACACATGCCATTGACTAAACAGTTTTGAAGACTTTTTGGACTTAGTGAGGGCAAAGCTTCAAAGAAAAACACCTTTCCTCTGTCTTACTTTTAAACTAACCACTTCCAATCTGGAAAAAAGGAAAGAGAGATGTAACCGAGTGATGGTTTAACCCTGATGGAGCTGGCAGCCCAGCACAGTGTATTTTACTTTTCCTTCAATCTTTTTGGACTTTGTTTTGCTCTTCCTGACCTTTTAGTAGTAAATAATAACACATATCACAAAGGCCTACACATGACTGGGATAAAAAAAAAAAATTGAGCAGAACTGTTCTGATCACCTTATCTTCCTGCCATTACAGTTCTGAGGGTGCCTTCTCAGCCAGACAATAAAAGTTCCTTTTGTTATGCTGCCAGTACTTGTGCAATGCCTCTTACATTGCTATAGTTTATCACTAAAATCTACTTGATAATTTTTCCTGAAGAAATTCAATTACATTACCAGACCATAGATCAGAAATTTAAACTTTAACACGTGCACACAAACAAAAAATCCCTCAAAACTCCCCCTTCTGTCCTCCTAGCCTGGTTCCACCTATAAGTGATTTGACACAGGGTGCAAAATTGTTGCTTCCCTTTATGTTTGTAATTTGATATTACTCTTTCCAGTTTAGAGAGAAAAACATACTGCTTCCCGTTTCTGGAATTAGAGTATCGTCACATCATTCCAACTGTGAGATACTCAGAACTTACTCAAGTTGTGCTAAAGGTTTGACAAAGATACTTGGCTTGAAGTCAATCACACTGCTCTTTTGGAGTACTGACAAGGTTACAAAATCACATTACTTGATATAGTATATCCTCTGCATTGGATGTCTGCTATGCTTTAATCTGAACTTTTACAAAAGCCGGAAACTAATTAAGAGATATAACTGTTTTTCCCCTCACAAAGACTTTGCTTCTCGTCTCTCTCATCTGACTTATGCCTGCTGTCAAAGGGGTATTCAGGCTTCCTATGCTTAAACTGCAGAAATTGCTTCCACCAATACTTAGGGCAGCCAAGTCAGATCTGATTTTTCCCAAGATAGCTGCTACACCACAGAAAGTTTTGAGACACTAAAGGAATATTATATTTTTATTCAGAGCCTAATGACGTGTCCCACGCAGAATTTTGTTTAAACATGAAAATGTAAAAACTGTTTCTTTATTTTACTTGTATAGAACAAAAGGGAGCCTGCTTGTATGCTCCAGTTACAAGATTGTCCCCTACATTATTAAGCCAATTGCATGAAGTGAAGGTGCTGGATTTAGATGCAAGGAACATAGGCCTGAGAACAATTTGTTTAAGCATAACAGTTTCCTTAACTTTAATTAATTAACAAATGCAAGTCTGGTGAAAAAAAAAAATCTCACTGCAAATGTAAATGTTTTGCTGGAGTCAAAGACTATAGCTTCATTTGGCCTTTTCTTTTTCACAGCTGATTAGACAATGCAGGCTGGCTAAGTAGGTATCATAAATTTAAAAAGATCTCTGTACTTTTGTAATAATTATAAATCTTACATGATTGTTGCTGTTCCTATCTGTACAAACTATCCAAGTGCTTTTATGCTACAGTACGATTACTCTCATGGCTGTATCACACGCTACTCATGAAGCACATGAAAAATTATTTAATATGGGTCAACCTGAATATTTTCTGTGGGGATACAGGAGATCAAAATTGCTTTCTTGGAAAGTAAAGTTTTATATTTTGTATAAAGACTCCTGGATGGCTGTTTACTTTATGAAAAAGTGCTTTAAAAACAAAAACAAAAAAACAACCCCCCACACCAAAACACAACCAAACCAAACCCAATGTACTACGTTTTAGACAGGTCCTAAAGATACAGGAGTTTTATGCACAGCTCAGCTCCATTTCAAATCCTTGCAAAGGACTACTAAAAGAAATGCAGAATGAACCATGAGAAAGCGGGTCATTTTCTTATACACTGATGAAGAGCAAAGAGAAAGCAGGACAGAACTCAACAAAATTAACTTATTTAACCAAAAATAAAGTCCAGGAAATCCGTAGTAAGGTTACAAGCTACCTGCACATCTCATTAGCAAAAGCAAGTTTCTTAAGGCTTCACTGGAATGATGAGTTTGAAGTCACCACAAGCAACGGTTGTTAAGTCCCCCTCCTGCCCCCTTCCTAAAAGCTATCTTTAGTCAAGCTGGACAAGAGACCACACAGTAGAGGTTTCTGTCTTCTCAAAGAATTGGCAGTTTGACTTTGGTAGTCAGTTCTTGTGTTCACAGGACTTTCTTCATTCTGGAATACTAAATAGTTCACAAAAATCTTGCAGCAAGTGACACAACCAACAAACCGCAGCAATGGCTTTAGGTTCTCTGGAGATAAGGGCCAGAGCACTGATCTCTGTGGAAGCAGGACTGGGAATGCGGGCCAGCTGGATGGAGATAGCAGGTGCCTGGCTCTGTGGTGTTGGCTACTCTCTAGCTAAGCAACATCAAGGGAGCCTGCAGCCTAAATTTTACTACTCACTCATCCTCTGAAGGAGATACATGCTAACCAGGACTTCACACAAGATTTGTTTTGGCTATTACCTTATACTGTAGCGGGTAGAGAGAACTTACACTGTACTAACAGGTACAGTGACACAAAAAGCTGGCAGAAGTTCACCAGAAAAACAGACCACAAACAGCTCAAAATAATTCAGGGCTTTCCATTTACTTGGCTTTCAAAACAAGCATTTCACTGCAAACAAGTTTAAGTGCACAGAATTACTGCCATTAAAAGAGAAGGTAAGTATAAAAACCCTTGTAAATACATTTGAACTATTGGATATATAATACACAGTGAAAGTTTATACAGCTTGTAATATAACTGCTAGAGGCATTTCACTTTAATATACATATTTAACCAAGAATGTATTTAATAAAACAAAAATGCCAGAGTTAGAGTGAAAAGGAAAAGCACTGTAGATGATCGCTACAGAACACGTTCAAGTAATTTAACCATTGCATTTTTACTTAGATATTTTTCTGCATACATGCAAAAGTTGTAATACCATCTCTAAAGCTTTTGCTGAAGTTCTCTATGCATATACATGGTTTTGCACTAGGCAGTGTGACGTTTATTTTCAAATGCAAACATTTCTAATTATTAGCAGATGCTGTATAGCATTATGATTTCTAGATATGTCAAAGAAAATACTGTAACAGAATTTTTTTATTAGCAAAAGTAATTTCTGAGATTAAACATACACCTAAATTCCATGCAATCACTAAAATACCTTACAATGTACTTGATATTAGAAACAGACACACACATATGTATGTAACACATATGAAGTAAGGAAACACTGTGTATTGTGTTTGATAACCTCTCATTCTTCCTTGATAGATTCTTTTTCCCTTTCAGAGAAAAAAAAAAAAATCTCTATCCAAAGCTGCGTAATACTTTGCATTAAAGGGTCCACCCATCAACAGTATATTCAAGATTAAGGTACCAAAGTTCAGCTGAGCAGCATTTCAGAACTGACTATGAGTACTTACTGCACCAGGCACCTGTATGCCTTAAAACAATCAGGCAAACATAGTTAAAGAATCACTGAAGTGCAGAGAAAAACAAAAGGGGCATCAGAAAAAGTGTGTGTGTGTGCACGCGTAAGCCCAAAATAAACACAAAAAGCCCAAGAGACAGTGAGTTAGTAACAGAGGTAAATGTGAGATTTCCACTGGCAAGTGCTACAAAGCAGATGCCAAGAAAATCTGGCATTTTTTTTCAGGAGGGGAAAGGTTGGCAAAAAAGGACAAGATTAAACATGGATCCTGAGATGAAAGTGGAAGAGCTGTATCACTGTTTTATTACTTTAAGTCTTCCCGTTTATCCTAAGGCTATTTATTTCCATCTCCTAAGCAGCTGTAACAAGCACAAATTAACATTCCTCTTCTCTACAGTGTTCACCTATGTATCAAATAAAGTACTGAACAAAGAATCAATCAACTCGCTTCTCTGGCAGAAGAACAGGAAGGATGGACACTATGTTCTTTCCAGTAAAAATGCTACAGTTCAGCTAAGGTATTTAACTGAGATGTGTAAGCTACCATGATACTCACTCCCCTTTCTTATGTGGTCACATAAAAAGAGACAGGCTCCTCCACATGGTAAGTCTGATCCTAGCTAGACTTTATTATCATCACTTGTTATAATATTGCTAGATGGCTCATTCTTCTAATTATATGAGCAGTTTAGTAGGGTATTCTCATAAGCTTCAGTGAAGAGGTGGAATAAAACAAGGTCCTTGCACAAATCTGTTCTATTGCAGCAGCTCAGGGTATGAAGTGTTATACAGACCTGCAGAACAGCCCGGAAGCCTGCAGCAGTTGTTGCCTCTCTGTACTGATCTATCAACACTGTCTCAATTTCAACCACATTCCTATAAGCATATTTTTGCTCATGTCTTTATACGTTTGGGCTTCCACAGCAGAATCTTTACTATTTTACACAGCTTGTGATATGAAAACTGCATTGATCTGAGCCTTCTGTAAAGTCAAGTTCTCTGGGGAATGACTCTTAATAATGGTGCATACTTAATTCAGCTATCATTAAACCCAATGCAATTGTTTATTAAAACAGCACCCAAAGATGTTTGAGCTTACTGTGTCAGCATCAGTATAGATGATAGACAGAGATAAAAAGACACAAGGGAATAGCTAGGATTAAAACCAGACAAATAATGGACTTAAAAGTTAATGGAAAACTAACCTAAATTTGTTAGGCAAGTATAAAAGAACTAAGGCTTTTTAGTATATTGAATGAAGGCTGGAAAAGAACAGGTGCTATACTTGAACACTAGAACTACTTGACACATTTTCACTTTATTTGCTGCTTCCTCTAGAATGCTGAGTAACTACAGATATAATTCCCACATTTAATGATAGTCAACTTTTCATAAAGTTTCACAGCAAATCATTTTCCTATCAACTAAACAGCTGCATGCCTTTGTCATTTTTGGAAATCATATCTTACCATTTTATAATCAGGATGACAAAGCATTCTATAGGGGAAAAAAAAAAGGGCACATGTAATAGAGTATTAGCTTCTAACTCCTCATCTTAAGGGAGACAATGACCAAAAAAACCAGATAGAGCTATTTATTTGTCCAGACTCAGAAAAGATATTTCCACTTATAAATCCTCAAGAATTGCTGATACAGGAATGGAGTTGAGTGTATACAAAAAAATGTAAACAGAATGGAATGGTTTATGAACAGTGCAAACCTGAGCCATCCAGATAAGTACCTAAACTGGATTCAAGACAGAAGCATGAAAGGAATTAAGCTCATAGTGCATTAAGGACGAGTCTTTTTTATTAAATGTTTGTTATGTTCCCTTTAAGGTGTTGCAACCATTACAGTTCCATTATACTTAAGATTTTTGTATCTTAAGATTTTTGTAGTCTATTATTCAAGCTACCAAAACAAAGTTTTTATCTAATATTATATCTGGCATTGTGACACTGCAATTTCTATTTGCCAGTGAAAAGCAAAACAACAAAATAAATATATTTTTGTGGCTAGCTGTGCAAGGATCAGTGTTACACAGTGTTTGTGCAGTTCAGTGTTACGCTCACACCTTGGTCCTGGTTCCAAATATCCCACCACCACATCACCCACTGAGACTAATGTACTAAACGCATTTGAATTGGCTGAATCTGTTCCTAGCAGTCAGGACTTGAGGTCACATGGCATTTTTCATCCTGTTCTACACACCTTAAAGTTGGACTTACCAGTGAATTAGGCTTATGTTGCATTCTCTCAATGTTCCTAACATTTATTAATTCAGCTTTTCAATAATCCCTTGTAAAAAAGCAACTTAAGAAACCTTTCATTCATGCTTATCAAATTAGATTGGTGAAAAATTGGTATCATCAGCCTAATGAAGCAAAAATAGTTCCATAAAACTGATTTTGAGTTCTCTCCTACTCCCTCAGCAGCAAGATACGGAGAGATAGTTTGTAGGGTGAGATATATGGAAGTCCTTGCCAAATATCGTCAACCCACTCAGAAATAAATAGCTCTGAGAAAGTAAGGTAACTCAATTCTTGTGAAAAAGTACAGAAGCAGGCAGAACAGGTATGAATTCACACAAACCTTCACCTGTCATTAGACCAGCTAGGCCAAGACTGGAAGTTCAAGACTATTGTTTAAAATATCTGTATCAAGAAAAAAAGGAAAGTGTCAGATGTTGGCAGTGGCCCACTGGTCAGTGAAGGTCACGTTTCCCACTACAACCGTACAGAGCTAGGTGCTCAACTACTGTAAACTAGCAGATCCATTCATGTCAGTACAGCTGTGCTGGTTATACCAGCTGACAGTCTGAGAACACTCAGATTTCATGCAGAGGAGCCTGTGAGGTGGAGCACCAGCAGCTGGATACAAATCATCTACTACTGTGAGGCAGAGATGCAGCTGCTGAAGCGACCTGCTCTTTATCAGGAAAGACTGCATATTTGCCCTAATGCCAACTCATGCAGTTGCATACTGCTGAAGCAGCCGGGAAATGAAACTAATGGTACATAGATGCAGCAAAAGAATACACAGCTTTGGTAGCAGTAAGAAAAACTGCAGTAGCTTTGGTCAGCCAGAACATACTGTTCAAAGCAACTGGGGATCCTTGGAATGCACTTAGATTGCCTGTAGTACATTTTGGTAGATTACAGCAATAAATTTGTGTGCCCTGGTATTTCTGTCTTTTGCTATATCAACATAACTTCCATTTTTTTTATGCCTCCACAGATTGCTGGGAAGAGAGAGAGGGTGAGTGAGATTGATGCATGGCAGGTGCAATGCAAATCCTGCAATACTGAGCAATCATGATTTTACAAGTGAAGTGAGGGACTTCCTTTCTCTCCATTAGCCTACTATACAGAAGGTTCTAATACAGTTCAAATTACTAAATGGGCATACTCCAATTACGAGCTGATTTCCACTTGCAGGGATAAAATGGAAGGAAGATGGCATGAAACTAGCAAACAAAATTATTTAGCAAAAGCATTGGGAAAGGGAGATGGACAGGGGATGACTTTCAAAGCTTCATTGGCACAGATTACAGTTGTACAGAGGGTTGTTCAGTACTGTAAAAGACTGCTACCTGTAAATTTTGCAGAGGGCAGTAACCACAGGGAAAGGATATGAGATCAAGAAATTTCCCATGTGGAGACTGAATGGAGACAGTCTAAAGGAAGCTATATCATTGTGTGGCTGTAAGTCTACAAACTGCCATAAATTACAACAGCTGCTGTAACACAATAACAATAAAATGAAATCATTGGGTAGGCCCGAGTCTGACTTTCAGCATGACACAGCAGCATTTTCTGTATGTTGTACAAAACTTACATAAAACTGTTTAAGAAAAAAAAGGACATGGTTACTACTACTCATGCATTCTTTTTCCTGTTGTCTTTTTCCCTTGTCCACTAAGCCATACTGACTCTAAGCCCCTTCATGTTAGAAACAAGCTTTCCACTCTGTTTTTACAGTGTCCAGAGTATTTAAACAGCAGGGTAATATGTAACAATAGATATTCTGCATTCAAAGGGCTTTCCTCTTCCCCTGCTCCCTATTTTTTTTGGAATGTGAGAATTGAAAATACTGCATTGAAACAAGTCTCGTTAGAAAGAAAGAGCAACGTGAGCCCAAACAGTGAGAGAATGAGCCAGGGTGACATTCTTATGCTTAGTATTCACAAGTATGTTGTCTGTCAGTGGATATTTGGGTCTTGACATGTAGGACAGCAACATGTCGCTTTGGTTCAATACTAACAGGTTCATAGGCAACAGCAGAGCAGTGGAGGTTATAATTTCCACAATGCAACCAACTATACAACTGATAGCCAAATGAAAATATCATGTATATTAATAGTGATCAGAAACCTCTCCAAGATCTACAAAACAATTAAATCTCCTGCTTTCACAGGTGATGAACTGAGATACAGAATGATGAAGCACTTGAGCAGCCAGAGACCAAGCTGTAAGTTTACGGACATGCCTTTCCCCTTAATCCAGCACCCTATTGACTTTACCCTGTTGCTCCATGATGACTTAAGTACAAAAGCTTAGGTCTTGATTATGTTTTCGTTATGAAATAAGGAGGTGAAAGTAGTCAAGCAGAGTCAGATTTCCAAAGCGTTGGGTGTCTGCTCAAACAAGGCCGCAAGTGTAACAGCGCTGGCTTTTTGCTGGGACCTAAGGAGGTTGTTGGTGCTGTTCTCCATTTCTTTTCCTTTCCCATCAGTTTCCTACTGTCACTATGGCGACGGGAAGTCTGCAACACAGCTGCAAGGAGGGAGAAAGGGGGAGCGTGCTCCAGCTGAGGGGGGAGAAGTGACTCAGTGGGTTGGGGGCAAGAGTAGAAAAATGGTATGGGAAGCTAGAAGGATGCAGTCAGTAAAGAAGAGAAAATGGAAGGCCATAGTGCCTCTTCATTCTGTGAGGCTCATCTATTAGAGAAAGGGATGCTCAACCAAAATGTTTGTCATCACTGCAATTTAAAAGAAAAGAAAAAGCAGAAAAAAAAATGCCACAGAGAGGTCCTAATTCTCTCCCCTCCTGCTGCACATACTGCCACCTGACTAGTGGAACTTACTTTAACCAAATTACTTTCAGACTTACAGACATGTAAACAAGAGGAGATTCAGTTTGAAACATCGATTGTTATCACAGACAAATAAGAAACAAAGAAAAGATGAAGGACTAAGAAATGTCACAGAAAGTGAAGGTAACAGCCAGAGTAAACGTGTGCCATTAAAAATGCACTTGTTGGTGAGTTCTTACTCTGCTTAAGCACACATTTGCCCTCTGGGTTCCAACCAAGTGATCTCTTTGTTAAAATGTAAAGGCATAAACCAGGATTACGGGCACATTGTTTTCTGCACTACAGAAACACATAGGAATGAGATCTCATTTCAAAGGTACAGTTTTGTTATTCAAGTATTCAAGGCTTTCTCAAACGCATGCAGAAAGTTAATTAATACTTATAGTACCTATAAGTGTACTTATTTATGGTTACAGAAATACAAATCAAACATCTTTAATAAACCACTAATATGCAGCCATGGCTGAAGTAAAGCATTACCAGTGTATCACATTACTATATTTTTTCCTCAATATATGCATACACTTTCAGCATTTACAGCCTTTCCCAACACCACATACAAATTTCGACTAAAAATCTGAGGCAGAATTCTTCACCATTCCACTTCCAAAGACATCTTCCAGAGTTTTGTTTTGTGTGTGGTTTTGGTTTTTTTTTGGGGGGCAGGGAATGTGTGTTGTTTTTTTGCTTTTTGTTAAATGGGGTGTCTACCAATGTCTTAATGTTAGAAACTATCACAGGAGAACTACTGAAGACTTCAGTGACATTAAACAACTCCTAATCTTACAATGATGCATGAGTTCTGCAATAGTCCCATATGCTTGTGGATATATTGGCATTTAGAAGATGTAAATAGTTACAGACAGTGGTAGTTAGACATGACTGGTTTCTACACCGTATATAAACCTAAACTAGTGATTCATACAGTTTAAATTGATAGCCCAATCCTGTGTTTAAAAACCCTCAGTGGGCAGCAGTGAATTTCTTGGTGAATTTCACACTCACCTTCAGAAGGTTTCACAACAAACAAGTCTGAACCAAGAGAGGTGATTACTTCATTCTAGCTGGCTGCTTGACAGATCACTGAAATTGCTTAGAATACTGCTACAGGATACCAGTAGTCTGGAGATGTTTTCTGTAGGTGACTGCCCAAGCTACACCCACCTCAAATGTTTATAATCTCTCACACGTAGTTCACTAAAGAAAGATTTCCAAAAAGAAGTGATCACACTAGTCAGCTAGCTTTTTTGCAGCATGGTACATCAGCAACCATCTCCTTTTAGGCATACATTTAATTCATTGGAAGTCAATATGATAAAAGTTAAACACATGACTAGAATTCCAAACAACTCTTAAATCCAGTGTCACTTTAAAAAGGAAACCTTCTCCTGGTCAGATAGAACAGGATTTTAAAATTTTCCAGAGCAATATTAAATTAGAGAAGTTGATTTAGGTCTGTCTTAACCTTGCAGTTTAATTCCAGTGATGTAAGCCAACTGATAACAGTGTCAGTGTAAATACAAGCACTACTGGATCTAGATTTTTTTTTTTTAATTAAGCCTGAGGTAACAAATGATTAAATACTTTATCTGAACTCTCAAAATAAAAGTGCTTATTTAATCTTATTCAGTTTCAGAAAGAAACCTGTGGTGATTTTATCTATTAGGAATATCATTGCATCTATCAAAAACAAGGTCTGCAGAAAGGATATTCAAGGAGAAAACATCTGAAGTACAAAATTCTTCAGATGTAGCTGTCCAACATCTCTACTTGTTCGTGCCATCTTTTGCTGTAACTGGTTCCAAAATGTCAGGTACACTTAAGCTGAAGAAGAAACTGGCTGTAGAGGAGAAAGTTGCTTAACCTCACAGACATCTCCCCTTCCAAGTTATTGATTAATCTATAAACACCAGCAACATTATGGAAAGGCTTACATTAACAGCCTTAACAGAGGTGTCATTGTTGCTACAGCTTGCTTTCCGAGGATGACACGTCTGAAGCTGTTGGGAGCTCAGGAAAATCTGCCATGCATGAACTGGGAGTCATACATTAATTTCTGTAAGGACAGAGCTAAATTACAGAATGCTATCACCTATAATTTTACCATGCACAAAGATACTGTTTTAATAATAAACAGTGACATCCAAACAGGCAGAAAATTAAAACCAGAACACTAACTAAGGGAATTCATCAATAGCCTAACTTAGCCTAACCATTAGAAATACAAAAGAGCCAGAACCACCATGTAATCACTGCTTCTTTTCTTGCTGAATTACTGAAAACCACCTTTTAAAGTAATAACTCTTTTACAAATAAGTTTTCAAACCTGCAGGTCTACACCATCCTTACTAGCAGAGGAAAGACCCAGGCCAACAAGTCTGAGGAAGTATGCATGAATGAACCAAAGTTGAGTTAGAAGCATAAACATTTTTTTAATGCAGTATTTCTTTCAACTTTCTTCTACTGATACTCCTTCTGATTAATTTGAAAACATATTTAAAACTTTGAGATAGTATTATTTTCTTCAACGGTAAAGAATTCCGGGCAATCTGTTGTAACTGGGATGCTGAAATTGGGATGCTGGGACATGCTGAAATCACATGGTATGACTCCGAGAATGGCAAATGTAAGACATGAGTTATTAATATATAGGGAAAATAAAAATACTTACAGATTTGGATACCCTTTTCTTGCAACACAAAGCCTATGAACTCAAAGCACTAAGATTTTGAGATATGGTTTGAGATGACTTAAAAAAACCCCAGCTGTCCATTTAAAAAAGCCCAGTTCTGCAGGGACTGGCAGGAAGCTTGCAGCTACATGGCTTTTTCATCAGTGATTAACATTAAAATTACTGTTGATATAAAAGAAAGTAATGAGAACAGGGAAGTCATACATAAGCACTACTTGGTAACCTAGTTCCAAAAAAAAAAAACCAACCCCAAACCAAAAAAACCCACCAAACCAAAAAACCCAAAAAACCCCAAACAAAAAAACCCCACCCAAAACAAAACCCAAAACCGACCGAACAAAAAGACCCAGACCCTAAACAACACAAATTTTAAATGTTATCAAATGCAGTTGTTTATCAGAAAACATTTTCCAAGAGACTGACTTTTAGCAATGGCCAAGGTATCAATATATCAAATAACAGCAGTTCTTGGTGGAATGCTGTGGCAGAAAAACAGTGATGCAATTTTTTGACATATGAAAAGACCCCAGAGTAGTGGGTAGAAATACAAAGACTATTTTATTTCAGCACATGGCCTTGCTGAAACCACAAATACTACATGCAGTACTGGAGTTTATATTCTTAAAGGGACGCTATGAAAAGGGATATACATAAAAGAGCTACAAAAGTGACTTGAGGATTGAAATAAATATCTTGGAGCAATACAAGTGAATCTGTTTATCTAATCAAAAAAGATCGATGGTGACTTGATTACTGTGCTTCTTTGTAGTAAGAAAATACTGCCTTTTTTAAGGCTCTTTACTCAAATGGAGGAAGGAAAAAAAAACCCAACAATTTTCACTTTTTTTTTTTTTAAATAGAGTAAGGCCAATTAACTACTAGAACAAATTACCAGAAAGTGGTAGAGACTCTGTGACATCTTTGAAAGGTGCATGGTATTTTATTTTTTTTCCCCAAACACAAACTGCCAAGTTCAATATGGGGTAAGACCTTTCTAGCAGGTACAGAAGATTAAATTACACGGTCTAGTGATCCCTCTGGTTTGAAGGCTACAAAAAGATTCATAATGCTGAAGTTTCACAACTGGTGCTACCTACCAGTGAAAAAGGTTTGCTGCTGGCCTTAGCTGCTTAAAACATATTGTTCCCTTGGTGTGCTGAGTATACCAGTTCTGTAATGCATCACATACCCAACCACCTGCCAAGAACATAAGTAGTCAACACATGAGTCATACTAGCATCTCCTTAACAACAAACACAGGCTTGAGCATTATTATGTCTTCCTAAACTGGCTGCCTTAAACCTTAAGTGAATCAAGCCACTACAGACAGAGAAGAGACCACATGATTATGCCTTTACCAAATTTATCTTTTGCTGATCAGTAAGTCCAAACATTTTTGCTAGCAGAACCAAACTCAAGAAATGCAGTAGTTTTTAGGAGGTATACTAAAGAACCCCTACCCAATGCACTATCCTTCACCGACATAGCTAATTTCCTGGGATGCATCTCATTTGAATAACTTGATTTACTTGTATGTAAATGAGAGAGATCTCTAAATTCATTCCATCAGCTTGAACCTCTTGCTGCAGCAGTAGCGATTCTTTTCTGTATTGCCCTTTCTGACAGAAACAAATAAAAAAAGCAAAAGTCCAAAGGCCAGCTACTCTAACAACTATCTTGCATACATCTATCATGTACAATTGCACTGCCTCAGGCCAACAAGCAAATTTAACTAGGTGAGGAAGTGTCCCACAGAAGTACCACCTCCCACATTATTTCAGACTTGCCAGCTGCCAAAAGGTAGGAAGGAAAAAAAAAAAAAAAAAAAAAAAAGGTGGGTTGCTTCTATTTCTCTAACTTGACTTCTCAGCGTGGGAATGGAGCATCCAGACTGGACTCTTCCTCCTAGCTAAAACTCTGTCTCACAACACACCTATTAGGAGGTAGGATAATAAAGCACAGTTAGGTCTTGCTCCTTTTGTCTACAGAAGGAGTTTCACCAAAATTGGGTAGGTTGTTATGAAGATAACAACAGAGTATTATCAGATGAATACTGCATTGCGGTTCAAAAATATGAAGGAAAAATGAGTGAGTCTTGACAAGAACAAAAGGAATGGGTTATAAAATTAAAAAAAAAATACCCTAAGAACAGTTTTCTTTGAATTCTCTTTATCTATTCTTCCAGGTACCCTCAACTACTGCATATTACTGAACTCCTGCATGCACAGTCCTTTTATTTTCCACAGTCTCTGGGTCAGGAATTTGCTCTGCCATGAGTCTAAGAAACACCAAATACCACTTTGCTACTCTACACAAAAACATAGTTTTAATACTAACATACTTCAGAGAGAAATTATAATCCAGCACGCTGTTTTGGGCACAAATAAAATAATTTTATATGTTATATTCTATTACCATAGTTTAAATTAGAGTATCCAAGAAGAAACATTGCTGGAGAAATAAGCCATTTATCTTTTAGAAGGAATAAGGTTACATTTTTAGCTTTCAGATTTTAATGCAAGATACAGTATTTCCTATTGTTTCACCTATCGTAAAATAAGAAGCAAGAACCCCACAATTTAACTTCATCTTATGAAACTAAAACCCAAACCAAATCAAAATTAAGCTACCGCTTCCTAGTAAGTTAAGGAACACATAATTAAAGTTTCCTGGATTCTCCTTTCACATAGAACACCCTTTTAAACATGATTGTGTATCTCTCAGGTGACTACTCCTGAATAAATATTTCTCAATAAATAGTTAATAAAAATAAATTAATTTCGATCTCTGATTTAAGAGCTTTAAGCTATGAAGATATTGAGTTTAGAACCAAAATTTGATGGATGATAACTTATCTGTAGCTTGAACATTACACATTTTTAATGCCCTTGTCAAAAATACAAAGTCTATGGCTAAAAGAAAGTTAGCAATGCATTAACATGTACCAAAGTCAATACGAAAATCATGTGAAAACCAAAATAAATTCTCTGCATTATTTCCTCCCTTAACTGTCAAATTGCTGTTACTCAATTCAGTCCACAGAAGGCTGACATGATCACACCATCATAGTGACTCAATTCCTCCAAAACAGTCAAGGGAGTTTTTAAAAATTAGACACCTAAGTCTAAATTCTGATTCTAAGAATGTTGAATAAATTTAATTTTTCACTATTTTCTTGAAAGGCAAGGCAGTCTTAGATTTTTCTTCTCATTACTACAGGTTCATCAATCACCTGCTTACATGAAGAAAACAAACCTGAAAGAGCAGCTTTATTCCCCTCACCTCTGGGAAACGTGAAGCCAAGATGCTTTAGAAAACTTTATATCCCAGTGCCATTAGTCATTTATGCATGCATCACAAGGTGACTGTGTAATGTTAAAGACATAACTGGTCACAACTTATTTCTCACAAGAGAGAAAAGTATTTAAAAATATTTGAAAAATTATTTGAAGTGCTAAAAACAACACGCAGAGACAGATGGAAGAACACATACCGAAATATTCACACAGACCTGTTTTGCTGGGGTTTTTTAGGTTTGGGGTTTTTTTGTGTTTTTTTTTTTTTTTGTTCAGAAGCTAGTCTGGACAAGATTCATTTCATTCTGACAGTATCAACCATAAAGTAACTACCAGTTTAAAGAAGAAGAATAATGGACAAACCCAAACATATTTTAGAGCTGACAAGAAATTATTTCAATTTATAATTGTAATTAACTTCAACTTCTAAATAAACTCTCAAAAAACAACTGATGTCTAAATTCATATTCTACTGGCTGAATATTTCATTCTTCCACAGATGAATTTAACACAATGAAATATCAGCCATAGCATATCTATTCCTTGTCACAATCTTGTTATATTGATTCAGATAGACATGGATTTGGTTTTCTTAATTTATTGAAAAGACAGCAAATCACACTGCTATATAACTAAGTCACAACTGAAAAATTTTAATCCCAAGATCTGGTCAGATTATTTTCACGAGACAAGTTTGATAAACAAAATTATTTTCTGAGTCAGGTTTCTGTTTCTTTGAATTTCCACAGAATTTAATTCTCTTACTCCTAGGTCCAAAGGCTAGAAAAGGCTAGTAAGGCAGCCTTTTGTTACCCAGCATATATACAACATGCTCCACTTTTTAGGAAACACAGCAGAAGACAGCCTGCTGTCCTTCAACGCCCTATGACATATTTGTCATACAGAGAGTATTAGGAGTAAAACAATGAAAACACTAGATCTGCATTTCCACCTTATGGAGCTTGTTCTTTGGGAACACCTGAGGCACTTCTAAACAAAACAGATTTTATATATAGAGAGACTATTCATACATACAGACATGCATGCTCTCTCTTTTTTCTTCAGTGTCAAAGGCTCTCATTAGAACTTTCCTTTATCCTTTCAAAAAAAATCTAAATAAGTGATATACAACCAAACCCAGGTAAGAAAACTATGTAATCCATGGTGCAATTGTCTGAACTGTTCCTTTTGTATTTTATGAGCACTGCCTGAAATCACAGCCTTCATCCCGCAATAGATTTTATGTATATGCTTAAATTAAATACTATAAAAGGCATAGATGTGAGTAAAGTTAACCATGTCCCTCAACCTTGCAGGATTAGCACAGATCTCTAATTTTGCAATCTGTATTTAGACAGAACCAATAATAAGGGCCTTAAGTTGCAGCAAGAAAAATCTAGCATTAAAGGGCAGTGAAACACTAGAGCAAATGGAAAATGGCACATAAGAAAAATCTCTCTATGGGGAAGTTTTTAAGAACAAATTAGGCAAATGCCTGGCAAGAATGACATATATAGTCAAAACTACCTTACAAAGAGAACACAGATTAAAAACTTCCAAAGATCACTTCAAACTTAATTTTTCTTGATTCTGTGATAAACTATAAAGTCAAGTAACAAACCAAACCAAAAATAAGTCTCCTAAAATTCCAGATGCATTTGTTAACTGTTAAAAAAGTGGCTGAAGTCCAAAACCTACTCTTCCTGAACACTGAGACTGGGATCAGCTAAAAGAGATCACCATCCAACAGTCAATACTGTCACTAAGCAACACCAGAACACTACTTATTGCTATCATGGCTGAGTACATTCGTTTTGAAATACCAGAGGAAAAGATTAAATCTAAAAAATGAGCAAGTAAAGCCATTGTTCAGTAATCTATCAATTGTAAAACCAGACAAATATTTATGTGACCCTAAAAAGGGACCATATACGCAATCCTAAATTCTATTCGACTTTACTGCTATGCAATATATCAACATGTAATATGCACCACATATTGATTTATTCATAGATTTTTAAACAGCAGCTGAGTAAATTTGCCACGAATGTTCTGGGCTGATACCTTAATAAGGATATATCTCAGTTGCAGCAGTATTCAGAGGCCTGCATTCTAATGTTTTATTTAGAAGTCACTTAAGTCCCTGTATAAGAATGAATGTTATAGGTCTATTCCCCTACAAAGTATTATGAGACCTCATTTAGTCCTATTAGCAAAATACAGAAGGGGGGAAAGCATCCCTCTAATATCTGAAAAGAGATCACATGAAAGAATAAAAAGATTATATAGCACAGAAGAGAAAGGGTGCTTCAAGATCAGAATAAGCAGCCTGAATTTGACATGCTGGGAAACAGAAACCCAATGAACTGTCCAAAGAGAACTGTGTAACTACACAAATTTAAGCATAATCTAGAACCACTCTGGATTCTGAACATGAATCCTATCTAACATAAAGAAAAAAGCACAATCTGGAAGCTGTGCATTAGAAAACCTTCCTATCCGTAATCCCAACAGTAACAGTATTAAGATTTACTGTTATGTTACTCTGATAAAGTTACTTCTTCCCCAATCCAAAAAACCTCTTTAAACCATTTCACACCAAGAAAGAACATTCTTGATGTGCCACCAGTCTTGCTGTACTTTGCTTCAATCTCTTGGGCTACTTCAACAGTTTTACTTGTATTCACATTCTGAATGGACCTCAGAATAGAGTGCAGACCCAATTTCTAAGCTGAAAATTCACCCCTGTGAGTACTGTTTTCAAAGGCAAAGAGCATTTGCCTTTCCATATCTGCAGGTTGTATCTTAGGTTTTCCTTACATTTAAGCAATCTCCAGGCTGAAATAGATATAGTAGTTCAATAAACACTGCTTATCAAGGGTTTTATTTCAGCAGGCTCAGCTGGGTATTTTCTTTGCTGTAGACTGCCCCTAGCAGCAAATGACAGTGATTTTGGACAAACACATCTACAGGAACACAGCAATTGAAAAAACTAAATGAATTTGTCTTATTTAAGCTTAGGACTTCTTTCTAAGACAGACAGAATCAATTTAATTCCAGCAACATCATTCAGAAAACCATGGTCTTAACTGGGGTCAACTTAGAGCCCACTTCGTTGCAGATCCTGTGCTGCTTCTCTTGTATCCTTTGACAACGCTAAATACTGGTTCTGAAGTTACCTGGTCACAGTTTCTCATCAGAAAGCCTCTCAACACTAAAGGATTAGTATCTCCCCTCATCAACTCCAATCGGGTGAATATCTGTTCTAATTGGGAGAAGTAAATTTGAAAGGTCATTAAGTCTTTGCCCAATTCCTCGGAACATCAGGATTAAGACTTATTAAAACAGCTTTATCTAACATTCACTCTTAAAAATGACTGTAAGCAAGTATAGCATGAATATACATGTGGCACTTGAGTGGGAGGAGCCAAGGACTTTGTCCTCAGTTACACTTTATGTAACTTCAGTAAGATCAGTGGCACTATATGGCTATAACCAAATGTTGAATCTGGTCTTCAAACTCCAACAACGGAAATGAACCCATAGAGATGTACAGCCTCATTTTGCTTATGCTGCAAAACAGTGACACCCACTGGCAGCAACAGTTTAAATACTGCATTGTTGCAATTTGGATCTACTTGACACGAGTTGCTAAGAAGTTTCTCTTCAGAAAAATTCATTATGGTCACAACCATACAAACTTACCTCTTGAGTCAGCACTACTGTTGGAGTTTTCAGAAACTGAAATACTAATAGCATCTGGAGTAACTGCAACGTAACCCTCTGGAGGAAGATTCACCGTGTACATTCTCCTTGGAGACAGAATTGTATTGTCACTACCTACAAAACAGAAAAAACAAAGTGTCTGGCTATTGATCTCAGTATTGATTTCCTCAAATATTTTCTCAACTACAGCAATGATAATAAGTGGTCTCGAAAATCCTTAGAGGAAAAGGAAGTGAGAGAAAGTCATGTGTGGAACAGTGAAATTATCCCATGACCAACAAAATTGCACTGAATTCTGTAGCAGCTACAAATAAACAAACACTCCACATGTTAGTTCTTTCCACCAGAAACACTTTTTTCTCCTTGTATCAGACAACTCTTCTGCCCTAAATTCAGAAGCAGCTTCCACTTACAGTGATATTTTAAGAGACACTCTATACATTCTTCCTCATTCAGCATGAGCAGATTTCTTTAAGAACTATTTCTTTAAGAACTATTTCATAAAAGATGGAGAGATACAAGCTGACTACGAAGTGATAGAAGCAAAAGAATCACAGAACTGTGGTTTGTCCATTTGCAGACCTTTTAAACATAGCCTATACTGTTCTGAAGGGCACAAAAATAAAGGGAGTTTGAAAGCCACACTTTAAGCCTCAGCAGTGCCTGCCCAAGATGGCTCATCTCCTCATCCTTTCTCTGCTTCTTTCTGGGGGTGAAGAGTGCCAAGGGCCAGGTTTCCAACTATTTCATTGTATAGAAACTATCTGTGATGATAGCAGTAGACTGTTTTTGTAGGCTTTCTTTCACCGTTAAAAGGTATTTAAAAATACGTGCAAGAGTGGCAGTATAAACTTTTCATTTATTCACCAGACAAGAAGTAACTCTGTAGGAATGACAGAGATGCATCTCTGCTCCAGTTACACAAAACCAGTCCAAAGAGCAGACTGTATTTTTTTTCTCAGTAGTGACAACAGTAGAGATCAACCACAGGGAGACAAAAGCCGTTCCAGAAGGCCAGTATGTTCAGGGTGTCTCCAGATGCTGCAATGTAATTCTAGATTGTTCAGAATTTTAGATCAGTCAGTACGAGTTTTTAGATCGTTCAGTGCAGGTTTTTTTTGTTTGGTTTGGTGTGTTTTTGTTTTTGTTTTTCTCTCTACTCAGCCAGCCCCGTAAGCCAGCACAGACACAGCACTAGCCTTCCCTTCTTGGGGGCAATTTGCCCCTTTAAAACACACAGACAGAACTGTTAAAATAATATACAGTACAAACATCTTTGGCAGATGGTCACAATTAACTTCCTTACACCACAAACTTGCTAGAAGATCCCAGATGATCCAAGCCTATTACCAAGCTGCAGCTACGGTTGGACTAATACCTAAACAATTAAAATACAGTTGTGCCTGGCAGAATAATTCTTGTTAGTGATCTACATTTCTAATATGTAATTTAGCTATACACATTGTATGCAAATATATAATTTAACTATACACCGACATGTCTCACAGCACACTTCAAAGAGTTCAGCATGACTGATCATCTTGGATATCTATAATAAATTACATTTCAGAACATTCAAGGCACTTTTGAAAAGCTACATCACAGTTGTTTTCACCATCAGGATGTAATAATTTTGTTTTGAGAACACGTTAGAAAGTTATTGTTTTTCTCGAACAAGCCAGAAAATTTCAAACTGATATTGATGATGCTTACTTTAAAGGATAAGAAAGGAAAAGAAATAAGTAATACAGAAAGATGAAGATCAGTTACATGATTTGGAAAAAGATCCACTAAGAGTTAATTTGGAATAATTCTTCAACAGATCCTTTCTATGAAGACAATACCAAATCACTGAACTGGCAGTACTTGCATTGATATTTTTTTTTCCCCTACCCAGGTTGATTAATGATGAAGTACTGATTAGTGGTAGTTTTAAATTACAAGCATGCATAAATGTTTCTTTAGTTAATCCCTTCTGAAGAATTTCAAGTTTGCTCTTTTTTTTCCTTTATATTTAGGTTTTGTGAAACAAAGATGACAAGGAAAACATGAAACTCAATTTGCAGCACTCCTGACTAACTCAAACCCTTTAATCATAAAAGGAGTAGATATATTAGGATATTCCCAGGACAAAACAGTTACATGTGACAGAATTTGGGGGACCACCTGCAAGACCTAATCTTACAAAGAAGAACAGTAACAACTTTTACTATGTAAATGAGTGATGACTCAAAATTTTTTTTAAGTTGACCTGTTTAAATGGGAGTCTCCAAATTACATACTTATTTACCCTATATACATCTCAGGTAGTTCACAAACCATAAATCAAGAATTAGTCCTTGCTAATCCTCTACAAGTATGTCAAACCAAACTGTTAACATAAAAAAAAGTATACACACAACTCTAATCTCAGTGTATCAGCAAATATCTCAGTCTCAAGCCATTACGTCGGGATTTGTCCACCCTGGGGCCATAGTCTCCTTGGGCTAAGAAGAAATGGGTTGGTTATAAAGTTATAAACGTTGCTGCAAAGCAATCGGCTAAGCTTATAAAAGTGTGACACAAAAAGGGTTTTTTTGACTAACAAAAGTAATCAGATACTGGAGGTATTCAAGAATGCTCTTCTTTCTACTAGTTAATAGTCATGAATTCCATTTCTAGTTTTATTTTATGGGGGAAAAAAAAAGGCATCTAAAGGACATTTACAAAACCACAAAAAGAACAAGCATTACTCTTAAAGGCAAACTAAGAATACAGAATAAATATTTTGAATCGAGTTGTCTCCTATTCATGTTCTTCTCCACAACATTCCCCACACGAAGAGCAACTTTGCATGCAAATCAACCTCGTGCACAGAGTAGGAAAGTGCATCTAAACTACGCCGTTACCAAGGTTACAGCTGCAAGTATGTCAGTAGCTTGGCTAGCTATGTTATCTCGTGCTATCCTACTACAAACAAGTATCAGACCTTTTAAGAAGGACCTGAGGGTAAAGCTTCCAGCCATGGAATTGCCAACTGCCTGTCATCAGCTCAGGTAAACACAGTGTATTTTGTTTTAAAGTTTTATGTTTCAGTATCCTTAAACTTTCCCCTACCTGCAGCTCAGAACGGTGCTACGTACCACCAGCATGGCTTCCAGATCACCTGAACACAAAGCACGCTTGGGCACAGCTCGAACGCAGACATGGCCAGAACACGTGTTCATGTTATCCTGGTCCTCCGCTTGCTGGTAAGACTGATTAAACCCTGGGCAGAGACTGAATCGCTTCTAGTTTCTGTGGTGGGTCAACCCTGGCTAGCAGCCAAACTCCCCCCCAGCTGCTCGCTCGCTCCCCCCTCAGCAGGACGAGGGTGGGGTGGGGAAAAAAAATCGGAAGAACAGGAATGAGAGCTCTCATGGGTCAAAGACAGGGAGATCACTTACCAACTACTGCTGCAGGCAAAACAGACTCAACTTGGGAAAATTAACTTCATTTACTGCCAGTTACTTGAAATATTTATTTACTGACTCAGGTATTGGGAAACAGAAACAAAACAAAAAGAAGCAAACATTAAAGCACTTAGGAAAAACACCTTTTCTCCCCGGCTCATGTTCACTCCAAACTACTCTCCTCCCAGCTTACTATCACCGCAGGTTACACTCAGTCCCTGCAGTGAGGCAACGAGCAGTGCAAGGTGGTGGTGGTGCCTGTTTACAGTCAGTATATAATGGTTTCTCTCTGCCGCTCCCTCCTTTTCCCCTACACCGGTGGGGGTTCTCCATGGGCTGTAGCCCTTCAGGAACATTTGCTCAAGCACAGAGCACCTCCTTCTCCCCCTCTGACCCTGCTGTTCCCACTGTTGTTTGTCACTCCTTTTAGTGCCCTCCTCTCCTGGGAGCGTTCTCTCCCTTCTTAAACACACTATCCCCTGAGGCGCCCCGGCCTTGTCTGTGGGGCTGAGCGGTGCCCTGGGGTGGGTGGGCTGGAACCGGCTGTGTCCGGCTCGGGGCAGCCCCGGCCGCTCCTCACAGAGGCCGCCCAGCAGGTCCCCACTAACAAAACCTGGGCACCTGCACCTGGTACAGCTTCACAATCTTACACAGAAATTTTGTCTTCCCCACGAAGTGCTTCCTGGCAACTCAGAAAGCCTTGGTAACCTCCTGCTGCGGTCCCATAGGGCAGGACGCGGAGCAAATAGAGGACCCAAGCCCAGAATTCAGCTAGAACATCTTGCAGCCTCCCCCAAACAACCGTTAAGTGAGGCCGATCTGAGCAAGACTGTGATCTTTTCCACAAAGTTATCCTCTGGAAACGTCTGGCTATCACTTCTCCAAACGGAAGAAGAGTTCATCCCCCAAAAGAGGTCTTTACAGAAAACAGAGGAAGAGAGGGAGTGATACTGGATCAAATCCAAGGTCTGATTAGTTCAGTATCATACCTTCTACAAAAGTTGTTATTCTTAGTAGCTACTTACTGTGTGGTGTTACAGTACATACAACCTGGACAAAAATAAGGCTTGAAGGTCTATTACCTCCTTTGAAAAACTTTTTAAATTTTTTTATATTTATATAAAATTATATATAAAATTTATTTTTTTATATTTACTAAAGTGCATTTTTTACTTATTATGTAAGCTAGAATATGGCCATGTTCTAGCTATTCCTCATTTTTATTACACATAAGAGAGATTTGAGACTGTAACCTGAAAACTATGACAATCCCCAATGCACATACACAACCCCTCCCTATCTCTACAGCATATAGATGCACTATCGCCTTCCCCTTCATTGACTAGCAAGATAAGCATCTTTAAAGACAGTGCACATGCAAATCCTGGGCAAGAGAGTTTTGTCTCCTCCAGAAAACCTTCATAAATTGAAGTGCAGCAAAGGTAATATCAGTGACTAACTGCAGAACATACACACCTTGAGGGTCCTCCTGAGCTGTGGTACTGAAAAACAGTTATCAGTGTGAAGACATTAAATTGTCCTTCATCAGCATGAACATTATAAATCAAATCTGGTGATCCTAAACACCCCTCCATCCCCCAATGTATACACATTTTTGTTCAGGTGGTAAGGTTTTTGTGATGGTAACGTGTCACATACCTTAGTATGTGAGAGTAACTTGAGAGACCTGAGGTGTTATACCTTGTACCATCATCCTCTACTTACAGGCTGACTTTCACAGGATTGTTTTCCAGTCTCACATCAACACACATATTAGAGTGCTTTACACAAAGGCAGAACCTTTTAGCTCAAATAGTCTTCTGTGCAATTGGAAAGTACAATGCTTTTCCTTAAAGTGCTCCATAATTCCTGCTGCTTGACCTCAGTCTTCAGCAGCATTCTCTCCCCCAATACTAGATAAATCATACTGGGTACAAAAAAAAAAAATGATGATAATAAGACACTTAGCAAAGAATGGACAGGCACTTACTGCTGGTCATTTGTTTTACTCAAATGATAACCATCACACAATAACGGAAATGTTGTGCTACTTTGCCGGGTGATTGGAGTAGTTGATGAATTATTTCTGTACAAATTCACTACTGCAGGTAGGAACTTGCCTCTCAAAATTCTGGAACTCCCTTTATGGAGTTTACTATTACGGTCTAATTTCTTTAGTTTGTTTTAACAGTGCTAGTGCCCAATCTTACTAATTTAACTAATAGAAAAATTTCTCTCATCTGCAGATATTAGTGTCCAATCCATCCCTCTCATTATCTGTACTTTATTGGAATAAACAAGGAGAGTCACTCAAGCCAGTTTTTGGCTGAAGATATACTCCTTCCAAAGATTCTTCGCCTCTTTCTAAATAAAAAAAGTTTACTGAATGTCTTTTGGACATCTAATTATCTCATGTCACATTATTTGCTACTTTCAAGCATTTTATTGGCACAAATACCTATAACAGAATACTGAAAAAGTGTTTTCTTCTGCGGAGTTCACTTCAGCTTTAAAATTTTGAAGATGTTTGGTATTTGGTTTGAATGATAAATTTTCCTGCTGGCCAGGTAAAACTTCAAAGTGTATAGTTCTATTCCAAATTGCACAATTACATTGATTCAAACAACAAATTAAGAAAAGAAAAAAAAATCAGCTAATTAAACAGGTACATGTTGTCCTCTGGCTCAGAAAATCCTTAAGCTGCAAACTATTGGAGAACATCGTGGGGAAGTAGTACAATACACTCATTTTATTCCAATACTTTTTTTGACAATACTATCGGTCATTACATACTAGCTTAGACAGGAGTACTGAAGTTTTTGGATTGACCTTAATTTCTGCTACTTTCCTCAGTTATCTTTAAACAGAAGAAGCACCCTATCCTTTGATAGAAGAAATAGCATGTTTTCACTGTATTCCCAGATTTTTTTTGTAGAAGCCTAGCCATATTACAGAAGACTGTTCCCGTGTCCTAAGGTGTATACCATTAGTATCTGGTAGCATGTTGTCACTAAAGTCCGTTCATTCCAACCTCCCTCCTGACACTTCACGTCACTAGAAATGCTTCACTATATTAAAAAGAGAAAGTCTAGATGACAGAGGTTGCTCCCTCTTCTCAAATAATGGAAATGACTATAAAGTAAACAAAGTCAGTAGTTGTGAGAGTCTTTCCTAAGCACTCCTTTCTGTGACTTGGGTGACTCAGTGCACTTAACTAGATAAATAAAACTAGGTCTTCAACATTTATTTTTCAATGAAAATTCCTTTTTCTACATAGCCCATGGCTCATTGGCCTGTAATGACTTGTGCCAGTTATCACACTGATGGAAAGCCAACAAGATGGATGTGCAAAGTAATTTCTCTTCCATCCCACCTTTTCCACATGTGAGGAAATAAGACTAGTGTATGTCAATCTGCACCTGCTTATGAGCTAAGATGAGTACAAGGTTTCACTAGGCAGATCCCTAGGGAGCTAACCCTGGCCTATGGCTTCAGGTCTGGAACTAACTTCTACGGCAGCCCTGCTGCCAGTTCTCTCCCATGTGGAGAGCATGCGAATTGAAGAGAATGGAAAAGGGGAGCTGATGGCCAGACTTACAGTTTGTCCTTTCCAAGATAATGACTAGATTTTCAGTGAAACCAGATACAATCAATTCAGTGGTACCCATGAGTTTGGTGGGATGGATTCCCAACCCTTTTCAACTAAGCACATTGTAATATTTATTGAAAGAAGGGTCTACTTCATATTTGACAAGCTACATTTCAGGCTTCCTGTTCAAGCACAAGTGTGATTAGAAGGGAGGGAGGATGGAAAGAGGAATAACAACAGCATCCAAATGAACGATGATCCATGCACTCATCTTGTATTAAATGTCTCAAATACTTCTACAAATATTGCCAACTTACTTTTTGTTGAGCTGTCTGCACTTTGGAAAAGCCATCTACTTTGGATTTTATTTATTCTGTTTTTAAACTCTATTTTGTGTTTTAAATTAACTTTCAATTTTATTAAAATCTACTGTACTGAGGTCCAAACACGTGTTAACATGTTATCTTAACACTTCCTTATTCAGATTCATCATCCAATTGAGAAGCATGTAACTATGGTGTTGTGACCCAGCACTGCTGAGATCTTCAACTCCTACAACTGCTGTTCGGGTTTATTCACAATTAAGTGCGATCAAAGTCCCTTTCTTGAGGGCTTTAGAACAGGGTGGGATTTTTTTGTAGCAACTATTTGCCCAGAATTATTTCTCAAAGATGTCTCTATCTACTCTGCAGGCTTAGTGAAGTCTTTCCCATACAATAGCATTTTGCCACACTGTCTTAAGATTTCTTTCATTCTAAATTCTAATAGTTTATTTCCACAAACACATTTGCTCTTCTTACATGCTTTATGGCTATGTATTTATTTCAGTGTAGATTGCAGCACTTTCAGTTTAAAATTAACATTCTCTTCCACTGAATACTAGGCCTCATTTGTATTAACAGCAGAAATCTGATTTCTTTCTTAAGAGCTGAAACAGGTGTAAGATAACATAAAGCTAATACAAAGGTGGTTTTTTTTTTCCTATTTTAAACTATGCCATAAGTCATTATATAGCTGTATAAAGGGGGAAAAAAAACCCCAAAACCAAGGCACTGTTTTCTCTTGGTTTTCATTCCTTACAAGCAATTTTTTGTGGCTAGTAAAACTGACATCACCATCTAAGTTTAGTTTAAAACATTTTTAAACCATTCTGTTTTCTGCTGATATTTCCAGTGGAATAATTGAAAAAGTTACCAATGAAAGTAACGTGTTTGAACTTGCAATTTAAAGACCTCATTACATCAATAAAGTTTTCAGGGAAGAGAAAATAGGGGGAAGAGAAGTGGTTTGATGCTTAGAGGACTAGAGCATTAAAAGACAAAAACAACTTGGGAAAATCCTCAGAAGCACTTCCTCATCACTGTCTTTTCCTTCAGCTTGATGGAAACCAAAAACTTTGGAAGGAAATTTAGGGTCAGTAGAGATATACCCATTTTACAAGGCCCAAAGTTGGGATGGGAAATTCACAAAAAACAAGAAATAAGAGCTCAAATTTATTTCCCTCACCACCTCCCACAAGCACACTAACTCTTAAATTTTCTTTAGACACCTAGGAAGGCTGTATTATAGCCCACTTTACTGGAGACAGGACTTACCATTATAACTTAGCCTCAGTTTCATTACATTAGAAGTGGCAGACATTCTTTGTCACAGAGAAAAAACAGATTAAAAAAAAACAGAAATCCTTTTCCTCTTGTTCTCACTCATCATCTGAGGAAGAATTTTTACTTATGAACCATTAAAACATCTACATTCCCTCAGAAAAAGTAATGAAAACAAAGCACAATACAAAGTGAGAGTGAAGTAAGGAAAAAGCCTTGATCAAGGAAACCAAGAAACAGAATCTTTCCAGAGCAGAATCTGACTACAGCCAGATGGCAGTTTTAAAATTACGAGACAGCTAACTTAAGAAGTGGTACAAGCTATTTTTTGTTTTGTGAAAGTTGAATATGAGGTACTGATGAACCAAACTACGCAGCTAAGTGTTAAGTTATTTATTTTAAGTTAAAAGCTTCAGTGTCTCATAGATGTCCTGGTATATGATTATAGGCAATATTTTGATTAGATGTCTAAGAATTCTAGCTGTATAAACAGGAGAATAAAGCTATCTTAAGTTAGTACTCTGCTCAATTATTTCTCCTAGTGCTGCAGATCTTATTTTTTCAACGCACTTTTCAAAAGCCAGATACATCCCTGTCAATAATTTTTTTTAAAATAAATGCAACAACACTGAATCTAAAAGGCTATGTCTAAGTTGCAATTAGTTAATTACCCTCACTGATTAAGTGATTATGTCACTACTGGGACTTACCTGAAACTAGACTAGGAAATAAACAGATGTGCTCATCAGAAAAAAAAATAAACAAAGTTTAAGGTTTTAAAACTTTTTTTCCTCCCAAAACACACATTTTTTTATTCCATAATTGGAAGTCATCAGTAAGAGTCCATTCCTATTTGTGTACAAAAATAACGCAAACCACAGAAGCACAAAAAGTTATGGAAAATAATTCGCCCTGAACTTAGTTCAGTACCAAGTTCATACTACAAGCATTTCCACTTTTCAAGTAATTCTTAGAGGTTACAGTTGGTAGCAAAGACAAGTAGAAAGTAAGCATGTGTAACAGCAGAAAACATGAAATTTGACTCTGAATAACTATAATTTTGGCAATGGCAGCTTAAGTAATAAAGTCCCCAGTGTAAATGGGAGCAGTAGAGGTATCTCACACAACCTGTTTTGTCATCAATACATTAAAATAATTTCAAACAGGGAGACAAAGTGGACAGCAAGAATGCTAACACACATAATTACTATACTACAGTTAGATTCACCTTAGGACTGTCTATCTGCCCTTCTCTAGCTGAAACAAATCTGTTTTATCAAGTTCTTACACAAGCCATTTTTCTGTTTCCTTTCTCAAGATAATTGGTTTTCCTACAGCTGGCTACATTTAGGTTTAGAGCTTGTTTACACTTACAGCTAAAGCCGGCATTTTCTACTCCAATTAGGCAACCACTACATACTATTAGATGAGCTACTTGTTAAATTGCTTTCAGTTGTCACAGAGGCCAGCAAGTTTCTCCACAACAGCTAAGATGTTTGGAATGAAGATGTAGAAGAGAAGAATGAGTGAATGTATATACACATGTTTTGCCAAAAAGCCAAAAAAAAAAAAAATAAAAGCAAGCATTGCTAGGGGAACTGGAGACTGAACTATGAAGCTATTTCTGCCACAACAGAAGTTACAGATAGACAAGCAGCCCACTCAGTCTGAACAGAGACCATTTATTTTGTCTGGGGGGGGGGGGGGGGTTTTTGTTTTTTTTTTTTCCCCCCCCCCCCCCCCCCCAAACACCAGATCTCTACATTCCTCCCAAGCATATAGCTACCAGCTTGTAAATCTGGTTGGGCACCATTTCTACCATAGCCACTAGAGGTTGGTGTCTTCAGTCAAATACTCTACTCACTTCTGAATATGTGTCCCATTTTCACAGTATAATGCCACTGTAATATAGCATGTAATATGAGAATTTTTATGGCCTTGAGAGAAGAACATAAGAGTGTGTGACAACACTGTGTTGTATAATAATTATGATCTCCATTGCTCTTCAGATTATTCACAATAGACAGCTTTTTAGAGTAATTAACTAAAACAAAGCTGAATTGTTTAACAAGTCTCTAAAGCTGTTTACTGCATTGGGTACTGCTAGAGTTTGATTTCTCAAGCATATGCTCTTCAATTTGATCAACTAAGAGCCAGGGCTGTCCATGCATATTTTTTAGACAAGTTTTGTCTTCTAGGCACTCCTGTCACAAACTTAAGTTTTCTATAATAGAATGGCTGCAGGAAGACAGGATTAGGATGAGTAAGGACACAGTCCAGGCGTCCCAGTGATAACTTCTTAAATGCAGTATGCTGTCAGCATTAGTGACTTCAATGGAAAAAGTATGAAGGAGAACACAAAACCCAAAACAATCACACAGCTGTACTGAATTTTGACAGGAATTCCTTATACAGGATAACAATGCTGGGATATTTCACAATTGAGAGACATTCACATTTGTATTTAATGAATATGGAGTAAATTGCATTTTGTCTATTTATATAGCATAATTTGGATTCCCTTTTTTAAAAAAACCCTAAAACTTAGGAGTAATAATAGCTTAGTATTTTTCTTCATTACCTCTTACTTAAATAAATGAAGGAAACAAAAAAGATCAAATAGGTTTTCTCCACAAGATCTGAAATTCTGCCTAGGCTCTCTGCGTTTCAATTTCCTTCAGAATTAAGGAAAACACAAAACCCCAAAGTGGAACAGCATGCTTTATACAGAGAAACTGAATACTACACATTTCACTTGTATACAATTATCCTGCTTCAGCAACTCTTAAATTTTAATTTTTATAAGGAAGATACTAAACAACAATCAGTCAATACCAAGTCCTTTAAAAAGTGGTTATAATTTTGACCAAGAAAAAGTCCTGATACTAAGGCGGCCATTAAAAAAGCCAATTCTACAGTTAGCAAGTCTCTAGTCAGAAGCATGCATGTCTACTTTGACTACATACTACAAAGACATTAAAAACAAGTAGTGAGGTTTTAAAGTATCAACAAAAAGTAAAGAAATCACAGAACTGCAGACCTCAAGAGAAACATTCTCCATGAAGTTAATCCTTGTTGCAAGTAGATCCTGCCCTAACACGGGCCAGAAACAAACAAAACCAATCCTTAGAACAAAGTTTAGTCAAAGCTCATATCCAAATGAGTAATTAATAGAAATGCTTTCTTAGTCTTTTGCCACTTTTTTTTGTAGTACCGCAAGTTTTTAAGCATTTATAATGACGCACTTGGAAGCATATTCACAAGCTTCATAGAATCATAGAATGAATGGTAGAATGGTTTGGGTTGGAAGGGACCTTAAATATCACCTAGTTCCAACCCCCTGCCATAGGCAGGGACACCTTCCACTAGACCAGGTTGCTCAAAGCCCCATCCAACCTGGCCTTGAACACTTCCAGGGATGGGGCAGCCACAACCTCTCTGGACAACCTGTTCCAGTGTCTCACCACCCTCACAGTGTGAAGAACTTCTTCCTTCCACCTAATCCAAATCTACCCTCGTTCAGTTTAAAGTCATTATCCCCTGTCTCTACATGCCCTTGTAAAAAGTCCCTCTCTGGCTTTTCCCATAGGCCCCCTTTAGGTACTGGAAGGCTGCTATAAGGTCTCCCCAGAGGCTTCTCTTCTCCAGGCTGAACAACCCCAACTCTCTCAGTCTGTCTTCATAGGAGAGGTGCTCCAGTCTGCTGATCATCTTTGTGGCCCTAGGGGAAAAAAAAAATTAAGTCCTCTTATTTGTAGGAGCTTTCATTTTTCCATTTGCTCTCTTAATACTTTGCCTGCCAAGAAGGCTCAGGTTTATTACATGTATGCGCAACTTTTAAATTGTTTAAGGTAATAAAGCTGGTTATCTAGACCCTCTTTAATTTTATGTTGAAGCAAGAAAAAACTTTTCTTACATCTTCTGAAATTAAGAATTACAGCTCTTGCAATGAAAGAACAAAGTTCCTCAAGGGAAGAAATATTTAGAAAGTCTTACCTAATTGCCTTGGGGTGGGGGGGAGAACCCCTATTTTGGTTACATCACTTTCTCATTGAGTATTTTGGTAGAATGGGGGGGGGGGGGAAATTTGTTTTAGGACAATTAGAATCCAAAGGGAAGGTACATCTTAGCATGCCCTTGAACAGAAATTTTGGCCACAGGCATGTGGTTGGGTTTGTTAGGGTTTTTTTCAGTCACTTTAAGAAAAAAAAATTATCTTTTCAAGAGGTAAGAAATAAGTGACTACCCCCCTTCTTTGTGGTTCAGAAGAAGCATGGCACCTCCACACGTTTTCTCCATCCCTAACAGACCTACCATCTTCCTAAAGAAAATACAAATACCATTCAGAAGATCACTCTGTAGTCACAAAGGACAGAATCTCCCTTCAATCTCTAGTTATTCCAGGCCTCATTGTAAGCTTTAGTTCCAGAACTATGGGGAGCTTTATGGGACAACCATTTCTGATACTAAATTAATCTACCAAAATTAAATGGGAACCATTCATTAACATGGGTCCTGATCCTCTATATACTTAAGCATCACAACTTCAACTTGATCTCAAAAGAGGCATATAAATTCAAATATTTACAGGATATAAAAGTATGATCTTTAAATTTTATGGGCATAAGTCCCTATTATGCTTCAAGATGCAGAAATTTAAGGCAATGCTGCCAACTGCATTAGAATAAATATAAGAACGTAGGGGGCGTTAGCTCATGCATATAGGTAATGGTATTTTCACAATTTGAAAATAACTGTTAAAGGCAAGTAGAACATCGTGATGAGTTTTATAGTAAAAGCCGTTATTTAATGCTAGAAAATACTTAGACTTTGGGTCAGCTTCTTTTTAAAGAAATCCTCAATTTCTTATTGACACTAAATTAAATTTTTCAGCAGATTTTGTAGGACTGAAATAATCACTTTCAAACTAGGAGGGAGTTTGTATTTACACAAAAAAATCCCTCTCATTTTCCATTGTCCATCTTAGACTACTGCTACTTAAATGATCAGCTGTTTCATTGTTATGCCCATAACCTTTGGTCTACAATAAAAGAAGTTACTTAAAATAGTATATGATAAAAAAATTAAGTCAATGCCTTTATGTTTGTCCAAGACCATACATTTTATAGCTCCAAATCTTACAGCCTATCACTAAACATGTACTTTCAGTGTCCACTACCATAAAATCACAACATTTAAATGACAATTCATGCAAGAGCTCCTTAAATTTAAATGAAACCACAACCAGGGAAGAATGGTTAAGTTACCTGTTGGTTTCACAGATGGACAACTGATTTCTCTTTTTCCTCTGAGTTTATCACTGCAACCCTCTTCAGAGCTTTTTTTTTTTTTTAAGTACACACTTGTAGATCATCAAGGAAGAACCCTTTCTGTACTACCATAGCATTTGCTTGCCTCCAACAGAAAACAAGGTCAGCTAGTTTGCTGTTAATTTCAGGAACAGCCTTGTTACTTGGCTGTGAAAATCATAAATATGGACCTGTTCTTTTTGCTCCATGTTCCCTTTCCCATAGGCTATATTTTACCTGTACTAGCATTCTGGATCAAAAGCTTTAGTTTCATTAACTTGAAGAAAGTTGTATTAGGAACCAGGTATAGACAATCAGAGGAGTTATATATCACAAGGTCAACTAAATTCTCCTCCTCACCTCCCACTTTAGTGGGAGTTTAGCCAGGCCCTGATTTATAAGGAATGGTATAGATTCACTACAAATGAAGGCATTTTTAGCTTAAGAAATCACTCCATAGTCATGCTTATTTAGCACATGTTCATCACAGAGCCAATAAATAGCCTGTTACCTATTTTGAAAGGACAATTAGTTCCCATTGCTATCAAATATCATTTTATAGAATAAGTTTAACACTTTATCAGCCTTTTGAAAATGTTCCTCTCATTATTGACTACACAAAAGAAGTACTAGAAATACTGATCTAGAAAAACAAAATGGGTATCAAACAAATGAAACTACAACAAGTTGAGATTACCAGCCAATCTTGTCACAGTAACAGGATGCAATACAGGACAACAGCCACACAATCCTTCAAAACCAAATTCTACCACAGACATGTAAGAAAGCCCTGTAGCCAACCTGTTACTAGCCATCTGTATTACAGATGGGGGGGGGGCTTTTTTTTTTTTAATTAAAAAAAAACAAAAACAAAACACAACCCCAACAAACAACTCCCCCAGTAACACAGATTTCTAGACTAGTATGTGTTGGAAAGGACTTTTGGAGGTCATTAGCCCAAACCCCATTAAAATATGACCCAATTAGATAAGGTTTTCTAGTACACTGTTTAGTTTTCAGTTCCTCCAAGGATAGATACCAAAACTCCCTCTGGGCAGCCCATTCCCAATGTTTCATCATCCTCAAGGTGGAATGTCCTCCCCCATCTAGTTGGAATTACTCTTGCCACTTCTTTGTTGTCCCTTCTGTTACTGAGCACCTCCAAAAACTGCATGGCTCAGTCTTCTCTATAGTCCTCCTTCCCATTTGGTAGTTGAAGTAATGAGATTTCCTTTTCACATTCTTTTCTTATGACTGAACAAACTCAATTCTCTCAGTCTCTCCTCATACATAATGCCATCTGGCTCTCTGGCCATTACAGTGCCCTACATTGGACTCAATCTACTTTGTCCCTACCTTTCTTTTACTAAGGAGCCCACTGGTCACAGTACTTCCATTATGGACTCACAAACGCTGCTCCAGTGTGGTCTCACAAAAGGAACGATTGCTTCCTTCCAACTGCTGGCTATGTTGCTAGTAGAGCACAGTATGTCATCTGCTGCCTTTGTGGCAAGGATGCAACTCTGACTCATGTTCAGCTGGGCATCCACCAGAACACCTAGGTCCTTTTCTGTGGAGCTGCTTCCAGCCAGGGTACTCCCAGCCTGTATTGTTGCTTATTCCATGTCAGACACTGGACTCTGCACTCCAGTATTAATCCCCAAAGTACACCACTAGCACATGGCCATTTATTGAACTTTGTACTGTTGATTACCATCCTTTGAGCCTGGCAGTCTATCTGACCATTCACTTACCCAGTTGATACCTCACCTTCTTGGCTATAAGAATACTACAGCAGACTATGTTGAAGGCCCTGCTAAAAAAAATTAAAGAACATGCACTGTGCCCTCCCTATCTACAAGCCAGTCACATCATCATAGCAAGCAACTGGGTTGTACAACCTGTCTTTGGTAAACCAAGACTTAATGTTCCCAATTCCCTTTTTGTCCTTCACAGGCTTGGAAACAGCTTCCAGAAGCTGCATTTACTCTGTAACATGTCCACAGTTTTCCAGACCCTCCTTCTTGCCTTTCTTGAAAATGGGTACAATGTTTGCCATTTCCAGTCACTGAGGAACATCCCAATTGTGATTTCTATCCTCAAAGAGGATAGAAACCAGCCTCTTCATGACATCAGCCAGCAGCCCTGGATGCACACCATCTTGTCCCACTGACATGCAATTGTGCAACTGGCTTAACTACTCCCTAGCTATCATCATCTCCTGTGGGCAATGCTTCACTCCCATAGACTTTATCATTAGGCTCAGTGGCCTGGGAGGTCTAAGGACAAATGTTACCAGTAAAAACAGGCAAAAAAGGCACCAAGTACCTCAGCCTTTTCCTTGTCTTCTATCACTAGTCCCTTGCCCATTGAGTAGTGGGCCTGCATTTTCTTTAGCCTTCCAGTTTTTGTCCCCACCCTTCTTGTTTCTTCCCACATATCTCATGAGTTTCAATTCCATCTGAGCTTTGGCCTTCCTAACTCCATCCCAGCATACCTGGGCAACATCTCTATATTTCTCTTGGGTAGATAATGCTTGCTTTCACCTTCTCTGTATTTCCTTTTTGTCTTGTAAGGGCCCAGAGCTCCCTCCTAGGAGCTTAGCTGCATGCACTTACAGACAGCTCTCTGATATCACACAGGTGGTGATCCAGATTGTTATGAAGAAAGAGCTGCTTATGAAAGACCTCTAAGAAGCTGTCTTAGCAGGGGATCCCCTCACATCACTTAGGAGCTGCTTTTAAGCTAGACTGCAGCCATGCCTGTGCCTGGGCACATACCCCATTTGATGCACACGCTGACTCACAGACTTTACATATTGGCTTGACCTCAGACCTGCCTTGTCACTATTGACTTGCCTGGTGTCACTGGACTGTTGGCTGAACCTGGTTACGGTTACCTGGAAAAGGAGAGCAGAGCATGTCTGGTACTGTGGGATTGCTTCCACAGTTATGACACAGCTCCTGTGCCTACCTTGTCCCAGCTAGCCTTCCCTCACCCTCCCATTGCTGGTCCCTGACACATCTGAGCTCAGTCAGTGTGGTGGGTTGACCCTGGCTGGATGCCACGTGCCCACCAAAGCCACTCTATCACTCCCCCTCCTCAACTAGACAGGGGAGAGAAAATATAACAAAATGCTCGTGGGTCAAGATAAGGACAGTTTAATAAAGCAAAGGTTGCACGCGAGAGCAAAGGAAAACAAAAGATTTTATTTTCTACTTCCCATCAGCAGGCGATGTCTGGCCACTTCCTGGGAAGCAGGGCTTCAGTACACATAGTAGCTGCTCTGGAAGACAAACATAAATAACAAATGCCCCCCCTTCCATCTCCCTTTACTTAACTTTTATAGCTGAGCTGACATCATATGGTATGAACTATCCCTTTGGTCAGTTTGGGTCAGCTGTCCTGGCTACATCCCCTCCCAAGATCTTGCCCAGCCCCAGCCTGCCAGTGAGGGGGGGAAAATGTTGGAGACAGCCTTGATGCTGTGCCAGCACTGCTCAGCAGCAGCCAAAGCACTGGTGTGTTACCAACACCTTTCTAGCTACCAATACAGAACACAGCACTATGAGGGCTGCTATGGGGAGAATTAACTCCATCTCAGCCAGACCCAATACAGTCAGGCAACCTGCTACACTTGCCTAGTTTTCCGCATGTCAAAATGAGTCACTCTTGTGCTTTAAGAAGGTTATTCTTGAAGATCAATCAGCTCTCCAAAGATCCTTTGCAATTCAGACCAGTCTTTCATTCAATCGTTCAGGGATCTGCTTGGTACAAGACAAACATCTGTTCTTCTGTAGTACAGGGATCTAATCCTACTACTCATTTTGCTCACTACTTTTAGGACTTTAGTCTCCTGGCCCAGACCATATCCACAATCAGTTCTTCCTTGTTTGTAAGGTCTAGCTGAGCACATCCCCTAGAGAAAGCTTTTTATACTCTCAGGAAACATGCCTTTTTATTTCAAGTCAGTTTAACAACCTCTTTCAGTTAGGGCAAAATTTGGTTTTAGATGAGCTAAAACACAAAGCAGTTCACACTTCTTCTGTACTTATGCACAGAGCTTTCACCCACAAGTAATAACACAGCTACCTCATTTTGCAACTGCTTCATCTTTTAGCATAGCATCCACATTTTACAACCTGTTTTAACTTACCTGTCAAAACATTCACGTGCCACTTTCATTGCATAAACACAGACAAAATAACACTCTTTAGCAGGGTACTAACACAGTGCTTGAACTGATATTTGCCTTCTGTTGGCTTTACGTTCCCCATGGGGTTTATGTTGCAACGTGAGGGCAGGAGGAAGTGCTGGAGCATGTACTCCCACCAATCTTTTGGTGTATCTCTAATAGCTGAGCAGAGTTGTACCAGTGTAAGTTATTTTCTCACTCTTCAACAGACATTACACCAAAGACAGTTATAGCGTACACTGAAGTTTCATATTAGCTATTGCTAAGTGCTGCATTCGTGCATATACACCAAGACTATTTCTTGGCTTTCACAGGACTTACATGCTGACCAAGTGTTCTACATATTAAGTACCACTAGCACTTGCATTCAAATGTGCCTGTTGGTATCAATAGATGAAAAAAAATAATAGGTACTATACTGTTTCAAGTAAAGTAACTATATTTGAAAGCACATTATCAGAAACAGGACTATGCAGTCTCACCTTGAAATGATTCGCAGGGTGTACCAGTTGATGCGCTAACATCTGCTGATGAAGTCTGAACATCATCCAAACTCTTTTCTTTGGATTTTGAGCCCAGATTTCTGAGAACCGCCTCCTCTTCTCTACTTGAAGTGTGCACAAGAGAAGATGATGAAGTTTCAGCATAGAGTCGTTTCAGTACTTTCCCTATGAACACTGTGGGGTAAGAAAACTTCTTGAACAACAAGAAATGCAGTGTTTTAAAGGTATTTTAAGACTTAAAAAACCCAACAACTAATTAAAACAAGATAGTTTCCCTCATATTCCATGCACATTTGTCTTCAGTAGTCCCTACCTCTTACAAGTAAAGCTGAAAATAATATATTAAAGTCCTAAACTTGAGTCAGAAAAGCAGCTTAAACACCCCAGAGTTCAATAGCAAGGTTACATTTAAAGTCTTCTATTTGACTACATTTTGGCAATAAATTAATACAGTACATTTACAGACTAAACACTTTTTAAAAAATTTCTTTTAAAACAAGTATCTTCCTACACAAGTGTTATAAGGCTGCTCAAAATGCAGGTCTATTCTGGCACAGAGGCACTGCAATTGAATCACTCATTAAAATCAGCAAGCTACAACTATTTAATCACACAGAAAAACTAAAAGTAGACAGCAGCAGAAACACATGGTAACCCAATTATTTTTACAGAATTAGCAGTATACTTATACGCCTCTTCCTCTTATGGGCCCCTTTCTGACGACACTAGCAATCTGCTACTAGTTACTCAAATGGAAGCATCATTTGATTAAAGAAAAGAAATATATGCAAATAATCTACTCATCAACAAAACTATCACCTTTATATGGATGCATGCATATTTCAATCACTTGAAATTACTTATTATATTAAAATATAAAGTAATACTATGAAAGTTTTTATCTATTGCAAAACAACATCCCCAGTTTCATGAATTCTACGTGGTCAAGCAGGTATTGTGGGATGGGAGGAGGTGGCAAAAGAGTTTTGGAGAAAAACATGTTATCTTAACTCCAATTTTAAATTTAACATACAGTGTATGGACACTATACAAGCAAGCTGGTGCAGATTCTTAACAAAATTCTGCCAAGAGAAAAGGACTTACACTGTTATAAGAAGAATGGCTCCTACTGCAGCTTAACAGAAGATCATACTATCATCACACAACTCTCTTCAATAAATTACTTTCCTTCGCAACTGAAAAAAATCACCTTAATCAAGCTAGGAAATCCTTGAACCACTAGTCCCTGATAGACAAGCTTTATCTCCACAAGTACCTTGGCAATATGCTCCAGTTGTCATGTAAATGACTAACTATGGGGGAGAAAGTCCTGTTACACTTTTTTTGAGCTCTTGCTAGTTTATATGTGATCACTTACTCTTTGCTTGTGCCCAGTCTCTTGAATAATCTCTGACCTTATGAAAGGCCTATGACAAGATGTAAGCCTGAAGAGATACTTGTGCAGAGAGCTTTGCTTATGAAGTCCAAATTTTAGTTTTTCTGTAGTTATCCATCATTCACTGACATGAAAAAACGCATGACAAGCTGCCAGCTATGTCCCCATCAAGTAAGCACAATCCATTTTGCAAGTTATGGGTTAAGACCATCATTCCCAAAAAGACAGACATCAACGAGTGACTGTATATTTTCTTTTCATAAGGTTCCCTTGCTAGGGTATTCTACAGCTAGAGAGACAAAATCAGCAATTAGTCTCCTCAGAGGACAACTAGAGAATGTAGACAGAAATAAGCAGTGTAATAAGACAAAGTTAACTGCCCTTTGCAGATCTCTGAATCTAAAGCAAGTTGTCCAAGAAGTTTATCCTGGATCCTTTCCCTGAGTACTGCTACTAACACTGCAGCATTTTAATGAACTCCAGTAGAACAGTTACTAAATGTCGTGGTTTAATCCCAGTAGGCAGCTCAGCCCCACACAGACACTCACTTACTCCCCCCGACGTGGCACGGGAAAGAGAATCAGAAAGGTAGAATTGAGGGTTGAATTGAGGTGAAGACAGTTTCATAGGCAAAGCAAAAGCTGCGCACACAAGCAAAGCAAAACCAGGAATCCATTCCCCGCTTCCCATGGGTGGGCAGGTGTTCAGCCATCTCCAGGAAAGCAGGGCTCCACCACACGTAACCGTTACTTGGGAAGACAAACGCCATCACTCCGAATGTCCCCCCCTTCCTCCTTCTTCCCCCAGCTTTATATGCTGAGCATGACGTCCTATGGTCTGGAATATCCCTTGGGTCAGTCAGGGTCAGCTGTCCCGGCTGTGTCCTTCCCAGCTCCTTGTGCCCCACCAGCCTCCTTGCTGGGGTGGGGGGAGAAGCAGAAGAGGCCTTGGCTCTGTGTGAGCACTGCTCAGCAATAACAGAAACATCCCTGTGTTATCAACACTTTCTAGCACAAATCCAAAAAAACATAGCACCACAGGAGCTGTTATGAAGAAAATTAACTCCAGCACAGCCAAACCAGTATACAAATCAACATTCAAGCACTTGCACCGAGGAAGCTGTTCTTCCAAAGCAAATTATCATTGAGATACTGATGAATCTATATATGGAAATACATTTTCTCCAAACCTATGAGGAGCTATGTAGCTATCTCCTCAGCAGCTACAGTGGATTTTATGCTCCCCATCTTGAAATCTGATTTCTCTAGTCATCTGTTCAGTTACCCCCACGAAAAATGACTTCACTCTTTCTTTTTAAAATATAAGGACTATATTCACATGCACATTAGCATTGCTTCAGAAAGCAATACGAGACAAGTTTTGATACATTCATTCCTTCTCATTCACATGGAGCTCTTCCCATCTCTAATATCTATGCTTGAGAAAGCAAGCTGAAACAATGCCTGCCTTTGGAGGGTGAGAATACTGAGGAAAATATTCTTTCACAAAATCGCTCTTGCTTAGAAAGAAATATGTAGATCAGCAGCAGTAATAGATTTACTTGAGCAAAGATGTGGTTTAGCTGCCAACACCAAAGCAGCATCCAATCTTATAGGGTGGAGTTTTCAGCAGACACAGGAAGAAGCAGCTGTGTGCAGAGTGGGAGAGTTCATTATTGCCTGCAAAGCTTTCACACCTGTGTCAGTGCATCTCAGCCCTGCAAAGTCATCTCTTAAGACAACTAGTAATTCCCAATAATCATGACAGAATGGAAATGAGCAGCAGTGACACCTAGTCATGACAAGGTCCCTGTTTGGAACCTGATATATTTCAAGGCTTCTGAAGACAGCAGGAAGCGATGTATCCCAGCAGTATACCCTCCTTGGGAGAGTGAAGAAGGTGGTATCGCTAGAGAGCAGATGAAAAAAACTCACTGATTTAGTCTGAACTATTTGGAATCCTAAGTATATTGTAGCCTGAAGAAAAAAAAAATCTGCCTGCAGCCCAAAACTTTTTGAACAAGTTTGCCCTGTGTATCAATGAAAAAGGAAATTAGGCTCTGAGGAATATCTATCCTGCCACACTCAGCAGCTTTACACACTCCAGAGAAGCATTCTGCTTTGCAGTTAAGAGTTTCAGAGCTGAGCTACCAAAACATTTTTCAGATGATAGAAGATGCTCTTTCCTCAGGGTTTTATTGCTGCAATTACCAAAAAAAAAAAAAAAAAAGATATCCATGAGCATTGGCTTAACCACAGGAGGCTGGTCTTGCCTGATGCTACAGAGCAGTTTTTCTCCCCTATTCAAAACTCTCCTTAACCTGATGCCTTTGGCACCATGCAGCTTCAGAGATCAGTCCATCTGGTAGGAATAACTACCTCTTAACAAGATATTAACAATAAAGAAAATTCAAGGAAGAATACCTACTACCAGAGACATATCTAACCTATCGGAGTTACAAAATGGAATAAGACTTGCTCTCACCATACCTGTAGCATAGCCAAATACATATATATGGTTATTTGATGCTGTTGTTTTCCAGTCAATATAAGTGATGGAGGATCTGTACAGATTCATGTGGTCTTTCAAGAGACCAATCTGGGAACACTTTTCTACTTTTTGTAAGACTGATGTTTCTAAACAAGCATATACAATTTTGAGATGTGTTTTTAAAAAGACCGCAAGAAAAGATGAGGGACACCACAATAAGATGAAGGATACACTACTTGGAGTCAGAATCAACGAAATTTGCCACATTTATATACAGCATTAATGCACAACGTACAAGGGACTGAATTTAATATATTCTACTGGGTATGTTTTTGAGGACATTCTTGAAAATTGTATTCACATATTACAAAACCTGGCGTTCCAGTCTGGAAGAGAAAGAATAGTTTTAGGGGAATTATCTCTGGAACTGAGCCTGTAATCGAACAGGAAAGAAATGTGAACAGCAGTAAGAAGCCAATTACAAGGAAAAAAAAAAGGGAAGCCTTGTTGCACAGACTACTGCAAATATATCTCTCCTCTTAGAATAAAGCAGTCTCTGGAACTAACAGATGAGAAACTGGAAATGAGAGAAGAAAACAGATAAGCTAAGTGGTTTAGTTTTGTGGAATAGATTGAACACACTTCAAGATTATACAAAGGAAACTTCACAATGTTAGAGCTGGGCATATGGTCAAAAGGAGGTACTGTACAATAATAATATTAACAGAAATACCTGGCCCAAATCATAAAGGTTTAAAGAGTCTTCGCTCTTCAGCTGTAGGGGAAGACCAGGCTACACTGACTGTTAACAAGCTTATAACGATTAAAGACAGAAATGAAACCTTATGGACTTTTTCTCCCCCCAAGGGGGTGGGAGGGCTCCACACTTAGGGGGACAAGCAAACATTCCTAAATGGAGATTACTAAGATGGAGGTGGCTACAGATTAAAACCTGTGTGTTTAATCAATCACGAGAGAGACTGAGCCACTACTGTGATGGAGGTCACGTACAATGACAATGTGATCCAAGACCGTATTTGGCCAAGTATTTTTTAATCCGAGACGGGAAAATGAAGTACATTAATATATGAATCTAGAGAGATCTCACCAAAAAACTTGTACAGCCTTAAGTCTGCTGTGTACAAACCACCTGAACTCAAACCTGAGCAGACACAGAGAAGAGTTTTTACAATAACCAACAAGACATGGAACAACAACAAAAAGCTAGGCTGTTTAGCAGAAGCAAACAAATGCCAAAACAATTTTAAGCAAGTAGTGAGAAGTGTTATATAGCTCAAGGATAAGATTACATTAGACCATGCCACAAAAATATTAGAAACTACTGGTGAATGAGAGCTGCCAACCAACGCACTGATGAGCATCCAGAAGTATTGCAACATTCTTCTACTAAATTAACAGGAGAAAACAAAACTACATAGTTAGAGAAGTCTCTTATATTAAGCTCTAACTCCTATAAACACTATAGGGCTCACTGCCAACAGGAAGGACTAGAACCAACTGCACTGAAGACTGCTTTTAACACTATATTCTTCAAAGATCACTCCAGGGTTCCTTACATTTGGTTACTGACACATAGGCAAACTAAGCCAGAGATCAGATGTCTGTGATCACATTGGATCCTTTTATTTGTTAAAAGGAGGTAGACAAAATTTATCTAAAACAGGTCTCTGAAATTAAAGCTAGCAAGAAGGGGTCACATCAAATAGTACCAGATAAGTTGACTTTCATCAGGTACACTAATGCTGTACAAGACAGACATTCATAAAGAAAGAATAAGTTACTAGTTGTAACCACTGCATGGCTATTGCTTTTTTAAAGGGGTAAAAACCACATGACATCTTAATGCAGTAACCAAGGTCCTGAACTTTGCTTACTACTTCAGCAGTACACCTAAGGCAGAGTCACATTTAAGGGCAGTATATAAAAATGTATATACACAACTCATTTAGAGCATTAGGATGAGCTTTTGCTCAGCTTCCTCATAGAAATCCCACTGACATCAAGTTTTCCACTTAAAGAAATAATTTGGCTTATAGTAGTGGCAAATGACAGTTTAAAAAGCCAACAGTGGAAGATTTTAATCTGTAGAGCCACTGTACTTTTCATTCAAAATATAATTATATTTAAAACACAAGAACTTTCCTCACAGCATTATTAAGAGCTTATGCCATTTTACAGTGAAGTATGTGGCTTCTGTGTACTTCTATAACTTCAAAAAAATCCAACTGCGGTGTTGTGTCTGAGATGCAGAGAGCTGTAAGCACAAGATGAAGAGAGCAGTTCCTGTGTTTCTGCAGTTAGAGTATTTCAGTTGGAAGGGAGCTACAATGATCATCTAGTCCAACTACCTGAAATTTTTAGTAGAAAACTTCAATTCTAATAGACCTACAAATGTGAAAAGCTTACATATTCTAGTCTGGTCTTCTGAGTAAGTTTTCTATTTAATTTCAAAAGTGAAACAAATTCACTTTCTAGATGAAAACATGCAACACTAATCAAAACACCCAGCCTGTAATTGAAAGCACTGAATGTCCCTACTGTGCAATGAGCTGAAGCAACACCAGAAGACATCTTTCCAGGAATTCCTCAGTAACAAAGTATTTTCAGAAAAGAGAACAAGTTGCAATAGGTACCAGACTAGTTCCATGGCTAATTCTTGACAACTGGTGTGGAAATAGTGAAGTACAAATACATCAGAAAACTGAAAAAGCACCAAGTCTCTACAGTTTTACATAACAAACCAACCAAAGTGTAAGTCTGAGAAACACAGTGCAGAACACGTGCTGGTTAGTGATACAAATTGTGAACATCTAGGATCTTTCTACCACAATTTTGTGAGAAGAGTAAAAAGCATCCTTCAAATAAATGCATTGTTTGGCATCTACATATTAAAATCAACACCACTTTAAGTTTCTTAGGTACATAAGCAGACTACCCACAAACACACACATGTGAACACTGGAATAGTACTGCAGATTTATAAAGGTTCTCCTGGGGTTGACAGCATGACTTAAAACTCAGTTAAGACTACAGACTGTAACAAAAGCATGCTGAAAAACTAAACAAATAAAGTTCTGAACAACATCGGAAGTGTTCCTGTCCAGCTGAGTGTAGGAGGTGACAACTTCCTCAAAAACATTTCTGTGGAGAATGCTTGCCACATACTTTTGGCTACTTGCCATACATACTGTAAGCAACCCCACCACATTTCTCAACTGGTTGCCTTCTGCCTACTTAAATGCAACTTGGGCAGCAAGAATAAAATAAGCAGCATCAAGAGCGCTGAACACATTAGAACTCTGTGAAGCTTGCAAGCTGCCCTACTTGGTCTCTCTCTCCCCTACAGACAGAAGTTTTCCAAAAAGGGAAGAGTCAGGAATTTCTTCTGAAGACATCCTATGTGTAAGATGTGTTAACATGCTATTTCTGCTAAAGCAGAAGAAAAGATAGTACAGCAAAACAGAAGAGGATGGAAAGGGGAGACAGAATGATAATCCACATGCAGAACATATGGGCAAGGCTTCATTAAAATGTTCGGTTCATCTGTTAGTGCAGAATTACTCTGATATTCAAAAGGATTTAAATCCTTGAAGTCTCTTTTATTGTGTAAGTATCACATCTCCTACGAAGGCCACGGCAGGACAGTTACTTTACAGCATGGTCATAAAAATCACAGAACAGTTAAGGTTGGAAGGGACATCCAGACATCATCTAGTCTAATCCTAATGCTCAGAGAAAAATCAACTAGAGCAGATTCCTTAGGGCCTTGCCTAGTTGGGCATAACAACCCTATTGCCTGCATAATCTCCTCTTCCCTAATGGTGGCTGGACAGTCAACTCTTGACTGGAGGTGCTCAAGGGGACCACTTGAAAAAGAGTGGCTCTTGAAAAAGAGATACCTGGATTTCATGAGGACCCAAAGCAACAGGCTATAAAAGCATTTTAAGAGACTGCTACATACAGATAATGCTAGCCAGACTGCCATTCTTACCAGTTAGCAGATGGAAGACTGATGATAACTTCTGGCTTGGAGCTACTATCTATTCCCTTAAGCCATTCCCCAAAGCTTACTTGCCCTTTAACCATACAGCATTGACTTTCATATTTTAGGTCTTCTGGATTCTTTCCAAAGGAGTTGCTCAACTGGCCAAACTGAGGAACAAAGGTCATAGAATCATTTAGGTTAGAAAAGACCTTTAAGATCGAGTCCAACCATCAACCATGCCCACTAAACCATGTCCTGAATGCCTTGTCTACACGCTTTTTGAATACCTCCACGGATGGCGACTCAACCACTTTCCTGGGCAGCCTGTACCAAGGCTTTACCCTTTCAGTAAAGAAATTTTTCCTAATGTCCAACCTAAACCTCCCCTGGTACAACTTGAGGCCATTTCCTCTCGTCCTATCTCCAGCCACCTGACAGAAGAGACCAACACCCACCTCACTACAACCTCCTTTCAGGTAGTTGTACAGAGCGATAAGGTCTCCCCTCAGCTCCTTTTCTCCAGGCTAAACAACCCCAGTTCCCTCAGCCGCTCTTCATAAGACTTGTGCTCCAGGCCCCTCACCAGCTTCATTGCCCTTCTCTGGACACACTCCAGCACCTCAATGTCTTTCCTGCAGTGAGGGGCCCAAAACTGAACACAGGACTCGAGGTGCGGCCTCACCAGTGCTGAGTACAGGGGAACAATCACCTCCCTGCTCCTGCTAGCCACACTATTTCTAATACAAGCCAGGATGCCATTGGCCTTCTTGGCCACCTGGGCACGCCACTGCCTCATACTCAGCCAGTTGTTGACCAATACACCCAGGTCCTTTTCCGCCAGGCAGCTTTCCAGCCACTCCTCTCCAAGCCTGTAGCGTTGCATGGGGTTGTTATGACCCAAGTGCAGGACCTGGCACTTGGCCTTGTTGAACCGCATACAATTGGCCTCAGCCCATCAATCCAGCCTGTCCAGGTCTTCACTCTCTATTTGTTTGGCCTAACTTACAGCGAATCTTGGGTCATGGCTCTATAAGTCTCAAAAAGACAAAGGCACCTAGTTTACGTTTCAGAAACTAGGGGCAAAATTCAGTTTGCAGTTATGATGCCTAGTGGTAGACCCATGCAAGGCATCATACTCTGTTTACACATTAGATACCCCTCCAGAGACCTAGTGTATACAAGACACCAATTCTGCCAACCAGCCACTGGGTGTCCAAGATGTACTCAGTACAGATGATACTGCACTGAGTACAAGCCCCAGTTATAGTCAATGGAAATCAATACGCAGGACCTCTGAGGATAATGAAATGTATTAATCTTGACCTGAATTTCACAATACAAGAAAAGCCACACACACATTGCTCCCAGACAAAAACAAAACACCCAATCACCAACCCTCACAGCCAAAATCCCACAAGCAAAACAAAAAGGACATAGCTTAAAGCTCAAAGACCCCAGAACCATTGCTAGAAATCGCAGAGACCACAGGCTTGAATTATGTCAAGAGGGCGTGCGTGTGCACACGCACACACAAGTTCTAGCCCTGACGGCAATGAATAGCTATTTAAACATTAACTTCAAAAATCTTTGACTAGAGATCACTTAGCTGCAGAGAAGATTCCCAGACTTGGGATACCAGTTCAGCAACTACCAACAGATTAAAAATCAAACAAAGAGGAAAGGGAGGAATTAACTACAGCAAAACATTTCACGGCAGCTGAGCAGGGTACCATTTTCCCACTCCCCCTCATTTTTATACAACTTTCCCATTTCCAAAAGTGTTCAAGCTGCACAGAGATAAGAGGAAAGGAAGAAGAATGCAATGACATGCAGTTACATCCTGTATAGCCTGACAGTTCAGATCATCGTAAGGGTGTATTTTATATTTAAGAAGGGATGCTGTTGTTCAAATCAGGAGGAAGAAAAGGAAAATGTAATTTTCCTGCTACCAGCGAAGTCAGCTTTGCCAAGAGTGACATACTTCCTTTCCACCATCAACAGCGTGTGTACAAACCAAAGCAAAGCACCGTCATGGGAATAACAAAATTGATCTTTCCAAAGGGGCGGGGGAGGGGAAAAGTGTGAAATATGCTGAATTCTAGCTGTGGTCAAAGTACAGTTTTATGCACATAGGAATGGGAAGCCTCCAATTTTACAGTATTCTGCATTGTGTTCACAACCCACAAGCAGTCCTCATCCTGGTGAGGCTATGGTAACAGGCTCTTACAAGAGTAGCTGAAGCACAAAACAGGATAAAAGTAAGGACTGGAAGATCTGGTGCAGAAAATTCAGGCTGAAGCTGACTATCTCTTGAAAGAGGCACTTGTAGACAAACACAGAAGCTAACATCTTACAAGATCTCATGTTTGGTCAAAGAGGATGCCATTCTGCAGATCATCTACAACATCTTCAGTTTTCATACTTCAGACTTCACTGCATCTATCTATAAATTTATAGCCCTTGTTTCCAAACAGCACTGTTATTCTCTGACATTCTTTCTTGAGGAAGATACCAAGTAATTTTTCAGCTTCAAATTTCAGGGTGGAATTCACTTGCACCTTAAGGCCAGAAAAAGCGCTAGGCTATCTTGTCTTAATGACTGAAAGAAGTAATTTTACGCACCTACCCACACTGAGACCTGACAACTTGTGTCTTGAGTATTTTTAATATATTTCAAATGATTCCAGAGGCCCTTCAAGAACTGGAGGAACTAAATAGTTCACATGAGTTTTTTTCCAGTGCTTAATCACCTTTGGCATAAAACACACACACCATGTTTGCTACTCACATTTGAAAAGCTTGACTTTTTTTTGGCCTTGGTCCCTTTTCTGCCTCGTCTTACTATATTAAGGAATCCTGTATTACATAGTCATTTGTTTCCTGTGAAGATCTCCCTACATGTTAGAAACCTCGATTCTGAAGAAGAGTCTTTTGGTCTGGAAGGCACAGTCTCTCAGCTTCATATACCTTAAACTACCTGCATTCGCAAAGAAAGCACTTCTATGAACAAAGGCTGTTCATCCCATTTCCCCCAAGAGCTATTATCATCTGGGTCAGCAGATGTCAAGGAGGGTGGGTTGCTTGGTTTTGGTTTCTTTGGAACTACAAAACTCTGGAATTAAGACTGACTAGGAACACCATGGTGAAATGCCAATATCACAAACTGATTATTTTTAACTTGACTAGCTCCTTACACAATCTTTTAGTTCTACTAGCCTCATAAAACTTGATTGACAGCTTAAATGGAAAAATTTGTACAGTTTTTGATATAATTTCTACACATAAGGTGGGAATGGTCCTTTTCCCCACTTTTACAATTGCTCTCATTGACACTCCATATAACATAAATCATTTTACTCTTAACTGCTAAAGCTATTATTACAAATTTAGTGGGGGGAAAAAAGAGAACCTACACGTACTGTTTGGGAATCAAATAACAGAAGGATTTACTTGCATTCAAGGTCAGATGAATTCTGTGCATGAACTACTAGGCATCAGCTGTCTGCATCCCAGTACAGTTGGTAACCAAAAAGTCACGGGGAGCTGCACAAGAAGCTCAGATGCTGCCATTTAAAATCCAGCATGTAACGTTAACTTCACAATATTGAGGTTCATCTCAAGACCTCTGACATTATTCTCACTGAAACAGCATCTATTAATGTTCCACATCCCATTAGACATTAAAATCAGATGCTAATTACCTAGATTTTACTCCTGCTTTATTCTTTATTACAGTTCAAGAATGGCATAGTGTAAAAAAACCCTCCAGTTTTGTGCTCTAATACAGTAGCCCATAAAACGTGGCTCCATTCATCTTTTCACCTAGCACTAATTTTTAGAATATATGCAAAATCACTTTGTTATCCAAAACTCACTAATATACCATTCTCCTATCTTTGAGGCAACTTTTGAACAAGAGCAACTTAAGTACATAGCACACATCACTAGGGTAGAAAGGAAGGAAAGGAAAAGAATATAGTGATCACACACCCCACATTTATGTATTCACCTAAATTAAGGAGTGAGTCACAATGGGAGAGTGATTTACAACGCAAAGATGGACCTGTGTGCATCCAGGCCAACCACAGTTCACAGCACTTGCAGATACAAAACAGTAATTTATTTGCTACAAAAAGTGGACATTCTTTTTCTCTTCTTAGCTTAGACGAAACTGATTCAGCTTCACCAAGCACGATCTCTGTGTCACATTGCAGTTTCAAATCAGGAAGACTGGTGTTACATCTGTCAGCAAATTCTGCATGACTGTGTAGTTCAGTAAGAATCTAATAGATCGTGCCATGCTGTCTCAACAAAGGCTTTAGAGAGCTCTCAGTAGGCCACCTTAATTGCAGCCGCAAGCACCTAGATGTCTAATAAACTTGTCTTGACACAGATAAGAAGCTACATAACCACCACAATGAGAACATCAGGATTTTGTTCCAGCTGTTCATAAGAACCCCATCTGCCTCATAGCAACACCTTGCAAGATGTGTACTCCTACTACAGTCCTGGGAAAATGGAGCATCTTCACCATTATTTCAATTTGTGCGTGCTATCCATATTTCTAAGCATCTTTACAGTACTTAACAATACATTTCTCATACTGCACCATTATCTTGATCTTACCTGGCACAATCAAACAGACCTCACTCAAAACATCTAAAGATATCTCACCCACCCTTACTAAAGAAGCTCAACTTTGCTGAATATTATTATTAATAATAATAATTCTGGCTACTCAAAGCTGGACCAACTGTAAACCACAGCTGTAAAAGACACTTCCCCCCCACCCCTCTCTTCTGACACAAATTTTGGAGGGAAAGGGAAAAAAAAAGAAAAAGGTTGTGCGCTTATAACATCACTGGTCACCAAGACTAGTCCCCTGCCAACACAGGTGTAAATTTTGTAAACTTCAGAAAGTATAAACCTTACTTCAACGTAAAGAACTCTTATCCAGATGTAAACAGGATATGCTTTGAAGTGAACATCAAACTATACCACACATGTGGGCTAAAGTTAAATGTTATGGTAAATGCTGGGGGTAACATGGAAAACAAATAGTACCGTAATGGCCTAAAGCACTGCCATAAGAATAGCTGAAAATTGTAAAAAAAAAAAAAAAAAAAAATATTTTAGAGTTCAGATTACTGAAGAGGAAAAAAATCTGAAAATTTTAAAGAGACAGATTGCTCCCTCTGCTCATATGAAACTAAAACAAAGCTCAATATACTAGTATTTACAAAACAAACCGTGAAACTGGCAGGGGTAATATCACTGAGCACAGGCAAAAGTTCAACAAGACTGTGCATAATTTAGGTTTTATTTAAAAGGAATCTTTTTAAGTTCTTATTATATAAAATATAAATACAATTGAATGGCTACATAGTCTTCAGAGAGTAAATATATTGCCCTTTACTGTGACTTGAATATTTGATTGTAACATAATATCCAGCAATTTCTGCAAGCATCCCCACATATGCATATAACAGAAATCAATATTATACCAAATATCACATCATTACAAAGTTCTGGAAGTTTCAATGAGAGACAATTTTTCTTTTCTTTCTAGTCATAAAGGGACTTCTAATTTAAGCCATTAGGCAACGCTTAATAGAAATGCAAACTTTTAGAGAACAGTTTTCAACCTTCTGAACTAAAGACAACTGAAAACATAAGAAACCACATATTGCCTACTGGAAATAACAATCTGTGCTGGTTTTGGCTGGGAGAGAGTTAATTTTCTTCATAACAGCTGGTATAGGGCTGTGTTTTGGATATGTGCTGGAAACAGTGTTGGTAAATCAGGGATGTTTTAGCTATTGCTGAGCAGTGCTCACGCAGAGCCAAGGCCTTTTCTGCTCCCCCCCCCCCCCCCCCAGCCAGCAGGCTGGGGGGGCACAAGGAGCTGGGAGGGGACACAGCCGGGACAGCTGACCCTGACTGACCCAAGGGATATTCCAGACCATAGGACGTCATGCTCAGCATATAAAGCTGGGGGAAGAAGGAGGAAGGGGGGGGACATTCAGAGTGATGGCGTTTGTCTTCCCAAGTAACAGTTACGTGTGGTGGGGCCCTACTTTCCTGGAGATGGCTGAACACCTGCCTGCTGGTGGGAAGTGATGAATGAATTCCTGGTTTTGCTTTGCTTGTATGTGTGGCTTTTGCTTTACCTATTAAACTCTCTTTATCTGAACCCAGGAGTTTTCTCACTTTTACTCTTCTGATTCTCTCCCCCATCCCACTGGGGAGGGGAGCAAGCAAGCAGCTGCGTGTGGCTGAGCTGCCAGCTGGGGTTAAACCATGACACAAATCTTAACTTTTTAAGGATTGCTCTGAGTTAGCCAATATGTTCCAGAAATCTACTGATAACAAGCTCAAAGCTAGTATTGAGTGAAAGGCATCACACACTGATTGTTTAAAAAGGTAAAATAACCCCAAATCAACACACCAAAATGGTGCACATCACCTCCTCCACTTACCACTTTTACTAAATAACACAAGTACATATACCTGTTCCTAAAAATATCCAAGTATGGTTAAACAAAGTCCTATCTATCTCTTGTGGACCATGCTATCTCACTGCAAAGTAAATAAAAATAGGTCCAAAGTATAATTTCTGAAAAGAAACCAACCCAAAGCCACCCCCTCCAAAAAAACCCACCCCCACAAAACACAGAACCCCAAAGACCACATTAAGTCAGGCTCCACATATTCAGCTATCTGTAAGCATGAGTTACCCTCACAGACTTTCTAAATACAAAGCCGCTGCATCTATCATTTCCATGTTGGCCTTTCTCCTTGGCTAGATTTCTCATCCAGGCACAACGTTGAAGTCAGCAACAAAAAAGGCCTAAGATTTCCCCCCCCCACCCAAAAGGTTTTAATGGTAGAGTCAATTACACTTGCAGTAGTGCAACTTCTATATTTAATCACAAAACCAAGATATTTGCGATTTATTCAACTACAATCCAAATAAAATTTACATCTTGGTGAGCTGTAATAAGTCTTTGGTCACTAAAAGCAATATGCATTGTTAATTGCTTGGGCGTGGGGGGCAGGAGAAAGATACCTCTCCCAGAGCAAAAGAAAATAGTGTCAGGCATCAAACTCCACTTCTAATTAATATTTCCCTTACTGAGAAACACATCTTGATGAAAGAAAAGACATCCACCCTAAAAAAAGGGTTTTTTTTCCCAGAAAAAGCCTCAAAGTGTTTTCAAAAAAATTATGTTGAGTTTAGAAAACAAAAATAATAATAATAAAAAACCCCAAGATCTGTAAGAAGCAAGGCTGTTCTTAAACAATTAGAAAAAGGAAAAAAACCTGGTGTGTTTTTCTGCAAGAATTACGCTGTTTAATATCTGACTTTTTTTTTCTTAAACGGCCAACAAACCAACAAAACCCTAAAACCAAGGAACCACAATCTCATTTCAATCCCTATTACAAGTATGAGCTTCCTGCCCCAAGCCCAAGTCATCTGAATCATCACAAAGACATGAAAATAGCACTCCTTGATGCAATACTCTGACTGTTTAAAACCGTTTGTTACTGTTTTTACTGATGACTATCAGTTGGCCGTATCCAATTTCTAGTTTAATCTCTCAAATAGGAAGTCCCCTGTAGTACCGCTAGATCATCCTTTGTCCGGCATACTAACTTCCGTATCACTTCTTATTAGCAGTTAAGGTCAACAATGTATACGACACCTACACAGATATCTTAACTCTACCCTTCAGCAGCAGGAACACCACTAGATAACCCTTTATGATAGTGTTACCTTGGGGCTGGCCAAACTTTCAAGAATGATGACAACAGCTTTAAAGATGCAATTGATGATGTTTAACAGCTATGAATTATGAATTCAGCTGTCCCAGAGAGGATAATAATCCTGTCAGCAACACATATAATGACAACTGCTAGTACCTCTAGCCCTGTTATGAATCATTGATAGATGAGCAACTGAAAAACAAAAAGCCCCACAAAACTCAAAAAAACTTTGCACTTTCTCAGTTACACCTGCCCAACCCTTTCCTGGCAAAGTGAAGTGCACTTCACCTACCTGCACTGCTGGCTTACTGTCTTTCCACTATTTAGATTTTCTTAACTGACAATTAGACCCATGACTTACAAGCTGCTGACTGTCCTGTTTTTTCTGTATTACGGCCCCATTCAATACAAAACAAAAAGCTTCAGTGTTCACTGGTAATGCAGACAAAAGTCTATCTTCAGCATCTTTAACCTACACCCATAGACAGGAGCAAAAACAACCTTAAAGAGAAGCAGCTAAACCTTCTTTTTCAGCTCTTTTCTGAGACACCTGTCTTTCTAAAAAAACATATATTGTTTTACACAATAGAAAGTCAACAGTTTCCATACATGCTACTGGCTGCTGAGGCTCAGCAGATGATGTTGTAAACTCTTCCAGTTTTGTTATTTCATCCCGGGTGACCACGTGGCATCCTATCATCCTTGTATTCCTCGCTGTATTTTCTTCCCAATCTTAAGTCATCAGTCCTTAGAGTGGCTGAAGAAAACATAAGCGATTTCTAACTTTACACAGTAAAGGCAGTCACTCAGCACGATCATTTCAGCTTTCTCTTCCACCGTACTGAAACAAGTAGTTCTCTATTTGACCTTTGGTTTTAAACAATTTGAGTGCTTTGTAATTTGTCTCCCCCATTCTTGGCTCTAGAGTCACACGTTTATTTACAAGTGAATGAACTCACTCTTCCCAACTCTCTAACCTTCTCCCAGAAGACATCAATTTGCAATTCTCTGGTTTTCCTCAAAGGAAGTCAAACTAGAAACAAAACAGTTACTCCATGTGCCTTCTCCATTCCTCAGAATGAAGCTGCATCTAAAACACAGAATGCTGCTCTATTTTATACTTCTTTCAAAACCATCACCAGCTGCAGTCAGCAAGTAGCTTAAACGCTAACCCTTGCTGTTCAGTCTCACTCTCACGTTGTTCTTCTCACAGGGAGGATTCGAGTTTCAGAAATGCTGGAACTGGTTGAAAACTCGAGAGCCAGCCACAAAGTCACTACAGTAGGCAAGCATTCAACTCTCTTATAGCTCAGCCCAACTCAACCCCCCTGAAGAACAAGGTATCACTTAAAGAACACCTCTATTTTTATTATTGCATTCCTCCTGAGCAAAGCCATGTCATATAAAAGATAAAGGCAAACCAAACGGACTGAAGTTACGCTTAGATAAGAGAAGGTGTGGGTTTTTTTTCTTCCTTTGCAAGCACAGTACCATACTTATATCAGAACTGCACTAACTCTCTTTAAATAAGCCAGGCTGCGCCGTCACTAACGAGTACGCATACACGTGCGTACTGAGAAAAAGAGGTGCTCACCCTAAATACTTTCCGATTAGAGCAGTAGTTTTACGTCCCCTCCCCCCCCGCCCCCAGGCAGCAGCAACTCTCCCCGGCAGCCCCGAGCCAGAGGGGCTACAGGACAGGAGCTCCGAGGCGGGCTCAGACCACCAGGCCGTGCCCCCCCTCGCCCTGCACGCCCGCCGCCTTCCCCTCAGGG
>NW_010972653.1:11405269-11443868 GCF_000737465.1 Haliaeetus leucocephalus
CTTCGCCCGGCGGTCCCCCGCCCCCGCCGGCCGTGCCGGTGCCGTCCGGCCGGGCGTGTCGCCCACGAACGCGGCCGTCAGCGCTCCGGCCTCAACTTGCCTGAAACTTGGGAGGGTTCGCGCCCTTCAGCCGGGAACCGCCCGGCCGTTCCCGCCTGCGCTCCGGGAGGGCACGGGGCTCGCACCGGCTTCGCGCGTCCCGGGAGCGGGGGATGTTGGAACGAGTCTGCCCCGAACGGGAGCCCTCGGGAGGAGACGGACCCTCGAGGTGGCGTGAGCCCGAGAACCCGGCGGTGGAACTGGAGCGCCGGAGTTGGCGCTCGGCGTGCGTTCGGCGGGCTCCGGAGCGGCACCGCAAGCGGAGCGCCGGCAGCGTTTGGAACACGGGGATGCCTCTCGTCCTGTAGGTGGGGGATGGCCGCAAGCGGGCACCCTGCCGGGAGGAGGGGTCACCTCGGTGTGCGACCGAGGGCAGGCGACCGAGGAGTCCCCCGTGGGGTCGGGGCGGCGGGGTGGTCTGCGCTGGGGTAGCTGGGGATGTGGCCGGGGAGGCGTGTGGGCTGTGCTGGGCTCGCTCGAAGAAGGCGGCTCCGGGGTAGAGCAGGGGATGATACCGTTTCATGATGCAGATGCATCTGAGGTGTGAGCCTTTCCCATCTGCGATTAGTTTCAGCTCCGCCTTTGTGTTTTATCTGGAAAACAGGTAAAATGGGAAGCGCAGAAGTTTTATGCTTGCAGCAATATAGCAATTATACTTTCAAGTCATTTCCAGATGGTTTGCACAAAGCATTTTCTTTCAGAATTACAAGTTTTAATTTTTTCCAGCTATTTTTACAGTGCTAACCAGATTTTATCCTTTATATTTGAAAGGTTGTTCTCCCCCCCGCCCCCACCCCCATCATTTTGCATGCTTTTCAAGATGTCTGGTATCTGGTTAAAATGGACTCAGATGATGTTCCACGGTTTTATGAATTACAATGTTATGCGTCGGAGATTTAATTCTGAGTGCTGTGTAGTCAGACCCTGTGTGATCTGACATAATATTCCTAAGTTAAAGAATGCTTTTATTATGCCATTGTTCAGTTACACACGAAGTAAAAACTAGGACTGTCAAATAAATTTGTTGATTCTATTTTAGATTATTCTTAGCTTTTGATTTTAGTACTATAAGGTGCTATTTGCATTTAGTTAAACATGTATCTAGTTTGCACTAGAATGGTACAGGGCATACCTCTGTTGTTAACTTTTTAGAATTTCTAGACCCTCTGAAATGAGTTTAAATTTCTGGTACAAGTTGAAGTTACACTTCGAGTGGAGTCATAAATGCTTTAAACAAGCATTTGACAGCCAGCAAACATAGACTGCTCTTGACAGAGGTGTTGAGGAGAATGTGTTTTGTCTATGTAACACGTGAAACCGCGCAGTCGAATCCAAGATTTGCTGAATTGGTGGTTATATTCCTAATGACTTAATGGGATCAGGATTTCACACTTGTGCAGGGCAAAGTCCCACCTGTATTAGTGGTGATGTTGTTGGCTATGCCAAGCTGTTAAAAGAAGTTACCAAATCAAAGCAAAAATGTCAAGGTCCCTTATGCCTAACTAAAAATTATATTCTAATAAATTCCAGTGTATGAAGCAAGTTACTTTAATATTAGTTGGTAGATGTGATAGGAGAAATGTATCCCTGAATAGGACATTCATACCTGATCCTGAGGAAGGCTTGGGTATTCAGTTCCCACTGCGTCTGAACACCAGGTAGCATCCCACGCAGAGGGTACCTACCTCCACAGCCTTTCCTGACCATTCCCCGTCCTGGTCAAGTTACCACCTCAGAGTTACAACAGGTTTTTCTGCTGGCAGATGTTCTAAAGGAAATACTCACAGACACAGTCTGGATGACTAAATTTCAGCTTGATTGAGAGCTTTGTCTGGCAAAATTATGGACATTGGAGTAATTACTGGGGTAGTTTTTGTGTGCCTTAACAAAGGTGGTAAAATGTTATTTTACACCTGCCTTTGGCAGGAACTTTTTTTCCTGCTTGCAATTACACGTAGTCAAAGCAATTTCCTTGTATAGCTATGATAATCCTATGAGTAGTTTTGGTAATAAAAAGAACATTGAAATAAACCCCTGTTTTTTCTGAGGTCTGCCATTGGGGGCCCTTTCAAATTGCATCAGTCAAGCAAAAACAGCTGCTTCAGTTCTACTCCATGAACAAGACAAGTCTTATTTGCTGCTTCAGTTCATCACTACAGTGAATTTGTTTATCTAACCATGCATGGTGAATGAGAGGACCACTAATGCGGGAAGTTAGTGTTAGCTCATCAGTTATGATTGTATTTAAGAGAGACTTTCAGTTCTTAGAAATGTATTTTGCGGGCCAAAATATCCCACCTGAATTGAGAATACTCTGCTAAATGGGTAGTTTTGTTTGAATAACTAGAGAAAAAAAATAATCGTGTAGTTCAGTTTGCCTTGCAAAAAAAACGTAGTCATCCACAAACCATATGGCTTTCTTACCTCTGGTAGAGAAATATCTCTCTGCATGGCAGATACAGCATGTCAACAGCTATGATCAAATATAAGTAGAAGTGGGCATGGATGAATCAGAATCTCTTTTAAAGGAGACCTGTTGGAGACCACAACTTCTCATATTTAAGTCCATATATATCTCCATTATACAATTATATTTCCCGAAACAGATTATAGTTCATCACAGCTACTTTCTGTTGTAGGGGCCAAAATGATTCATTAAAGTAAAGTAAGTACTCTTCCCGTGATATTTATTTAGGAAATGTCAAGTAGCAGTTTATTCATTTAGTACACGCTCAGTTGTGATGAGAGGATGGAAATCACTGCAGTTAGATTTCTCAATCAGTGTTTCTACGCATGCATATATATTTGGTCTCACTCTGCTTTTATGTTTCTCACTGTACTTTCTTAAATAGTGCTTTTGTGCATAAAATTTACTTATCTTCCATGCATTTTTATTCCATGTTTGACACGTTCCGCTGTCCTTGCCAGTTTTGAAAATGAATAGCTTCCAATATGGCATTGGCCTTTTAGCCCTCTGAATTTTTTTTTTTTTTTTAATTTTTTTTAGTTTTATAACCATATATTCTTACAATCTAAAAAGACTTTCTTTCCACCTTTGGTAGTCAATGTGGTAGATACCTGCAGTTAGCAGAGATGCATGGGTTATACCATAGATGAAGGCTTTTATCTCACGAGGGGAGTCAGTGTCTGTTATCTTCAGTAGATGTTGCCACCACTGTGTGTAATGATGTAGATAAATTGACAGTAATGAAACATGTCAAAAATGTGGTCAAATACATACATAAATCCAACAAGGCAAAACCCACTAATTTAGAGATTCAGACTGTACATAGGCACAAATAACAGGAAGAGAAGTATATACCAGAGCTTTCTATCTATCTGTAGCTCCCCATCTTGAGTCCTTCATAGCTGCTCCTTCTCCTCCCAAAATCCTTCTGCCACTCTCAATTTTGTATCTTCTCTCTTAAATACTCTCTTTAAAAAGTAAGTTTGTTATGTCAAAGGAAAGAAGAGCATCTTAGGGTTGTCAGATTAACCTGAGCTCCGTTTGAACACAAAAAGTTGTTGCAAGCCAAAGTTTATTCTAGCAAATGTAAAGGTTAAGTCTTGATAGTGAAGTTGAAAACAGTTAGGAAAGCCTAAAACTAAGGAACACAAATTTAGGGAGAAATTGGACACCAGTCTCTCGTGTAGTGGCTGTTTAAGGTGTCTCTGATACATATTTCATTTTGGAAGCTGAGAGGCTGCTTGGGCAGTGTTCAGCCTCTGGAGCGCTGCCTTTCAGAGAGAGCAACTCCCCTGCGTTGCCCTGGAGAGGTAGCAGGTCAGTACTGAGAATAAGAATTCAAAACATTTTTTTGTACCATGTCCTTATTCTCTTTCTTCTTTAATTTAGGTGATGCTGTATTTTCAATAATCCCAAAGGTGTGGGGGAGAATGCAAATTAATTGTTTAAGCTTGTCTGGAATCTAATTGCCCTTAGCATGCCAGCGTTTTTTAATATGTTGATTTCCTACATGAGATTTATTTTTGTGTATTGGAGGTCAACTGAACTAGTTTCCTGTGATTCTTTACTTCTTGACAGTATGGCTTGCATTGTAAAACTTTGTAATGCCTTAATATAATGTTATGCAAATTACATATCATAAAATATCCGCCAAGTCTCCAGCAATTCTCCTAGTTTCGCAACTGGATAGGCTGGTGACTTTTCATAGAAACCATATACGGTATGATTAATGGTGCAGATAATCAACGTAGCCTTTACGGAAACTTTGTCCAAACCATTTCACTCTTGCATGGTCGTTCTTAGAGCTCGTGCAGCTGCAGGGGTCCAGAAGTATGTTTTATTGCATTATTGTGTGTTTTACTGGCAGTGAGGAGTAGAAAGAACTTCCCAGCTTTCGCACCTGCCTTCTAGTTTCACAAGTAGCCTATAAAAATAACACTGAACAAATAGCTTCAATTGGCACAAGTGGAAGGTTATTTTTGACCCTCATTTTTTCCCCTGAATGTCCCCCTGAATGGCGGACAGTAGAGAGAGAATCTCAAGTAGTTACTACTCCTTTTATTTCTTATAGAGTAATCTAAAAATAGGGGGGGAGGAAAAAACCCCAGAGGATCTTCCACTTTCACATTCTTATTGATTTATGGCTTAATAAGTCATTGGGATATAAAGCTATAGAGCATAAACACTCTTACTCTATTGAATTTGTCTAAACAGAGTCCAAGTAAGATAAAAGATGACACTTTTGTTTCATTCACGCAGACTGAAATTCTTTCCAAAGAGCATCAGTTTAAGGCCACCTTTATCCTCTGCGCAACAGCGGATTTCACTTAAATGAACAAATAATATTCTTTAGTTTTAGAGATTGGTAACAATTATCTTCCCTGATGAACAGAAAGGAGGACAAAGCTTGCTTTTCTTCCTTTGATTTACTTCCCTTGATCTGCAGCCTTTCAAATCCTGCATAGTTGAAGCTACAGGAAGAATCTGGGCCTTTTTTTAGGCTAGAAAAGGAAGTGAAAAAGCACAATCAAGTTTCTTGAAAAGACTACGTATCTGTCTGAATTCTTTATCATACCCTTAACCAGGCTTCCTCATGAAAACACGATGTATAGGAAATAATATGTAGACTTAATAATACTTATTTATTTTTTAAAAATTGGGGCATGAAGACATCACATAGCAAGATGTTGCGTACAAGTAAGAAGTATTAATATCCTCTAGCTGGGAAGACTTTGGGCTCCCATTGGTAAGAGTGACACAAGGTTCACCTTCCTTCTGAAGAAGAATTCGAGCCCCTCTGATGTTTCCAGCCCCTTCTGGCTGCAGGACGTGAAACTGATCTTTTCTTTGATGGCGACTTGTGCCTTTGTTCTCCAGCATCTGGCCTGGTTTTTGGCCATTTTGTGGTTATCTTTGCCATAATGTTTCACTTAAAGGTAAGACATTTTAAAAACGTGATTGTTAAGTGTTCCTGTTGTGTATTGTATACACTGTCATTTGATTTTTATTTCAGTCTGAGATTTTGATCTCGCTCCTTTGGGGGTCTGTTTACAAACGGTGTCATTTAGGAATAGCTACTGTAGTTTGTATTCATACTGCAAATGTCCAAAATTAGTTTTCAGAGCTAGATAAATTATTGGATTTAAGAGAATAACTTCAATATTGAAGAGATTAATTTTAAAATAACTGATGTAAGTGGTGTTTCCTTAGTAGCCTAACAGAAATTTAAATTTGCTCTTTTCCTTTCTGGAATGCAAGTGGATAAATGGGAGTGCTGCTTTTTTCCCATACGTTTTAGTAGGCTGAGAAATGAAAATGTTACACATAGGCTAGGCATGGCTTCTTCACAACACGCAAGTTATTTAAACTGCTGTATACTACGATTTGTAGCTCAGAGTGTTTTTGTCACAAATATCTGCAGTTTATGGCATTATATGCAGAAAAGGCAGCAGTACATCTGAAAATGCAGCATTACTTTTGCTGCCAGTCCTGAAATGCATTGGATTCTATAGCGTCTCCCATCTCCATGCACGTCAGTTTTTATTCATTATGCAAGAGGTGAATATAGTAAGTGAGGTGTTTCAAAAGAAATTATTTTGATGAAGTTGAAGAGGGATGCAATTAGTTATGATATCCTGTACTTTTATAATAATACGTAACCATATTAAGTAATTAGATAACAGTTTTCTTAAATGATAATTTAGAATTTACTACTCCAAATCTTAACGTGGATGACACTTTTAAAAGAGAAAGCATGTCTCTGTGTTACTTTTCACCCTCATTCCTCCTTTTGTAAAGTGATACATTCTTATATTGCACTGACCTTTCTTAGGAAAACTTGAACTATCTACACTTCAAGATTTCAGCTGCAATGAGATTTAGAAAGTTATATATTACTTTAGGAATTCAAAGGCACATACACTGACCTTTGAAAATAATGAAACAGATGACCGAAGCATTATAATGGATCTAAATAGTTAAATTCAATAGTTTGAAGGTCTGTTACTTTAATTTTCAAATCAAGAAGGGATAGATTAATTCTGAAATTAATTCCCAAAGTTTTTCTTTTTTCCCTCCATAAAAATGTTACTCTACAGCTAAAATAAATTGTTAAAGGTTACGTAAATCAGTGGAAATATTCTTACGTCCACCAATTAAAGATCTCCTGTAGTGATGTGTGTTCATTCTTGAGGTCATTTATAGTGCAGTTAATGTTCTTTTATATTGTTTGGTTTTGAGTTTTCTTTTTGACATACATTTCATTCTTTTTCTTGATTGCTGTATTTCAAAACAGTGTTTTCATTTTACGGTGCTTTTGGAGATTGTACATTCCTTAGTAAATGTCTCATCTGATACATTAATACTTTTAACATCTACAGTGCTTATGATTTAGGGCAGGGTGGAATTCACTCTCAAATACTCCTTGTAATGGATAAATTATGAAACATACTTCCTTTGCTAACCAGTGTCAGGTCTCTGATCAATTCCCTGTGATTTTCTGTTTCTTTTTACTTTCCAAAATTGTCATGAACTGCTGTCCTAAAAAATGATACAGAAGGAGCAAAATACAAAGCTGAGAAGTGCAGTGTATGCCAGGCTATAGAATACTGCTTTGATCAATAAAATAGGAAAGTTTCTCCTATATAACTGTATCACATTCAGACTCCGGTCTCTCTCCTGGCATCTGCTTGTAGGTAACCTTTTATTTAGTTGTGTACCCAACTAATAGATTTTTTCGTTTCAGTTTTTTTTAGAAAGTTGACAAACACCTTTTCCAAACTTCCTTTAATAGAATATTTTCTACATGTTTATTAATTTCTTTAAATTATACTCCATTATTTTAAAAACTTTGTGGTATGCTTTCTAATTTGATGGAATTTCATTCAAAATGTTCTGACAAATGTCCATCTGTTACTCCACAGCACGTACACGGACACTGAAACTTAGCAAACTAGTGGGATGCCTGAGAATCAAGAGAATGTGTGAAGCCTTACATTCCGATTACAGCGCTGAAACGAAAGATAACGTTTTCCTTCACTGCTTGAAAGATCAGTGCTCTAAGTACAGCTTGTGTTAACATTTGTGTTTTCCTGCACTTCTTAGTGTTGCAATGTATCAGCCGAAGGGTGAGCAGACCCAAGAGCAAGCCCAAGTTAACATTGTAAAAAAGGGAGAGTATTACGGAGGGGTTTAAGGAAGTGTTGTGATACTGCTTGGCACCAGAAGAAAGGGAGACAAATGGTCAAGGCTATAAATGAAAGTGTCTGAATATAACAGTGAAGAGATCCTAATAGGGCAGTACAGAGGATGACTATTTTGGTTGTCTTCTTCTGGTTACATGCGACAGGCAGGAACAAACTGCATAGCATCTCTTTCCTGAGGTATCGTACATAAACTGCAGCATGAAAGACTGACAGACTTAAATATTTTCATGTGTACAAGGTAAAACTGCACAGATTATAGAAACAGTCATCAGCATCGTATAATGCATCTTGATATGTAAAAATGTCTAGAAGGAGCTCAGCTGATAAGAGGTAGCTGCCAGGCTGCGTTTGTAGTGTTCTTTACTTGAAAAACAGATTACCCATAAAATAGGGTAACTTGTCAACCTCCCCCCCCAGGAAGTCATTTACTGCAAGAAAACATTGTACCGCTCTTAATTTCAGTTGTGTAATTCCACATAATGATGAATAAAATTTGCCTCTCTTTTTCAATGTCTTTCATGGGGCTGCTCCAAGTTACCCTGAAGAAATATCTTTCTTGTTATTATCACGATTTGCCACGTAAACTGCGTTCCTCTTGACCAATGGAACAAATTTTTCCTATGTTTCTGATTTTGGAGCACAAGGAACAAAGTATTCTTGGCAGCCAGGCTGTTCCCTTGTGAATTCTCTTCTGAAAGACATCAGTGTGATCATTAGTCTTAATTTTTTTCAGAGCAAAACAGAAAAACCTCTTCTCCAGCCTTGTCCTCCCTTCAGAAATATGTCCAGCTCTTGTAATCATTACCACTGGTGAAATCTCATCTGAAAGATTTGCAAGAAGTACCAAAATAAACAGCAATATATGTGCATGCAAGATGTCTCTGTTATGAAAGAATGATGGATACACTGAAATATTAGTAAAAACTTCGTGATGCCTTCACTTTAAAACTGTACCTATGAATTTACTTTACCATCCAGTACTACTATTATTGGCTATAGCTACTAAAAATGTGCGGTTTGATCTAGAGGATTTTGTGGTATTCTTCTTGATTGATTGATATTTCATGTATTGTTTTAACAGGAATCTGTGCCAACCTATATACCATAAACCTATTAGAAAAATCTGTACTGTATACATAAGCAACAAATTGTGATTAGACCCAAGCATTTATATACCTTCCACAAAGGAGAGTAGAGAAAGAGTTAAGACTGCAGACCTAACAGTAACTTTTCAACATCTTTAATATCCTTAGATTTCACAGAAATTTTAAGAGTAATTTAAATATTCCCACAGGAAAAAAAAAAAGATAAAAGAAGTGACTAAAGTACAATAAAATAAAACAAAACAAAGTGGAAAGTCAGAAGATAATACAGAATTAACAGTACTGAGCAACAGCAAATTAGTATTCATATAGTCATTATGAAGATGAAACTAGTAATAATTTCACTTTTTTCCATATGGAGGCAGTTAATTGTTCCTAAGTATATGGGAAAGCTCATGAACTGAAAGACTAAACCAGAATAGAACTGATTCCTGTAAAAATTGAAATATAATTTAATATCATTTAGTGGTTATGTATAGAATTTTTTTTCTTCCTCACACATGTCACTAGGAAACACCGACATCTTTCTGAATTTCCTTGATAAAAGCATTTTCATTGTTTTTTTCCCACAGCAGACTACTAAATTTCAGGTGGTGCTGAAGTGACATATTTGTGAATTCACGTAAAAACACCCTCCATGTGTTTGTGCCTGAACCTGGGCCTTCACGTAGCTTCTTGATGCCATAGAAGGGGCTGACTGAAATCTCCGTTTCCATTTGTGGTTTGGTCCCTGTGAAAATTGCAGGCTTTCTCTTGCCCACCGGCAGTTTGTTTGCTTTACCCGTGCTCGATTCTGTGTCGTTTGAGTGAGTCGAGGGGTGAAGGAGAAAGCAGCATCCTCATTTTTGACAGGAGGACACATTTTGATAGCACCGGCTTGCGCTGGCAACGAGATGTGGTTGGGCTCCTGTTAGTGCCCGGCATCGCTTGAGGTGCCGTCGCATCTCCGAGACGCCCATGCGGACCCGGCTGGCACAACAGAGACTGGCTGGTGCCCAGGACGGGGCCCCCCGCGCCTCTGAGGGAGCACCGGCTGCCCGGGGCGGCCTCAGGGCCACGCTGGGGACTCCAGGTAGTCACCCTTCTGCCCTTCAGCCGTTGCCTCGGAAGGGTCCCACGTAACCTGTATCTGCCAACGTGATACGTATCTGCCCACCTCAGGTATCTTGAGGTTTCCCAGATAACGCCAGGCGCCCATTTGCAAGCAACCAAATCCTGCCCTGGGCACGTGCTGCCGTCACACCGAGGGGAGCTGTCGAAGAGGCTGTACCTCCCTGTAAGCATTGACTTTGACAGAAACAACTTCACTGGGAAAACAAAACTAACAGATCCTAGAGATTTAAATGCATTTGTGTTTGTTATTTGATATAATAAATGAGCACACATAAATTGCTCTCCAGATATGCTTGGAGAACATTGTGCTGCCTGTGTGCAAATTTGAGCTGTCAGTTGCTCAGATTTCAGCTTATTTGTATTTAGTTTTCGCAAATTAGCCTACCTCCCGGTGAAATCCAGCCGTCTCAAATATTTCAAATGTTTGAATTCAGCCGTTTGAGTTACGGGTGAACAAGGAAGGTTTTGCCACTGAACTCAGAGCTGGGTTGTAGGTGCCAGCTGGTGAAGGCATCCCTAAGCACACGCCTTGTTGTGAGCAGGGCTTTTGGTTTTAGCATCGTGTTTGGGCTGTGTCATACCGCACCGTAGCCTTACCCAGGAGGAGTGACTTGAATGTATCAACTCTTTGAGTGAAATGTGGTTAAAAAAAAAAAAAAATCACCTAATTTGGACAGAGCAAGTATGGGCATTTTCAAGTCGTAAGGAGCAAAGACTGCCTACAAGAGAAGCTGTAGTTTTGGCTTCACTATGTCACATATGAACAAATAATCTATGTTCCTATTTTTTTTTGTAATGGAAAACTGGGGAACGGCATTTTCTTTCTGCTCTTGCTCTTGTCAGAAAAGTAGCCAAATAACCCAAACCGCTGGGCTGGGATATATGTTTACTGGTGCCTGAAGAGAGAGCATCACCAAGTTATTCTCCCCAAACTTTGCAGTCCCCTTTGTCTGATAGCCCCCCCTTCCGTCGATGACCACTGAAGGTGTGCCGGGTTCCCGACACCAAGACTCCACCACACGGGATGCCGTAGCGGCACTTACCCTGCCTCTGCGCTGGTGGTGAACGTACCACCTCTGGGGCTTGTGGCCGGCTAAATTGTCTGCAGGTGGGCACGTCCATTTTTCTGTGGTGTCAGTGAGTAGCCCATCTCTCCGAACTTGCTGTGAGCTGCCCCAGTCACTGGCACGATGGGAATTACCGGATTATTTTGGGCTGTTCCTCTGCTGGCATCAGAGAAACCTGGAGGAGGTGCCGGGGGGGGGCACCTGAAGATCGCTGCCTTCTCCATCCAAGACGATGTCTTTAGGCCGTACCAAGGCCAAGCAGCATATTGCGTTTCACTACCAAACCGTAATTACAAGCTCTAAAACTTGCCCCGCCACTTTGACACCGACCTCCCTTCAGGTAGCAGTGTTGGGAAGACCGCAGTCAGCGGTCCTCTCTGCTGATCCCCAGTAAAGACCGAGAGGGGAGACAGATTTAGTGTTTATCCCGAACAGGGCTGCGTGTGCTTTTCCATCATTTTTAGAAATTTCCTTTGAAAGAGCTGACAATGCGTGATCTATTTTAAATACTGCTTCAGAAGATGAAATTATTTTTGGTCTAAATGAAATCAATAAGCAGTATTAAATATAAGTTAAGGTTTAAGTAAGCGAAAAAAAATCCAGTGACCCTCAGTATTTATCGTATGTGTCAGGCCTGCTGTGACAACCCTTATTAGCTAATTAATATCACCTTCCTGTAAAGCAGACAGTTTACTAAACCCAACAAAATCTCACTCTGAAGTCCTTCAAAGGCATGAGTAGTAAAAGGTGCAGGTGTGGGGTCTCCTCCTTTATTCCAGGCTTCCCTTTCTCCTCTGGCGTACCTATTCCTCAAAGTCGGACCTTGTTCTCCCTGGCTTCCTCGTGTGCATCAGGGACTCTTCCCAGTCTTGGTCTGCGTAGCCCAACTGCGAAGTCAGGTGCTGGTAAAACCCCAGTTTGTGCCTCCCTCACCTGCGGTGTTACAAATTCCTCCGTACTGGTGCTGCGCGGTTGAGCTCTGCGGGCGCTGAGGTGTGTAAAGCGATGCTCCTGCCTCGCCTTACGGACGTCGCCTTTCCTCTGCCCCTGCTCTCACAGTCAAAGGTCGTGGAGTGGATTGGATTTTCCCAATGGAGAAGCATTTTTATGTTCTTCATAAAAACTAATGCAGCTCTCCCTTGCTAGCTTTTTTTCCCCTCTCTTTGCTGTCTCCTTGCCTCACCATTATAATTCTGAAGTTGTTGGTTCTTTCATTTGCTGTATTGAATGTTTTCTGAAATAAATAAGAACATTGCTTACATCTGTGGATAATGCTGGTCCCATATGTATGGTACTAGGAAGTGTTGCCTAGCAAATTCTGTGACTCTTGATGAAATATGTTAGTTCCTTTTCATAACTTGCATCTGTTATTTCTCACAGTATTTGATCTATTTTCCATGCTTTCGTGATCCTGATTTTAAAGGAAAGAGAAACGGTGGTCAGACGGACTCATGGACTCAGTTCTTTCTTTGAGACTTTTGTCGCTGGCTATGAGATTCTTCAGCTTAAATGTGTATGTTGTAGTTGCCTCCATCTGGGCAGTAACTGGCGCTTACTGGTACTTCTTGGTTCCCTGTGCGGTGAGCGGAGCGAGGTGGGCAGCCCTGAGGGGGATGCGGGCTCACCCTCGAGCAGGTTCGCTGCACCACGCCTGAGGAACGCTGCCTGTGTCAGCACTGGGGCTTGGGACGACTGGCGCAGAGGCGGGTTTAGGTTTCTGTCGTAAAGGGTGTATATATTGGTATGGTGAATCCCATCAGGGAAATCTACGGGTGGTCTCTTTTTTTAATACATTCCAGTAGAATTTTGGCCATACTGTTAAACAAGTCTTGAAGGAATGAATCTTTAATTGTAGTTTCTGACTGTTGCTAAAGATGCTTTTAAAGTCAGCATCTGTGCATAAAGACATCAGAAATAACCGATTTTTCTTTAGTGTAAGGCTGCAACTGAACCCACTGTTGTCGTGCGTTGAATTCTGCAGGAAGTTGAAAATTGTGTCTTAACATTGCATTAACTTTGAGTTGTATGTCCTGCCTCATGCACACCCATTTCTTGACAGCAGAAAAAGTCTGGTTTAGAGTAGTTCCACACAGGAGCAGGGTTGGGGTTCATGCTTTCTTTCTTTTTTTTTCCTTTAAAAAAAAAAAATTAAAAAATCAGTAAATACATTTTTGCCTGATCTTTTGAGATGCTTAGTGATTCTGTTCCTTGCTGAGCAGCAGGAGGTTAAGATGTAGAAAAAGGCTGGTTCGGAGTCTATTTGGAACATGCCAATAATAGCAGTTGTTGGTAATGATTCTATTCCTTATGAGTACATGACATGCTCCTTCTCTTGTGATAGAAGCTTTAAATGTTAGTAGCCAGGAAGTGCAAGCATTCTAATTGCTGCCTGTAGTTAAGTACATAAAAATATCAGAGGCATAAAATATTTTGGCATTAAAAAAAAAGTAGATGGGTAGAGAAGTAGGGTGCAGTTAAGAATTAAGGAATATAAGGCAGAGGCAAAAGTGTCTACTTGGAATACCTGATACTGCCTTTGCTTCAAGTATTGGTAAGGGAAGTTCAGCAGTCACGTAAGGAATGTGTTTGTGTTTCCTCACCAGCTACATTTGAACTGGGGAGCTTTGATCTCTAAGTTCGTCCTTTAAACATGAAGATTTTCAATTTCTAGATAGCTGTGGCGCTGGTTTCAAATGCTAAAAAGTGGAAAGCCATACAGTGACCTGGAAATGCTAGCTCCATCCATAGTGCTCTTGGAACGTATGCATCCTGCATTGACTTGGCTGATCTGCTCTTGGTTTCAGAAGTGTCAACACGGCACTGTGCTGCTTTTCACTTATCCCAGAGTTAAAATAACAAAACAAATGAAAAGTAACAGAAGGATCTCATTCTTTTAGAAGAACAATTTTTGCACATTTTAATTCCAGCTGAACTTATTTTGGCATTTTTGTGAATTAAATCTGCTGCTGACCGTTAGAATGTTGAAGAGAAAATTGCCATTGAAACTGCATTTTTAGTCAAAAGTTATACTTCCATAATCCTGCTAATGTAAAAGGGATAAATTGTCAGTATACATTGTGCACATCATTATACAAATAGCCATTATCTTTGTCAGTAGCAGATTTATCTGACAATTTTCAATGTTTTTAAAAATTATTTTAATTAAATGAAGCCCTTGTTGTTGGGATTTAAAAGCATGTGAAGTTCTGGTTTACCAAGCTGCACCCACAACTGTTTTTAGAAGCAATACAAAGTTTGTCTCAAACTGAGTCAGTGTTAGAAGGTTTCAGCTGGGAATGCTTGGAATGATTCAGAGTAAGACTTTAATTTTTTTATATGTAAAAGTAAAAAAAAATGCAAAACATTCTATATTCGGATACTTGTAATACCTAAAAAAGCCCTAACAGATATCGGCCTTGCTCCATATGAAACGTCTGTAAGTCATCCTAGTCCTACTGAGTTCAACATCCTCGATACGAACATGTTCATGTGTAAATACAGAGCCCTCTCTGTTATCCTGTAAGCATGAAATCAAATCAATTTTTGTGGTTCTTTGTTCCAAAGGCTTTACAACAGAGCCCTAAATAGTTTCACTATTAGAAATTCAGCATTTTTTTGTTCCTCCAGAGAACCTGTATGCTTTGTGGTTAGGCTGCATGGGCAGGTTACATTTTTTCTGTCCAACTGACTTCTAAACTGTTTTCTGTTGCTTTTGATTATTGAATATTTAGTTTAGCCTAGTTCTGCAGGGCATTGAGGAAAAAGAAGATAACTGTGTAATACAGATATGACTATTCTCTCTCCAATCCTCATCAACATTGTCATTATCAGTTGTATTCTAATACTGTAGAGACATGTAAAACATTTACATTTTTTATTCATAAAATAAGAGAAATAAGTAGTTTATAGATAAACTATACATAGATGTAGTACATATCTATAAATCTGATTTAAGCATAGATAAGTAATACTTTGTAGGGAAGATGACCGTAAACTTTTTTCTTCTGCACAACTGTAGCCTGTATACATTGTCACCATTCGGGCAGTAAATTCTTCAGATAAAAAGTTTCACTGTACTTTTGTATAAAGTTTGTGTGCAAGGCATGTTGATGTTTTCTACTAAGCTACTAAATGTCACTGTTGCATTCACTACTCTTTGCTTCCGTCAGACTCCTTCTCACTTGTCTATGAGCATAAATGGTTACTTTTGAGAATTACATTCTTTATGACCTATTGCTCTAATCAGTTCTACAATCTAGCTACAAATTCTTGGGGTACCATTTATGTCAGAATCTAATGATGATATTCAGTTCAGGGTTAAGATCCCTAAATGTTGTTGTCTGCCTATATATGTGGGGATTCAGCTGCATCAACTCAGACATCTAGTGCCTTTTCAGAAGCCCTAAGTTTTTCCACATGGCCCTCAGCTACTACACTAAAGGACTCCAGTCATTCTTAGATCCTATGTAATGTCTCCCAGCCTCAGGTCTTGGGTAAACAGGCAGCCCCAGAAGTCATTACACATCTGCATTATGCACTGACTCAATCCCTACATGCCTAAGATCCCACTATAGTGCATGGAGATCTGGTCGGTACAGCAAAAGCAACTGAGAAATTCAGCCAATCAGCCACTATGTATGACATATACTTAAGCATCCTATGGTATTTCAGATGCTTTACGTTATCCGAGACATCTGCATGGGTTAGAACATATGTTGTAGAACCTCTGTAGGAGGGTGTATGCTCTTTAGAAATGGCAGTTGGAGGTTAGGCATGATATCTGAGAGCACCTGCGGTGGCACTAGGCACTGGTATGGGAGCAACTAAATTGAGCCCTCAATGTACGATCATAGGCACCATTGACTGTACCAGAGGTGTAGGCACTTTGGTAGCTGTAGACACCTGAATTTGAGCATTGTAGATCTATGAGCCGAACTGCACCTCGCTGAGGACCTGGATATTAATTTCACATGATTTTCTTGTTTGGCTGTTTGCTTGTGGTAACTCAAGACTTCATTGTCAGGTATATATGAGAAACTCCTAGTCCATCGACTGAATAGTCCCATTCCCATAAACTAACCTTCTCTGCTGTTTGGCCTATAAATCTTCTTCAAGATTTTCACTTGAAATCCAAACAATACCCTGTTTTGTACATCTTCTGTGCCTGATTAAATCTTTGAACAAGCATCACTAATTTTAATGAACCAACATCCAAGTACCTAGGACCATGATTGGCAAGTCATGTCTACAAGCTTTTTATTAAGTCCTTTATTGACCTTCTACTACTGAAACGTCGCTTCAATTTTATGAAGTTCAAATGCTTGAAAAGTGGGAATCTGACGTTTATGGCAATCTTCCCATCAGAGTACAGCTAAGCAGCATGAACAGAAGTCAGGGCCAAAGTCAAACTATGTAATAACCGCAATGACAATACCTCACAATTCTGCATCATCTAAGGTTTTAAATGTGTTTTGCAAATATTAATTAACATCACAACAGAGTGAAGTGCGTATTGTTAGCGTATGTGCATGTCTGTGAGAATGAGTATTGAATAAAAAAGAAGCTATAAACTCTTCTTGAGACCTTGGGAAAATCATTCATGCTGTTAACTTTTACTTGAACTGGACAGTAGTGCTTCTTCTGTATTCAGTGGGGAGCTGGGATGCTATGCTAACTGGGTGGGTATTGCTATCTAAAATGGCAAGTGTGGGGGTGTTTTTGCAGCCCAAAATAATGTAAATAGGGACTTAGTGCACACTTCTTATTTGCATTTATCACAATGTGTGGAATTCATACAGTGCAGATGTCTCCATCTGAGCTTTTTGCCCTTGCATTTCTTTACAATCAGTGGAGGTCTAGTCAGTGTAAAGTGCAATTAGTCTCATTTTAAAGTAGGTGTCTGAATAGATCAGACTGACTGCAAAGGACGCAGGAGGGTGACTAGTTCAGATGTAGGAGAAGTGAATCTCATCCTACCTGTTCCGTGGGCAAAACTGCTATGATTTTGTCTTTAAAAATATACATTTAACTTTACTGAGCCACAGTTAGCACACCAGATGTAGAAGTGTCTCAGAATAAGTCTGTTCTAAGCATTTACCACAGATTGTCATATCAGAATTTTCATTTAATTAAAAATACCAAATAATTGTTTCATCATGTTACACAAACACGAGGCCAATACTCATATGTCTGTGTGGGTCATCTGGAGCAGCAAGCAATGCGAAGAACAAGGTTCTGCAGTGAGGGAATGAGGAAAAGTTCTAGGACTTATTAATTTCTAGGACTTCTACATTCTTTCTTAATGTGATCTCGTGGAACTTTGTTCAGGTTCCCCACACATCTAATGCAATACTAGATGCCCTCGTGTAACCATACTTATCTCCAGCTGGCACTTAAGGAAAGCGTGGTCTACTCTAGGTTCTGTATCTTACCAGCCACTGTGCAGGTGACTGGGGCGCTGGTACCTGAGTGTCTCAGAATGGCACTGGACATAATATATGGACAGTTGGTAAGATTTGCATCAAGATTAAGGTCTGCGAATTTACTGGTGCCAGTATGCTAAGTGTTTATGTTTTTGTGGTCAATTGATCGATTCAACTCATTATTTAATGCAGTAATACACGCGTACGCAGGAGAAGGAGGAGAGGGTCATCCGCACCTTCCTTACTGCTAAGGCATCTAAACTTGGCATCCACAGAGCTAAAAGTTAGGTTTGTCTCCAAAAGTACCTCAAACAGCACTGGACAGCTGCATTTAAGCAGCTGTATTAATTCCTAGATCTCACCTGAGCAGAAGAAGGGTTTGTCGTGGTTTAACCCCAGCCAGCAACTAAGCACCACGCAGCCACTCACTCACTCCCCCCCCATCCAGTGGGATGGGGGAGAAAATCGGGAAAAAGAAGGAAAACTCGTGGGTTGAGATAAGAATGGTTTAATAGAACAGAAAAGAAGAAAGTAATAATGATAATGATAACACTAATAAAATGACAACACCAATAATAAAAGGATTGGAATGTACAAATGATGTGCAGTGCAATTGCTCACCACCCGCTGACTGACACCCCGCCAGTCCCCGAGCGGCGATTCCCTGCCCCCACTTCCCAGTTCCTATACTGGATGGGACGTCCCATGGTATGGAATACACCGTTGGACAGTTTGGGTCAGGTGCCCTGGCTGTGTCCTGTGCCAACTTCTTGTGCCCCTCCAGCTTTCTTGCTGGCTGGGCATGAGAAGCTGAAAAATCCTTGACTGTAGTCTAAACACTACTGAGCAACAGCTGAAAACATCAGTGTTATCAACATTCTTCACATACTGAACTCAAAACATAGCACTGTACCAGCTACTAGGAAGACAGCTAACTACATCCCAGCTGAAACCAGGACAGGGTTTTATACCTAGCATACCTGTAGGCACGTATGTGTAAAAAACTATGTCTAGATCTCTTAAAAGTTATCCTCATCTAGAAGAAAATCATGTTCCAGACAGTAGTTTGCTGCACTGAGAATTTCAGAGCAAGCACAGATCATCCACACTGGTACTGCACACATTTCCTGACGTGAGCTCTCATTCTCATCCTAGTTATCTGTAGTTTCCTTCTGCCCTGTTTCTTTCACAGTTATGCCTGATTTTCCTACTGGGAAATACATTACTCTTTTAAAGTAAGTGAGTAGGATTTATGGTACATTTTTTGTTATTCTCTGTAATCAAATGTTTCTTCTACGGCAATAGCTGGATATTGATGTAGTACCTCACAAATTAATCCAAGAATTATTTTAGTGGATTTTGACAACTTTCAAAAGACTTGGAGATTGCTTCATGTTGGAAGAAGGCAGATCTCTGGGATCCTATGCGTGATGGTAGTTTTCTGCCAGCTTTTACTGGTAGGGGATGTCTCAGTAATCAGCAATACAGCAAAAATCCCCCACTTCCAAACAAGCAAATAAACAAAAATACCCCCCACCAAAAAAAAAATAATATCATGAAGCAATTTAAAGCACTAAGAAAATCTGTATGTAAGATTTTAGTAAATTTCTGTGTATGGGACCTGCATCAGTGTCACTGAAACCAATAGATAGTTTGATGCTGAATTTCTTACAGATTTTTTTTTAAAAATAATGTTATTCACATGCTGATCACACAATTTACTAGGAAATTCCTTGAAATTCCATTCTGTATTCAAACACTAGGTGATTTAAATATGAAGAAGAAACAACATGTTGCTAATTCACATTGAAGTGGATGAATATTTAAGCCTTATGTTTGCTATGAAACCATAAGTGGTGCGTTGTGGGATATCCACAGCAGTTGCAAAAGAGTACTAAGTGATTCATGTGGTGTTTTTCCTAAGGAATAAATATTCTAAGTCAGTGTGGCCAGTCAAGCCACAGAACTCAGATACCCTGCTCAAGTGCTGTAGCTACAAGGCATGTATTTAATATCTTATATTTTAAAATCAATCATAAAATTTTAATGCTTAAACTTAGGAAGGTTGAATTATAAGCTACGTTAATTGGGAAGGGCAAGTCCATTAGTACCAATCCAGATTTAGCACCCTTACTCTTGCTAGTGAAAATACCAGGCAAGAAAAAAGGCCAGAAGTGTTAGCAGTCTGCCGGTCAGGGACTTCACAGGAAAGGCAAATTATAAATGGTAGGAGTTACAGAAAGAATAATGTGAGTCATATTAAGAAGCTGTGTGTATCTAAGCAGAGCAGTGGACAAGTGTGTATTTGCTTTACCTGTACCTACTGCACAGCAGCCTTATATTCACCATCTCCGTCAGGAGCAGAGTAAATGGCGTAACTAAATGGAGGGGTGGGAAGGCAAGCTGTGAGGGAGGATCTCCTCTCGTTTGCGTCAGGGCGATGCTCTGCACGGTCTAATAAGCCCTGCTGTGTCTGTGAACAAATGTGCTAAATTGCAGGTTTTAATGATTTTACTTGCCGCTTTTGCTGAGGAGCATAAGGGCTTGGCCATGCTGTATCTTGGGAAAATGGCAACTCATTGTGCATATTCAGAAATGACACGACTGGCATTTAAGAGATAACTGTAAGAACTTAACTAATATTTCAAATTGAGTATGTAGAAAGGAAACTTTCTGATACATTTAGCACCACTCTGAAATTTATTCTAAAACTTTAGTGCCTGTAAACTCATCAAGGCTTATAAAAACTTCATATCCAAATATCTTTTTGGATTAACCTATCTTCTCAATTCAGGCACTTTGATTTTTGTAGGGAAGGATCACTTTTTTGTCTTGCATTTGTGAAGAAATTTTTGCTTCGTAAGAGGGTAAACAGATTGGGATGGTGGTATATCATAGTCACCTTGCCCTCGCTTAGAAAAGATGTAAGTAAATAACTAAACAGAGGATGAACTGAGTTGTCTGTTGTGTGCAATCTGTAGCGGTTCAGTAGTTTCTCATGCCATTAGTGTGATAACACAATCCTGTGATGGTATTACTCATAAATACAAAGGGGAGTTATGTTCAAAGCCACAATCCTGATATTAATTTCAGTGGGAGTCTTATTAGTCCATATATGGATGTGGTTTGCTATTTCATCTCTTAAAATCTGTCAAGCACTGTTGTGTCTCTTCAATAAACAGGTTTAGATCAGTCCTATTAAATGTTTTAGTATGCCTTTATGTGACTGCTTTTGAATCAAGTCGTTCCTGTCCTAAATGGAGAATGAAAAGCAGCCTAGCAGTACAACCTCTTCACTTGCTATTCAGATTTTCTCTCTAAATTTATATCACTACAATAAGAGTATAAAATGCAGATTTTGAAATCCAGAATGGATATGACTGTGGTAAAAAAATTACTCTAGAAGAGTGAATAGCTATTGTAACAATCAAGAGTTGACAAAAGAAACCTCCATTATATGAAAGATAGAGAAGCAGTTCAAAATATGATCAGACTATTAAGAGAGCTTAATGCAACACTAAGCTTCATCAAATGAGAGCTTATGTTGTCTACTAAACCTTTCATTGGATGTCTTGTGGCTCTGTTCCTCTTTCTGCTGTTTTCCATTTTTACTTGTTTTACTTTATCATACTCTAGTCACACTCTTAATCACCCATTTGTATTCCCCTGCTCTTATCTCCATGCCCTTGCTTCTCAGTCTTCGTGGCTGAGCCATGCCTCCACTTCTGGGAACGTCTCTGTGAGCAATGCTTTTCAAAGAGCCCGTGTATCCTCCCCGAGTGCCTGCTATTGGAAACACCGCTCTCCCAGCCGTGAAGGACTGGTATTTCAGTTTTTATGGCCAGCTGTCATCAGCTCCAGCTCAACAGACGGCACGTGAGAAGTTGACTTGCGAAGGGAGTGAGGAGGCAGAGGAGTGGTGGGCATGGTTACATTCAGAAAGGCTCACTGTACTGCCCTAGACTTTTAATTGTGTGAGTAATTTTGTTTGTATAATTGTTCTATTGATTTCTATGTGTTTGCTGATCAAAAAAGAATTACTTTCCTGAACATAAGATAGAAAAATGAGCTCTTAGCAGCTATTTCACAGAGCAATCAGATGCAACTTCTAGTCAGGAGGATCTCAAGCCATTGACCGTTGAAAGCCAGGAGGATGTATCCAGAGAAGGGCCATTCTGTTTTTTCACTTTTCTGAATTGTCTCCTATTAACCATGGGTGAAAGCGGAGCACTAGTGTTACATGGGCTGTGGGTCTGAGCTGGTGTAGCCATTCTTGGGTTAATCTCTTGAGGATGTGGACATTTGGCCAAATCCGGAGTTAGTAAAATTCTTTATATTTGCATTAAAGAAATTAAAGCACTTTACATAAATTGAGTTTTTGTCCTAGTGTCTCAGATTTCTTTGGAAGTATTAACCATGTATAGGGACTTACAGAATTCAATTCTAGTCTTTAGGAATGACTTACATAAAAGAGTATCATCTTCCCAGTCAATAGCTTTGAAAACTGCTCATCAGCAAGGAAAGTAAATTATCAAAACTACTTTAATTAACATATCCCATGTAAGCCTTTGGCTATCAAAGTCTGGCTGTCTAAATCTGTAATTACATATTGTTATCCCTTTACAGATTAAAAGGTTATCCCTCCTTTGAGCTTTTCTGGTTGTTTTATTGGAGCATAGATTTGATTTCCCTGTTAAATTTTAGAGACTGAAGTAATGTCTTTTTTTCTTTCCCCCTGAGAAACATTGAAATATTTCTTGCTTGCAGTTTCAACTCTTTCAACCCCCTCTTGCACTTTGCACTAAGGACTTGGTGAATCTCTTCTGAACAATTCTGTATGGGGCCTAGATGTGGATGTTCTCTTGTTGTCTCATTTATCTTGTTCTCTGAAGTAATTTAATGTCCTCTTGTGTGTATACTTAGTGAAGTATGGCTGCTATTACCCTTAGCAACACCGGAGTTTCCTTAATCATTAACGTGACTTTATGTACAAGGTGACAATTGTTTTTTGCACTGAATGGATGAAATAGGAGGCCTTCTGGTCATCAGTCAGTCACTGTGTAATTTAAGTTTGTATCCTAATGCATATGCAGAAGCGCCCAAATAAAGGCATTTCATGTTCCCTGACTTTCAAGTGCCTGATTTCACAACCTAAAATATTTTATTTTCATTTACTTTTCTACATCCTTTTGGATTAAAAAAAAATACTTTTTTATTTTTAATAAACTTTGCATCAGTAGCACAGTTATTATCTACCACATACCTCTGTCACCCAGGCTTAAGAATGACATTTATCCAACAGGAGGAGAAGGCGTTTATTCTAGTTAGACCAGCCGCGGGGAGAAGAAGGGTAATAATTGGGAATGGTGGGAAGGGCCTTCAGCAGTAGCTGCGCACAAGTCCTTGGGTGACTTTGAGAGGCAGTGTACCTACATGGCATAGTTTTGCTGTATTTCTCTTATCCTCATTTATTCCTATTGCAGTAGCGCATATGTTGAAAAAGCCCTGACTGCATTTGTTTCTCACAAGCTGCATCACACCGTCTGAAAGAAAAGCACTCACAGAGAAGCATAGTGTCTTGTCTGAGGTTACAAAACAAGTGTCTTCTCCACAAGACGGCACCACGCCAGACAAGGTTGCTCTGTGGTACGGCCCGGGACGTGTGCGGGGTCCAGAGGAAGCTGGAGGGGATGGTGCTCTGCTTCCCAGAGCCGCGCAGCTGCCTCGTGGCCGGAGGAGCAGCAAATCAACAGCTAAACAGATAAAGAAATAAAAGATGCAGTGGAAGCATTTGACGATTGTTAATTATTTCCTTCCTTTTTTTTTCCCCCACCCTGATGTGGCTGGCTGACTGCTATAGTGACATGCTGGAACAGGCCTGCTCTACAAAGAAGAATTTCATTAAAAATGACTGTTAGGAATACAGCATCTAGGGCTGGAATGAATCACTTGGATCAGTGAGATAACATCATCATATGTCTTAATAAGACTGATTTAAGTCTCATTTTTATTTATTGTTGGTTATTTTAATTTTTGTCCTTATTTCGTATTTTGGAAATCTGTTCTAGATCTTTGCAGCTCCAAGTGTTTAAAGCAAAATAATTATTTTTGGCTATATCAGACAGCACTCCCCTTCCTCACCCACCTCAATACTGTCAGGATGCTTAAGGTGTTTGTCTAGGAGGTGGAAGACCAATATTAAATTCTCTACTGTACATAGATTTAGTGGCTTAATGTAATTTGTCTTTTCCACATTGCTGGTCAGTGCTGAAGATAAAAGACTATTAGCTGTTTTCCCCACTCTCACTAAAATACCACTCTTGAGAAGTGTTTTCAGGAACTGAGTATTGTCCCAAGTAAAATATCTATGTTACAATATTGTTCCTAACCAATATTAATTCTAAAGCAGTGTATGCAGAGCAGAAGTAAAATATTGAAGAGTGTTACCAGGCTGACCACAGTGCCCTGTGCTGTCTGATACATGGACAAGAAATGCTGGTGTTAAGTGATCTTCTCCAAATAAAAATGGATTTTTTCCAGGGCAAGACAAAAAGTACCTCCATGATTTATATGCCTGCTAAAGTTTGAAGTCTTCAGCAAATTGTAAAGAGAACATTTCAAAGGAAATGACACACATTTTATAGTGGAAATTAATACATAATAGAATTACAAGAGTTACTGCTTCTTCCCTGTTCAGTGTATCTCAGAGTATACAGAAAGATAGCACCCAATATAGCGAATACTTCTATTTGTGGAATTATCCACTTAAATGAATTGAGTTGACTCTCATGGTTAAAGTTAGTTGCATGCTTGCAGGTTTAGGATCAAACACTCTCAATGCTGCTTCAGCTTCCTCAGCTTCACAGTGCACCTTTATTCTTGGCTCCCACCAGGCTTTTCTTGCATCAGAATTCCTCTCCTGGACATCATGACTGATACCTCAGAGTCCTATGTCCCTTTTTATCTTTTCAAGCAGTTTTAGTAGTAATTTGACAGGTCTAATTCACATTCTTATATCTCTTGGGCAGGATGTATCACTATCAAGAAATCCCTGTTCCTCACATATTCAGTGTAGTGTCATGGGATCTGACGGTGTTTCCATCATCATTTGGCCTTCCCACTCTTCCTTTTGCAGAAATATCCTATCCTGTCTATAAATACTCCATGTCAGATGGTGTTTCTGCTGCGTATCACATTGCATCCATCACCTGTAAAAGCGTGGGGATGGCCTGGACACCCGCTTGAGGCACTGCAGTGGGGCAGGTATAGTGAGCTCTTATGCTTACATTATAGGACATAGTCTAGAAAGAAGATGACACCGTGGGATATAGAGTAGAGCTTCACTGATTCACAGAATTTAAAGCCAAAAGTGCTACCGTGAATATCTGAACTTGCCTCCTGAATGTTGCTGGTGGGGGACCAATGATCCTCAACCCATGGTCCTTTCCAGACTGCCTGTTGCTGCTCATGGAAGCTTGAAATGAAGAAGTCTACAATAGCAGCTGACAGAGCAAAATAAGGTGTTTTCCAGAACGGGTTACCAGTGATTGCTACTCATTGGTCAGCAAGGGGCGGGAGCTTCCTCCCCTAAATTTTGTCCAAGAATTCCTGCCTCAAGTCATCAACTTCTTGAAAGAAAAACGAAGTTATTGTTCTACAGAGAGAAAAGCAACAGAAGTAGAGATGAAATAGGGGGAAATAGAGAAGGGAAATAAAAGAGATAATTAGCTTTTTCAAACAACAGAAATTAAAGAAGGCAATAGCAATGAAGTAGTCATACAGAGAAGAAAATACTGTTAGGAGCAGGATAGTCAGATGAACTTCCATTTCTAAGCTTGCCATGTGGCTGGTGCTGATTATGCAGGTTTAGTTAACTCGCCAATGGACACTTTTTCTTCACCTGTTCTACATGCCCTTCTTTTTTCCATACATAAACTATCATTACAGGCAGTGCAACAAGTTACAGCTGTGTTCTGCTTATCTTTTCTATACATTAACAGACATTAAATAGTGCCAGAGGACAGCTCGTGAATATAACATTTTCCACTGCTTTTAGCTTGTCCTTGTACTGCAGCCTAAGAAAAGAGAGAAGAGAGGAGTTTTACAGCACACTTCGAAGGTTAACAAACCTGAGCTTTGAGAAACCCTGGGGGTAAGTGAATCCCAAACTGAGCCCCCATCACAAAAAAAGCCTTCTCGTTTATACCATGAAACCACAACTGAGCATCCCTGTGAGTCTCAGCTGCAGTAAGATTTCACAGAGGCAGAAGCAATTTCTCAGGTAATATGGTCCCAAGTCACACAAGGCATTGTAGGTCGCAGCCAGCATTTGGCTCCCACCTAGAAACCTATTGTATTTTCATTATGGTGTAGAAGAGATTCAGGTGCTTCCTTTCTCTTTATTAGAAGTTTTGAATTTAGGGCGCAGGACTCCTGCTATAAACTCTGAGATGTGTCGAGGTGCTTGTGTAAGAGTTTCTTCTGCTGGGGAAGCAGTAAAGCAGGGTATTGGGATGGCGTGAAACATTGCCAGGTATTCATCAGCCTTTTCTTTCTGGGCTGCCATTTCAAGTGGTGATTTATAGTCCCACTTCTACCTTCCCTCCTCTGCCTTTCCTATTTTATCCTGCTGCTTTGGCTGTGGATCTCAGAGAGGGACAGATGTTGAGCCACTCCTGCTGTAGGGCTGTTTGGTCAGACCAAGAGGTCTCAGTTTAAGGTGATATCCTCAACTCCGTGACCAAGATACCGCATAATGCATTTTCTGCTGAATTTGAAGTCTCAAGTATAGCATATTTTGGACCCATCCTAAGGTTCTCCGAGGTCGGTGGACAGTCTTCCGCTGGTTAGGATGGCCTTTGGCTGTGGCCCAGACCCATCAGCTAGAAGGGATATAGCTGTGTTTTAATAAGCAGATAATTACAGGTTAAGTATTCAGAATTAAATGAAAACTAAATAGGCTAAATTATTCTCTGGGGTCATTCTGTTGTTTTCAGTGGAGTTATACCAATAACTGATTTGACCCAATATTTTGTTTATAGGAGGGCTTATGAAATGCTAATTATATTGGTCAAATAAGTGAAAACCAAACAGACCTCAGCTTTGTTTGTATGGTTAAGCAGTGCAATTATGAATGCTGGAACCAACAACTAGGCTTGATGTGGAATACTGAGCTCTAACTAAAAATGTATAAGTGAAGCACTTTGTTGGGAGTACATACTGTACGGAAACTGGAACATATTTTTGGACAGCATCCCTGGCTCTGCAAATCAGATGCTAAGATGCAGCAAAGATGAGTCTTGAATGTAAGGAACACTTTAGCAGAAGAAAATTGTAATATGGGTGTTAGTCATGGATTGCATTGCCCTGTGAATGAAGGTTCAGCTGAAATAATTCAAAACTAACAATTATATTTAAACCATCTCTAGTTCAGTATATTAAAGCAATTTACCGGTTGCTTAAATTTACTATATGAATGACACTAATCTGAATAAAATTGTCCATCTTAAATGTGGAGCTGTAACTGTGACTGATTTTCTTGGTATTGCCTAGTTTGGCCAAAGCCAAATCCTGACACTGTGTCCGAATACAAACCTATAGAAAAGGAGATCCCACACAGAAACAGAATTTAACAACATCTTATATAACCAAACCACATTATCTAAGTTCCTATCTCTTTTAAAGCTGTTTTGTCAAGACTCCTTGGAAAGCATAGTATATAATGCACTATATATCCTAATATTACATGGTAATTTAACAAAATATTTTAAAATAAATCAGTATATGCATTTCAAAGGAATTCTTTCAATAGGGCAAAACATATTTTTCAAACTGTCAGTGCTTGATTGCAGGTTTACATTCAGATGCTTTTGAAGTTATCAGAAAATAATGAAAAGACAGTAATACTTAGCTACATGAAGATCTAGATAGGAAATCTGAAATGGAATGCCAAAAATGAAGATGTTTACTTTCTTTTGGTTCTTCTGTGCTTAGGAAAATGCAAACAATAGCATTTACCAGACGGAGAGGTGCACTAGCTTTTTCCATCCAATTGAATAATTGTGTTTTATGCTGATATATGGCTCTGCTGTAAAAATCCCTACCACACTCACTAGAATTACTAGCAAAGATGAATTGTGTGACCGCTCTTCTGGCTAATGTCCATTAAACAGGGCAACCACATATTTCTCTTTATAGATTCTAATACATCCCTCATAGGTAAGCAGTGATTATATTCACCCACTGAGCCTCCTACTGTCTCATAATACACCTTTAGCTCACTGTCAAAAATATCTCTGGAGTTCAAGTGATTTATTTTTGCTCAGAAGGCATTCAGAAACAATTGGGAATCCTTTGTTTTTATTACACAATTTTTCTTAGTAACCAGTGGGGGGGAAGATTAAAATATTAAGCCTTTGTCTCTTGTATGAACAATTTATAGTTTTAGAGCATCTTTTTCTATAGAGGACTCTTGGTATATCATTATTATTATTATTATTAATAATAGTAATAATTTTGCATTATTTCAGCTAAACCTTCATTCACAGGGCAATGCTATCCATGACTAACACCATATTACTATAATAATAATAATGATAATAATAATAATTATTTTTAATATTATTATTATTCCTATGGAGAGTATTTCAAGGACTGTATTACCAGACCAGAAAATGGTGATTTTTTAAAAAAAATATAGGCAATCTTATATATATATTATATAGACAGAGGAATAGCAATAAGAGAGACGTTTGTATAGTTCTATGAAGTTTCTGGCCATGAGTCCTTGCTTAAGATTGGTGACACAGTTATGGAATTAATAGTATCTCTGTCCCATTTCTGGTCCCCGTGGAATGAGTCCTCCAGGTGTCAGGTCTGATGCCTGGTCCTGTGTCTGGATGTAAGCTCAGCCTTTAACCTACATTGCGACCAGAATCTAGGTGCCGTTCCAGCTCTTATTGGAGTTATTCAGCTTTTATTCAAGTTGTGTGAAGGCTCCTGCTTCTTCATTTTGCTGTTCTCTAGCTACTGTATAGGCAGTATTTAGCCAGTGAGACAAAACATTAGAGGAAAATACTGTAAAGCCACAGCCAATTTATGTGTTTATCTGGTTGTGCGGTATCTTATGCTGCACCGCGCAGACAAGTCAGTGACTTCTTTTTTCAAGCAATAAAGCCAATTCATTTTAAGAAAGTTAAACATTTTTAGCGTAGCATTTCCAAACATTTTTAGGCATTGCTCAGTGATTTTGCTTTCTCCTCTCCCCTCGCTACCCTGTCTGCTTCCTCCCTCCGGCCACGGGTCCCCTTGGAGCTGGTGCAGGAGCTGGCGTTTGGGTTAGCCCCGCTCAGCCCCGCTCCTTCCCCGGCACCTTCCCCCTCCCCAGACCTGCGCCACGGCCTCCCCATTGCCTGTTCCTCCTGGGGCCCAGCCTGGGAAACTCCACGTCCCGCTTTTATTCCTGGCACGGCAGGGCCTGAACTCAGTTCAGACAATGGTTTTTCAGGCAAAAGCCCTTATTTTGTACCAAACGTCTCTGTCTTAGCTGACCAGTTAGCCCAAGAGTGCACTGCTAAGGTGATGGCCCAGCAGTTTGCCTGGTACACTGGTTTAACATCAAAGGCTTTTGATGGCTACTTGGTGTCTGTCGGACAATTAACTGGAAGTGTTTATTACTCTCCGATGGTCCAACTCATCAACTTCAAGCTACAGTTTGGGCAAGGGTCAGCATCTACTGTGGACTGTGCCTGCACTTACCACCGATGAGTCCTCTATCACAGCACAGGCTGGGACTGTTTGGTTGGGCCGTTTCAATGTTATTTCGTTATTGAAATGGTCTGATCCAAAGAAAAGTGATAACTAGTTGTTGCACTTCTGAAAGAGTCCATTTCCAATTGTTTTGACTCATAAATGAATTGGTTTTAAAATTTCGCTGTGGACTGGACTGCAGTTTCTTTCCTCCAGCCCAGGAAGGGTTGATGCAGGTCTTTTTGCTTGGTTTTGGGGTTTGGTTTTTTTTTTTTAGTTTTTATAATTTTGCTAGGCTGTTTCTTAAAGTCAACAAGAAATGGATGCGAGTGGTCACAAGCTAAGGTACAGGAGGACAAGCTTCAACTGGTCTAGCAAATAGAGGTTATAATGCGATTTCTAAGCAAACTGGCACTGCAGTGCTTAAAATCCCTTTCAGCAACGATATTAAAGTCTCAGGGGTGCCATTGCATTGCAAAAATGCTGGTAAAAGGATAAAGTTACTCAGTGTTTTGTTCTCTCTTCTTTGTTCCTTGAGGCTCCTGGTAGCTTGTGGAAATTAATAGGCTGGAATTGAGAGTATTGCTCTTTATTCTCTCGGTTCAGAGAGATTCATGTCCTTTCTTTCCCAAATCTCTTTGAAAAAAGAGGAAAGGCAGAAAAAACCCACACTTCAGTGGGCTGGCTAGATTCAAATACCAGCCACTGTTGGCCTTTCATTGGTGTTCAGCAGTCTTTGCGAGATTGTTTTGGGAGCCCCTCCAACACATGAATTTGCAATCTGCTGATACATATGCCACAGAGTTGAAAGTGTTTTTCATTTATGAGGAACCTCTCAGAGCATCGTTAGGTTTTCTGCACTGATTCAAGCCTCTGCCAGTGTTACCCCTTGCATTTCATCAGTCTTCAATAGAAGGTGAGGGGAGGCATTGCTACTGCTAGATACCAAACTCATTCTACAGATAAACTTGCTGTATGTATATGTGAAACATTTTACTACTTTTATAATTGCAGTGTTAAAATACTGTATAAACGGTTGCCATTGCATCCAAAACAGATTCAAATGTAGATACAAGGTTATGCTACTACTTGTATACTCACACTACAGTGTTACTAAAACATTGTCTTAAATGAAGCATTTCCAAACCATACCCAGCGTGTGGTCTCCATAGGGTCCGGAAGCTAAAGACTCTAAAGGGCTTATTAAAAACCCAGTTGCTCTAAGAGTTCTAAAACTCTTAAAAGTTCGTCTGTTTTTTTTCTCTGAAGAGAAAAATGAGATGGTGTAAAGAAGTTCATATTTCATAACCACCTTCCTCAGCTTCACTTCTGTTTCATTGCAAGTGGGGACCACCTTTGTATTCTTTTACAGAGTGTGTTAAAATTGTGGTCATTTTGGGGTGGAAACTGTACCTGTTGCAGCCTGAAATCTACCCAACAATAGGTCTCTCTTTTTCCCTTTCTCTATTTTTTTTAGAAGACTTACATTCATTTGCTTTCCTGAATAAATGGTCCCAAATATGACCTAACAATCGTACTGTATCAGTAATATGTAATTAAAGGTTTCCATAAAATTTTCTACATATGCCTAAACCAGCACTAACTAATCCTTACAAACTACTATCAAATAAGTTAATTCTGAATGCTAAACAAAACAGGCATCTTAAAGTTTTGTTCCAGACCTGAGACACATGTGCTGAGACAATACACACAGATTTATAGCTGCAAGGATGAGCACCTTCACTGATGCTTAGGGATCTTCCATAACGAAAGAGAATAATTATCTTGAACGTTTATGAAGTTCGAATAAGCAAAGAAAGCCTAAGCTCATAAATTCTTGTATTCTCCAAGCATCTCATCTATGGAAAACATTGTGTATGAAAAGGCTAGTTCTGTTAATGGAGCGGCAAGATTGCAATGACCTAACATTGTAGAAATACATTGTACTTATTTTATTATTCATTTTTACATTGTTATGGAAATCTGTTCTACAGTAAATAAGTTTGTTGCAGAGAAACATTTTCAGACAATAAATGGTGGCCATCCAGCTTACTCATCTGCAGCAGTGTTGCAAGCTCAAGGGATCTCAATTGTGAGCAATAAAAATGTGCCTTAAAGTTTCCAAGATGCTTACTAGCTCTTTTTCTAGGTTCTTCATCAATAAATCAATTGAAGTGTAAGATGGTTGCTTGAGCAAATGAGAAGGTAATGACTCAGTTTCACTGTATTCCTAAGAAAAAAGATTATTTTTTCAACAATTAGCAGTTTATAGCCAATTTGTTTCTCGCTCCGGCATGCTCCTTCTCTCGAGTTTGGATAACCTCTGCTACCCGATACTTCTTTAGCCTTTGGTAGATACACATGGATAAATAGACAAACTGCTTTGTAAAAGGAATTGAAAAATACCTTCTGCCTTCCCTATTAGCAGTGAAGGCATATATTTCCAGCCCTTATGTTACCACAAGTTATCAAGTGGAAGGAGAAAACTTTAATTCACAGAGGTAAACATCACTGTTCCCTACTTATTCTTTTCCTTTCTGACACATATTACCAAAAACACCCAGAAAGAACCCTTGATTTGTAGTTATGCTTCTGCTTGGGCCAAAGTCTAAAATAATGCCCAAATGCACTATCTAGTTTGAAAACAAGGCCCCAGACTGCCATGTAAAAAAAAAAAAGCTTATAAATGTCAATAATCTTTACATTAAATCCAATAGTTGTAAAACCCCATCTGAGGATGAGATGCTTTGCATTCCCTTTTATCTCCTGTATTTCCTACTTCAAAATTTCCTATGTTTTGTGTTAGTTCAAAGAATAGTAAGCAATTAAGTAATGTATTAGTGTCATGGTTTCCCCCCAGCCAGCAACTAAGCACCACGCAGCTGCTTGCTCACTCCTTCCCCTTCCCCAGTGGGATGGGGAGGAGAATCTAAAAAAAGTAAAACCCATGGGTTGAGATAGGAACAGTTTAATAAATGAAATAAAATAAAATATAATGATAATACTAATAGTAATTAAAAGGAAGGTAACAGAAAGAGAGAGAAATAAAACCCAAGAGAAAACAAGTGATGCACAAAGCAGTTGCTCACCACCCACTCACCGATGCCCAAGCAGCGACCCACTAGTCCTGGCCAACTCCCCCCAGTTTATATACTAAGCATGACATCCTATGGTATGGAATATCCCTTTGGCTAGTTCAGGTCAGCTGTTCTGGCTCTGCTCCCTCCCAGCTTCTTGTGCCCCTCCTCGCTGGCAGAGCATGGGAAACTGAAAAATCCTTGACTGAGGATAAGCGCTACTTAGCAACAACTAAAACATCAGTGTGTTATCATCAACTTTATTCTCATACTAAATCCAAAACACAGCACTGTACCAGCTACTAGGAAGAAAATTAACTCTGTTGCAGCTGAACCAGGACAATTAGCTTAAAGTAACATGAAAACATCAAGTTGGTGCATGTTTTAGTGTTAAGTTCTTAGATGCATTGGTTGTATTTGTCTGAGTTACTACATATCCTTTGTCTTCAAGGGAAGCTTTAACCAAATGACCCTCTAAAATTACATCTATATTTTCCTGAATCAGCAGGGGGTCTAGCATCAATCAAAGAATATACAGAGGACTGAAGCATTCTTTGATTCATAGGTTCATGCAAAAGCTTTGATATAACAACTCTTCGGGGGAATTTAGTTAGTCTTAGCAGTTTGGAGGAATAAGAAAGTTCAGGATTAAGAACTGGCGATGCATATACCTATGAGAAATCATTCTTTATAATGCTGTTGAATTTTCCTAATTTTTGACCCAAATACTAGTAAGTTAATAGTCGAGGTAAAATTGGCCAGATTCTTCGTTACACAAAGGAACTGTGTGCTATTCAGATGACTTAAATTAGCACGCTCACTTTAAGGCACCTTTACCAGTGAAGCACTTTGCGAGATCTCAGGGAAGCATCTGTGAAAAACGTGTGCACTCCCATCCCCAGCACTGCGGTGCCTCTTTTTTGGTCCTGTCTCCTGAAAGCAGAGTCCTCAGTCCTGAGATGAAGCCCATAGAAACTTTATGCATCACCTGGGGTGAGAGAAGAGTGTTTCAGAATTGGACGTTAAGTGGCTGGTATGTCGAACCAGACAGCTCTTCAAGTAGCTCGGTGTGAAGCCATGTAGAACTAGCCAAAAGGGATGCTCAGTGTCCTAAATAGATGTGACCTACATTTTAGACCTTTGCACGATTTAGATACATATGGCAGGGACCTCCCTCTGCTCCGGATTTGAAAATATTAACTTCTCATAAACACATATGATTCCACCCTTTCTTTTCTTATTTTATTCTGAGGTTTTATTTTGAAGCAAAACCATCATTCTGCTGCGTTTCTTGCTCCTGTTCTGAATCCTGGAGCATTCACAAATGGCATTATCTTGTCTTTAGTTTCCCCTCCAGCCCGAAATGGGTGATTGGTCTCAGCTACTTTCTGTGCTGAGGGTCAGGTGAGGAGTTGGGGAGTGCTACTAAATAAATCCAATTCAAATAAACTAACCCAGTTAATGCAATCCTATCCAAATAAATCAAATATATTATTTAAAAAATAATGAAACAATAATAAATATAAACAATAACATTTAAAAATATTAATGAGCAATTACTAGTTTTGCTATACATTGCTCCTCATGCTGTCTCCAAGCGTGTCTCCAGAGGCGGGGAGGGGCAGAGGTGAAAGAAAAGACTTTCACAGGGTGGGAGACTTTCCCGCTGGGACATAGGGAGCAGGAAAGGCTGTTCTTGTCCTGCACCCCCTTTTCTGCAGGAGGCTGCAGAGGGAAGCGGCGTGGTGGCTCTGGTTTCGAACTGCAGCTGCCTGGCGCTGGGTTTCCTCACTCCTTTACACAGAAGCAACCTGGAGAGAGCGTGAAATGCCGGCTGCGAGGCCGGAGGAGGGAGGAGATGCTGCAGCCCTGGGGCAGCCGGGTGCTAAAAGAGCTGTCGTGCCTCTGACCTCCTCTCCACCACCCTTTCTGCCTGTCAGCCCCTCTTTCTCTGCACTTAGGTGCGTTTCCTGCAGCGATTTGACCCAAAATCCACTATTTCAGCCCAGCAGAGTGGTCGTGTGGGGCCTGGAGGGGGGTGAGGCGAGGGGCTGGTGGCTGCCACCCTGCCAGAGGGGTCGAGCCCACCCTGTCCTCAAGTCCGCGGGTCGCTCTGCTCGGTGTTGCGAGCGGGGGGACAGGCTGTGCTCACCCCGCTCCTGGCTTGTCCTCCCGTTTCGAGGCTCTTGTTTCTGTACTTCTGAGCCCGGCTCATGGGCTTCCTCCCCTGCTGCTGGGAGATGTGGGTCTGCGGGCAGCACAGCTGGTTAATGCTGGTTTCATTTTTATCTGCCCTTTGAGTGGATACACTGCTATTAGGCATCAGATAGTATGGTATGTGTGTTTGGGTTTTCTCACTTTGAGTTTGAGGCAAAATTCTGAGAAAGCCAAATCGTCACTTTATCCTGTAATGCTGAACTCCGTTTCCCATGTGCGACCGTCCTGGTAGCTCGGGTAAGCTGGTGCCTTTTCTCTGTGAACCAACATAGAGTGAAGCAGTGGGGAAATAAATGCTAAGCAAGAATGTAGACCATGCTGGGTAGACTAAAACTGGTGGGAAGCATGGATGAATTCTCCAAGATCATACAAACTGACTTGGTATCTACAAACGGTGTTTACTAGGCTGAGAGAAGATGAGCTGTAATTCAGTGTTCAGCGATGACAGGCAAGTCAAACTAACATTTCATTTCTAAAGGCTACGGAAAAAAATATTTCACTGGTTTCTGAATAGGAATTAACTTGTTTTGATTTGATTTGATTTTGCTGAAGTAAAAATGCCCTATTTCTACTGTAAATCAAACCAAAGAGCTTAGCTCAGATTTGAATGCCAATATATCTAACACAAGTGGTTTTGGCTGTGTCTACACTGCTGTGTGCAGCTCTCAGGAGTAGATCAAGACTATTGTTGCTGCACATCCACAGTTCTTGGCTGTAGGAGCATCCCCTGAAACCTGCTCTGATGCAGCCCTGTGTTTTGGGAGGAGGGAACTCAGATGCTCCTTTTATTAAGAGGTGATCCCGTCCCTCAGGGTGCCCTTACCTCAAGAGTGAGTGGTTCCAGGTCTTCAGCTGTTGTGTTTGCCTTTGGGGTGGTGTGGCTGAGAAGATGACTCAGTCTACTTTCTTGCAGGGGTTTTTGAGCTTTTCTGTACGTTCCTGCAGGGGTTTGAAGTGATACCTGGGCATCATCCAGGCCCCATGGTACCTATCCTTACACCAGCACTGTGAGCTGGGGGAATGCTATCGCAGGGAAATCAAGGCACAGAAAACTGAGAAGGGCTTTGGGCTCACTAAGATGCTGATGGCAATTAAATACCGGTGCATTCTGAGTTTAACACTGCAGTGCATTTGGAGCATTTTAAGGTGCTCCCAGTAGATGGAATTAGAGATTTATAAGGCAGCTCTATCCTTAGTGTATCCCTGTCTACAAAGGATGTATGTAAAGAGCTAAATCTTCAGAGAACCGTAGGCAGGAGATAGGCATACAAATCCCCAAAAGTCCTAAAAGATAAAGAGTTTCTGTCGGTAAGGGTCTACCTGCTCCTAAGTGTTGAAGTAGCCATATTTATAGGGAGAATTCCTGGGAGTATTTTCTGAAATGACATCTTGCCACTAGCAAGTGGGATTTCTCTGGGCATTTTTTGAGAGAAGGACATACTTCTGCAGTTTTTGAAAGAAAAAAAGTATTTCCTAATGCAGCTCCAGGGCTCATGGCTTAGTGCTTCAATCCCCAAAGACAAAGAAGTTCCTTCCCACTGTTTTCTGGAAATTCCTTGAATTCCAGAGGAAAAAAAAGGAGTAAAATTCAACCAACTCCATAATCTCCAGCAGATTGCTTTAATGTGCTGGCTTATGTGCGTCCTATGCTTAGGTACCTCAGATTTCTTTGGATATGGTGTAGGAATGGTGTAGGAAGCCTAAACACTGAATTTTGGATGTTGTTGATTCGAGGTATCTGGACCATCACTTGGAGTAGACATACTGCATCGCTTAGCATTGTGGAATAAAGCCAAAACCCGAGTCCCTTGAATGTTGTACAAATAATGGCAGCTTATTTCCCAGCTAGCTGTCTGTACTGTGTAAGGCCATGTCTGTGTCCTTTCAGGTCCAGGTTATTAGCTTTTTCTTCTTGTCTCCTTATTTTTTAGCTCCTTGCACAGACACTTGGACAAATAGCTGCAAATATGTCAACATCCTATTCCTTGCTTCTGCCCAGGGAACCCCTCAGGGCCACCTCGGTGAAGCTTCTGCTGGTGATAATCAAATTTTGCCATGAAATTCAACTTGTGTTCTTTCATCAATTAGCGTACCAAGGACAGGGTGTGAGTACATAATGCAATGAGCCTGAATTATGGCAGTTTAACAAATTCCGGCTTGTCAGCTGAGTTGCCGTGTTGTTCAAAGTGTCCCTTGGATACCCCCAGAGCTTTGACATGCATTAATTTAACAACAGCACTGTCTTTCAGACATGATCCCTGCTCATGCATGGGTCAGGTCTGTGGGGCACACACATTCAGGGTCAGCTCTGTGTCTGATGCATGTCAGATATCTCAGATTCACTGTGAATGTACTATATAGTTTTACCATGTGGGTTTCCATTTGCAAATTTCCTAACAAAAGTTAGACAACCTTCCCAAAAGATCACCATTATGCTTTATTTATTTATTTGTATCCCAATACAAAGCTTGTCTGACTGCATTGCTGATTTTATTGAATTGACCCAGGAGGTACTGGGTATTAGTTAGAGCCATTATTTTAACTCATTTTTCTTAGCTATATGACATTTCTTTTTTCCCATTGTGGTATCACATTTCTTGGGTTGTGAGGAGGGTTCAGCATAGTAATACATTGCATATTCCACTCAGTGGGCTTCTGATTACCTATATTGCTATGCTGATCATCCTAAAAAAGCTCAGTTCCTTCTTTAATCTAATTGCTTATATGTGTTTCTAACAGATAATGTCCATCCTACTTGGTGAATGAATGACTAGGTGATTCAATTACAGATTGTCTTTTTTTCCTGTATCTAGCATGTAAGGAGCAAAAGGATTGTTATAAACGTTTGCAGTATATGATGGCAAAATTGAATACATCAGAAAGGTTTTCCATCATATGGTTGTTAACATGCAGCATGTGTCCCTGTGCTTGCTTGTTTCATGCAACATTGCTATGCTTAATTAAATTAAAAGCTCCTTGGGACCATGGTTTTATTTTTGCTTTATGGGCACACTACAAGAACTCGACCCCCCTTCCCTTTTTTTCCTCTTTCTTTCTGTTGTGGTTTAACCCCAGCCAGCAACTAAGCACCACACAGCTGCTCACTCACTTTCCCCCCCACAGTGGAATGGGGGAAAGAATTGCAAAAAAAATAAGTAAAACTCGTGGGTTGTGATAAGGACAGTTTAATAGGAAAGAAAGGAAGAAAATAATAATGATGATGATGATAATAATAGTAATAATATGATGATGATGACAATAATTATAATAAAAAAATTAGAATATACAAAACAAGTGATGCACAACGTAGTTGGTCACCACTTGCTGATGAATGCCCAGTTAGTCCCCAAGCAGCACTCCACCCCTCCCAGGCCAACTTCCCCCAGTTTATATACTGGGCATGACATCACATGGTATGGAATATCCCTTTGGCCAGTTGGGGTCAGCTGTCCTGGCTGTGTCCCCTCCCAACTTTTTGTGCCCCTCCAGCTTTCTTGCTGGCTGGGCTCGAGAAGCTGGAAAATCCTCGACTTCAGACTAAACACTACTTAGCAACAACTGAAAACATCAGTGTTATCAACATTCTTCTCATACTGAAGCCAAGACATAACACTATACAAGCTACTAGAAAGACAATTAACTCTATCCCAGCTGAAACCAGGACACTTTCTTTTGGGGTGGATTTTTCTGCCTTTTTATCGCATTTCTCCCATTGCTATTCATCCCTCACCTTAGGGTTTCTCACCCTCCGAAGCAGGAGGCCGAGAACCCCAAGTTCCCGCACTGCTGCTCCACGTGGGTCCCTGCAGCATCGCACAAGGCTCCGACGTGGGGACGGCTCAGGGACTGCTCTCGGCTCCCAGGAGAAGGCCTGTATTTCTGGAGAAGGCAGCGGGCCGATGGTGCAGTTTGACATCGAGGCCTCGGCGTGATGGCGTGGGCCGCAGGCGATGCCGCCTCTGGAGCGGGGAGACCAAGAGGTTATCGCTCCTGGGCCTCGCTCGTCGTTCCCCTCGCAGCGGCGCTCCCGAAACCTCCCCAAACTCTCCGTCTTCGCCCGGCTGCCCCTCCGCCACACCCAG
>NW_010972653.1:11443878-11482830 GCF_000737465.1 Haliaeetus leucocephalus
CTTCCCCCCGGCGGCCCCCCCGCGACAGCCAGGCCGGCCCCATGCCGGTGTCCCCGCCACGGGTGGCTGCTGCGGGGCGGCTGGGGTGGCGAGACCCGCGCCGGCCGGGCGGAAGCCTCCGGTCGCGGCCCAGAGGGAAACGACCTGTGGCCGACGGCGCGCCCGGGCGGCTGGCAGAAAACCCTGCCCCTTGACGGGTTTCCCGGGAAGGTCTTTGCCAGCTTGAACGCAATGAAGGTCTTCGGGCTGAGGCTTCGCCATTGCAACAAGCTAACGAGCAGAGAGCTGTGCTCTGAGAACTGGAGGCAGTTGGCGCCGGTGGGAAGAGATGCGCTGCAGCTGCCAGGCTCCGTGCTAAGAACATTACAGCAATGCCCTCTAGTGCTGCCTCCCTCAAAGTGCGAGCCTGTCTTCTCTGACCTTTTCCTGGTAGGAAAATTTTCACCTGCGGAAAAAAAAAAAAAAAAAAAAGATGAATCTGTGCATGTGTGTTTAGTTAGCTGTATTTCTTTTTTTTTTTTCTTTATGGACTGAATTTTTTTACAAAACTATAATAATTTTCTACTGTAAGATTTTTTTTCCTGAACTTACAACTCAAGAAATATAAAGAAAAACCTCTAAGCCTTAAGTCCATTTTAGGTGTTCATGTGCTATTGGGATTGGATTTAGTTTTATTATGTTGAAAGTATCAATATGTTACCATAATTCAGAAAAGGCTTGAACTGAACTAAGTGTAGGGGTTTTTTATTTGTTAACAGTTAAATAACAATGCTGTAAGTGGGAGAGCTGAACTACAATTTTGGCTTATGGTATCTGATGATAGAGTGGATTATAAAGTACATTAGCTGTAAATGAAATTAAGTGTTATACAATATACATACAGTAGGTCTTGTGCAGCTGTATAGGTTCTATTTTCTTTGTGTGGTCATTCTTTGTTGGTTAATATTTCTATAGTCTTTGATTATTATTAAAGATATATCTAAAAATGTGGATGAAAAGTTCATCCCCAAATTCTCATCATGGCATTATTTACAAATCCTGTTTAAGCTGTCCACTTTCTAGGCATTTGTTTTGGTTTCTAATTACACACAGTAATAAAACGATGGTGAAAAATGAACAGTGAAAGTGAAGATGGATACAGTACAAAATACAATTTAAGTTCTTTATCTCATATACTTTAAGAATACAATTTGATATCAGAAGTGTTTCTGGAGGAAAGGCCACAATACAGGAATGCCATGGAATATACAAAGTTGGATATACCAGAGAAAATTAATCCAAGCCCAGGTACATGCTTCAGATTGGGTGAAGCTTATTGTTTTCTTTATATTATAGATTCACTAACTTTGCAGTACTGAGGGGTGTTAGTTTTAATGGCTCGCAGTTCCTTATCTGTTTTGCAAGTAAACTATTGGCCGTTAGTATGAGCGGGCTACTTCTCTTTGCAGTGATATAAGCAATTACATGACTAGAGAGCCTTCCATTCAAAGGCTGTGCCTGCCATGTGAATATGTGTTCTTATAAGGAGGAAGATACCTGTCATCATATATAAAGTAGCCCAGTAAGAAATGCGTTATGAATGATTCATAAAGACCATGACCTTTTCCAAGCCTAGCAATTTAAATATATTTGGTTGAATATAAAGTAGCTATAATCTTGAAAGCTATCTTCTTTATTCCATTGTTTTCTTTTCTAATATTTCTTCTGTAGCCACTCTTTCTGACCTAGATGAAAATCTTAGTATTTTCAATGTTCTTTTCTTAGATGCTTACCTACATAACTACCAAATGCTGTGGTTTCTCTGGAGTAGACCAGCTGCAAACATATAGTGACCTCTAAAATCATGCTTTCAATTCACTGTCTGTGTATATGTGGCTCCAGTGTACAGCAGCCTTTGAACTGCATTTTGTTCTGGTTTACCTTTCAGGTTGTAATTATTTTCAGCATCAGATACTTTATAACTACAACTCTAGCAACTTACTTGACAGAATACCTAGCCTCTGCTATACCTGCATGCAGTTATCCTGATGCACCCGCTGCGCCCAGAACCCACTGCTAACCAAGCAAATTAAGAAACTGTCTGCAGAGCTTAAGCAACTTACGGATCTTCCGTTGTCCCCTTGCCCCCAAACCATTTTGTACCAAAGCCAGCGGTTCTGAACCTTCTCTGTATGTCACTGCACGTATCGGCAGAGCAAGCTTTGGGGAATCTCCCCTTAAATGTTAGCGCCTTTGCTAGGCTACTGCTAAGGACAAGGAAGGGCAGTTGGTGTGGGGGAAGGGAGGTATAAATTGCTGTAGGAATAATTCCAGCCTCAGATATAATAACAATTAAAAGAAAAAGGCAATTAAAAACAGGAAAACATTGTAACATTGTGCTTCTTTAGAAAGAAAGGCACCAACTAAAACCTGGGACAGGGAAAATATATTATACTTGCTTTTGGTGAGCATGGTACTGAACCTTCATATTGCGATCAAATTAATTTACTTTGCAAGAGTAATTTTTTGTTGCAGGGGAGCAGTATGCACATAACAGATTTAGTGGAATCTGTGTTTTCTATTTAAATATATAAATTAAAACTTAATGCAAAGTGCTGTTTGCACATTAATAATCGCCTTGTGTCCGATTGCCAGCCAGCCTCAACCACTCAACAAACACCAGAGAAGAGGCTGATTGCTGTCTTCATCTCTGCTCTTTGCCCTTGACTACAGCATGTAGTTTTGGCCTGAAAAACGTGTTTTTACTGCAGGGTAGCTGATTGACACAAACCATCCTGAGTTAAAGTCACCGTAGGAATTCACTAAGGGTTTTTCTCAAAAGGTAAAATATCTTGAGGATGGAATGACATATCTGGTGTGGTTGACCTCACTTAGTTTACCTCATGATGCAGCTGAAGTGCTTTTTCTTCAGCGTAGTTTCATGCAGATACAGCTTATATGTTAGTTACTTTTCAAGGTCAAATTACACCTTTTCTGACCAGGGGAGTAAAAGTTTACAGAAATGGTTCCACAGGAGACGATAACTCCGCTGTCATTTGAAGTGGAGCATGGATATGTGTCTCATTTTGGTTAGGCTGATGAACTATGATAGTCTAAATTTCAGGCAGAAGCAACTGGTTTCCAAGACCATGGACACGGATGTTATTTATTCTCATGGCCCATACAAAGAACTTTTTCCCTCTGGTGTGCATGCTGTAAACTTCAACTACAGATCTGTTTATTTACTTCTCCTGTTGTATTCAAATCCAGTCACACAAAAATTCACCACAGATCCAAATTATAGAGAAAAATAAGCCTATTAGTAATTTTATTTTTAAAAATAAAAATAAATAGTAATCAAGCTTGGAATTACTCAAACAAAGGCTGCAGCTTATATATCACTGATAAAAAAAAAGCAGACATTTTGATTTTCCTAAAACTGGTCATCTGAAAAAGACTTAGCAGAAGTGGAAAAACCATAGCAAAGAGGAGAGAGGATAGAGAACGATCTGGAATAGCTTCTGAACGGTTACATAGCCTGGAATGGGTCAGGCTGGGAAAGAAGCAGCTGGAAGAGGTCTAAAAGTCACAAGTGATAGGAAGAAGGTGAGCGAGGAAAACCTCTTTCTTCCCACGTGGGAACAAGGGAGCATCAGCTAAAACTTGCAGGCGGCAGGTTCAAGACATGTGAAAGGCGCACATGGACAAATCGTGATGCTCCTTGCTGCAGGATCCTTCAGGTGCCGGGAGTTTCAGAGCTTTCAAACCGGCGAATTCAGGGCAGAGTTGGGTGCGAAGGGCTGTTGAACACAAAGGGCTCAATCCAGCTGCCGGTGTCTTCTGCTTACTCTTACTCTTGAGATACTCGAGGGTGCCCATGACATCTCGCCGGGGCTGGTGCGGGATCTGCGGTGGAGCCGTGCGTGTCTGGGGAGGGAGCTGGAGGGACACCCACCCCAGTGGGGTGTCACTGGGCACCCAGTGGCGAGAGCCTGGGGGGCACGGAGACCCCCCCCAGCCAGGGGCGAGCCGGGTGCCGGGCTTTGGGCGGCTCTGATGAGCTGTGGCAGGTCAGCTTAGCTGGCGTCTGCTTGCCACAACAGTGAAATGGTTGTTTTGCTGGAGCACAGGTAGCGGGCAGAGGAGGAGAATTTAAACGGCCTTGAAGCAAGAGCTGCCTTGCGACATGTGCCGAAGAAAAACTATTGAGTTTTGTGTCTGAGTAGTGAAACGAGGAGAAACACAGAAGCCGCAGGTTTTGATTTCCAAAATATCTGTTGGGTTGCCAGGATGTGTCAAATCTGAAACATTTTGCTTAGGATTAGCTAGCTTTGTGGCCTTGGGGCAGATTTTTTCCATTTTTCATGCCAATTTCGGTACTATTATGGGCCTTTTCTAGGGGATGGCACCTGTGGTGAATCGCAGCTGGCTCTGCTGGTGTACAGCTCACCCTGTGCCAGACTCCTCAGCTTCGCTCGTGCTGAGGAGCCACTTCAGGGAACCACAGGGGAATGGAAAACCCATTTTTTTAGCAGCAAGCACGGCACAAACCAATTGCAATTACTTCCTGGATCTTAATATACAGCACTTCAGCTTGCACAAATATTCCCGGAGCTGTATGAGGGCTCTGCTGTATTCTGTGCTATTCTCTGTCTTTCAGCTGTACACGTGGAGGAGGGTTTGGATAGCTTCCACGCAATCGCTCTGCATCAGCCATAGCCCTGTGCCCTGGAAGAACAGAAGTTATGGATGGGTGGCACATAGAAGTAGACAAGCAATGCTGCTTCAGGCTTGTCTTGCTGTTACTTACTTGTTGCAGTTAGTGTGTTTTCTGTTTACGGTGGCCAAACCAGAACTTTCCATTGCAAAGCCAGAAATGCGTCTATCTTTAATGGTTGGCTACAGCTAGTCTTACTCTTTCTGAGTCCCAAATCCTCTCTTATTGCTCTTACCTCATATTTATTGTGGATTTCCTGAAGTGCTATCTGAGTTCTGCACAGGCTGTGAACTATGGAGAGCCACACGTTTCGATTGTTGCAACACTTTCTGAAGTAAAGCTCTGCACAGGCTGTAACTAGTGCACGCTGATACTAGTATTATTTTAATGCAGTTGAAACAGATTGAAATGTGTAACTCCAGTGATACAGGAGTTGAACTGACTCTCTGTTGAGTCTGGTTGATGCTTTATAAAGCAGTGCATCATTGGGATCATATGTACAATGACCCTGCTTTGCTGTGTCCTGCTCCAAAGTTTTGATAAACTGTCTTGTTATAATGTTACATTTCTTTTACAAGTAACCAGTCCCTTATACTATGCCAGACTACTGTGATACACACTTTTGTTTATTCTAAATAAACATGAAAGACATGATCCTAAACAAAGACCAAAGACAAAAAATACTTGAAAGCCTGGAGTTTTCAAATGGCAGTTTCTTTTTAAACACCTGAAAGAAGCATAGCCTTTTTTTTGGTAAATGTCCAGGAAGTTTTAACAGAAAAGCAACTTGCTGAGTTTGCTGTAAAGGGTCATGCTGCGCTGTGTGTTCAAATAATGTAATCTAACTCAAATATTGTGGTTCCTGGTTGCTTACCTGACAGAATTTAATGGCATGTTTACAGAGCTAGAATCATAGAATCATATAGGTTAGAAAAGACCTTCAAGATCATCGAGTCCAACCGTAAGCCTAACACTGCCAAGTCCACCACTAAACTATGTCCCTAAGGTTAGCTTTGCCTCGTTAAACTCTAGCTAGGTAGCCTGGAGCTTTTGCAGGATAATCTAGTTAGTCCAGTTAGCGACAGCTACTAGGCTGTGTAAGTGTGTATATACATATAAATGTAGATATACACATGCTAAAGTACCTGTCGCAGAATTCACCACTACTTATCATCTATTTCTATATGAGCTGTCTTCCCCCCAGCTATTAACCAGTCAATGAATGTATGATATCATGTGGATTGTATGCTATTTCCTTAAGCTTGAAATAAGGAAATTAGTTCTGAGTGGGATATACCATTGTAGATTTAACCTACAGTATGCATAAATATACTTCTTAGCCCATTTTATATATGCTGGAAGACTTGTGAAGTACAGTTTGATTGCTATCAGTAAATGGTGCCGCTTACTCTTCCTTTATAGAGTACTGCACTATACCACGCTAGTGGTATAGTAGACAAAAGCACAGCAGACCATGAGACTGGGTTATTTCATCAGAGTCTAGATGAAGTCAAGCAAGGAGTGTACTTATCCTAACCACTGACTAAGGAAAAACTCTCATGGGGATTTAAGAAAACCTCCAACAATAACAGACCCACCCCCCACCCACTGAGCAAGTCTAATGGGAATCAGAAGGTCCTGGCTCCTTTCATTCATTTGCTGAACGGACACTCAGCCTTGTGCTGATGGAGGCGGTCTCTCAGGGGAAGGGAGAACAACTGCTACATCATTTTGACTCCTGGGGTTGCTGGGTTTGATTTCTGCACTACCCTCTTCCTTCCCCTGTTTGTATTGTGAGCAGCAATCGCCACAAGACTACACTCCAGCTGTGCTCTTCAAAGGCAGTTCCTTTCTATCAAAGCCCAAATTACTCCGTACCTCAAGGAGATGTGATAGAAATAAAATTATTTTGCAGCAGCTGAGGTCTCCCACCTAAATCCTAGAATTTATAAAATACACACTTATTTACCTGTGGGGTTCATTCTGAGAAACCGCTTTCCCACTAGTAGTCTGCACAAAGAAAGCATGCCGGAGAGCAGACCCCATTTCTAGCAATAAAACAGCTGCAGCATTCCCAGCTAGATGGAGTGATGTTCAGTTCCCTCTCCTGTCTGAAGGGGCTCAGCCTCCCGTCTTCCAGTTTACTGGCAATTGGTTTGAGTGTCTTAGTTCTTTCTCTTGGAGGAAGTCCTCTGGAGTTTCTCCTTTTGCAACAATAATTAAATCTTAATGTGGCAAGAGAGATAAAAAAATAGATGCTGAAGCTTGTTGTTGGGAGTACTTGTCTAAGCAAGGGAATGCCCGTGTTGTCTCTGCGATTGTGAATGCTTCATGCTCCTTACTCACTGAACTAGCTCCATACGTGCTACGGGAAGAATTAATTTTCAACTATCCCATTCTGTGTATTTGCCCTTCTCTGATCCAAAAAAAAAAAAAGTCAAGGAGAAAAAAAAACCATACAGGATGGAAGAGCTGTAGTAAGAGCGATCAAGCAGTTAATAATAGGAGCATTCACCTCAGTGACAGCAGATGCTGGTTGTTTGAATCTAGTCAGCTATGGCAACAACTTAAATCCCGTTTTCACACCTCCTGTCAGAGTCTGAAGCATTCTAGCTGTATTTTGTGGGAAAGAGCTGCCTTATGCACCCATGTATGGAAGAAAATTCCAGCTGGGGAAGTTCAGCAGCCTGAAATTGAGTGCCTAAGAGAACTAGGCTTCAGGTCACATTGCTCCCTCAGTTATTTCCATTGCCAAGGCAATGCCCCTGCTCAGTGCAGCAGTCTCATAATTCCCATTTTATGCACCTGTTTTCATGAGTTCTATAGAGAAGGTGCACTCCTAGGTCCCTAATGGAGTTTTCTTGGTTGCAGTAGGCAACCAGTGGAGCGTTGAGTCTTGCAGCACCTGAGCCCATAAACGAGTCTCCCATTTTGTCTCCTTATCCATCAATAAAACCTATAGCACTCAGTGGGCAGTAAATATATAATATCACAATTATGCAAAATACAGACTTGCTTATTAGGGAAATTATTCTAAACGTGTGCTAGATCCATGTTCACTGAGGGAGACCAGAAGCAGAGAGGCAGCAAATGGCGCAAGCACGGTGGTGGCTCTGACCAGGAATCTGGAAGCCAAACCAGGGAGGAGAGGAGAGGGAGCATCTCTTGTTATCCACGGGGCTAGCAGCAAGCGGCTGGGCTTGAGCATATTGACTTTAAGGTAGTGCCTTTCTAATGGCCATGATCAAAGCTGTACGCAATAGTCTTGCTCTTCAACTTGGACAATCACATTTCAGCGCAGACTACCTGAGAAGTCATGTGGTTGTTATGAATATCAGACTCTGCCAGATTCTTTTGCATAAATAATCTGTTTTGCATCTTGCAGGGGTTGCTGGGTACATGTCACTCCTTCTCATCAGATACTCCCACATCAAGTAGACTTGAGAGTATCTTCATTATTCTGTACTGTTCATTACAATTAATGCTCTTCTGATCATTGCTTACATGCTACACTTTATTTTGGACATATTTTCCTCCCTAAAATACTATCACTGAGTACTTTCTGGAAAATATTTAATTAGTTAGAAGTTCAGGTTTATTGTTAAGAAAGCACAGTTCACATAGGTGGTTTGACACATCTCTCATTCCTGCCTAAGATTTCACATTTCTTCTGCATGCACACCGTTCAGCTGTTCTGTCAATAGACTGAACAATTATAGTTGGGTTTTTTTTGGTGATAGTTCCTTTTAAAAATAAAACCCTGGACATGCTGAATGAATGTACCTTACAATGTCCATGCTGTCAAAGCAAAATTTTGTCCAGGTTAGGAACTTAGCTGTTGATGCTTCATGCTTTGAAAATATCTTTCGCCCTGCTGCATGGAGGCTCACTTTCCCAGTAGCTTGCAGCTGTCCTTCTACTCCAGATATTTGTCTAAGAGATGTCATGAGAATGACTTAATGGGAATAGATCTGTTCAGAATGAATGAGTGAAATGTTTTATAGGCTGGCCACGGTCTTGCCAGCGAGAGCACTCTTGAAATACAACATGATCACAGCTAGGACAGTCAAGAAAAAGCTCAAATTCAACTGCCTGAAATGCCTCATGCTAAAAAAAAGAAAGTGTGCTGTTTCTGGAAGAAACTTCTTGGAAATGGAAAAGAACTGATTAGGGATCATTTTTTTCCTTTGAAAATGTGCTAAGCATTGTAAACCCTGCAAATTTTCCAGTAAATTCTGCTGTACCTTTGTGAGTTCTGCCCAAACTTGGCAAATAAAGATAACCTAAAGTGTGATACATTATTTTTAGCTTATACAAAAATAGGTTGCTTAAAACTTAGAATACCATGATAACAAAGTAGTCTTTAACTTGTACAGAAACATTTTAATGGAATACAGAAACAAGAGTTATTTCCCTATTTTATTTCATAATGGAGATAAATTAAGAAACTAATTAAAGTGTGGCTAACTTGGCCACATTTCAGGAGTTTTTAAGGAACAAAGCCTTTTTTCACTCATTTAAAAACTGACATAAAATATAGGAGGGTGTTTTAAGCAAAAGTGCTCTGAGGTAATGAATTGAATCAAACGATTCTCTTAATTTGCTCCTTTATTTTCATTATATTTCAAAATTCATATTCTGGTTCAAGCAGAGATGGCCTTTGCAATTTTATACTCTCTGAGAATACTGGAAAAACTGACTGGAAATTGGAATTTGTACAATGAACTGTCAGTGAAATTTAGCTTTGTTCAGAGATCTGGAATAAGAATTATGCTACATGTAAGTCATATTAAGGCCTCTGTGGAGAATGAGATTGTACAACTCTAAGATAATGCATAATTGATTTTATCTTGGAAATGTATACTATTGCTTTTCTTTGTATAAGATGAATGAATCTGACAGACAAAATACTGCATTTAAAAGACAAAAGACAAATCATTGTCCTTTGATTTCCTCCCTGTCTTTATGATAAAATCTGAATTCTTTCTCCTTATTTTCTCCTACTGGAGCTCTAGTTAGGTATCCTCATTTTCTCCCATTGAATTTATGATTCTTTAGTAGGTGTAGTAGCAGTTGTGTTACCAGCAGCACTTCACCTTGAGAAATCCACCTGGAAGTGTGCATGTTCTACTCGACATGGGCAGGCAGGTAACAATGAAGCAGTGGCAAATTCTTGGATCTCTTTGAATAATAATTATGCTAATTACAATTGTAAAATGGCAAAATGATAATAAGGGTGTGCATTCCCTGTCAAGGAGACGTGCACAGGAACAGCAGCAATGGGTACAACAACCTTGACTCTTCCAGGTGCTCCCTGTTTTTCCAGCCCCAGCCCTCCCTTTCTGTGGCAGAAGTGGCCGAGCTCTCCTTGTTGTCTCAGCAAAAGGCAGACAGCTCTCCCTGAAAGCTGTGAGCCTGCCTTGGATGATGGAAATCGTCCAAGCTTTTCCAGGTTGTCAGTTCTGGGTAGTTTCCCCCTCCCCAAGAGTTGTGGAGAAAATAGCTGAGGCAGCTTCTGAACCACTAGTGTGAATCCTGGAGAGCTAAGAAAATTTCAGAGACTTGGAAAAGTGCTAATGCAGTTCAAATGTCAAAAAAGGGTAGAAACGAGACCTAGAAATCCCCCCTCGCATGAATCCAGATTCCAGTGTAATACTGGAACAGTTAGCTTGGAAGACCCAGCAGAAAGAATAGGTTAACAAATATAAATAATGCCAGTCAGTATCGTTTCATGGCAAGGAAGACTTGTCAAATAAATCCGTTGTCTTTCTTTGACAGGATTATAGATCAGCTGATGGAAACAACTGTGCATATACAGAAGCAATTTCATTTCTCCAAAGAATTTGGCTTGGTATCACAGGGTATTTTGATTAAAACCTACAGCTGTGTTAGGAGAAATAAACGACTCTCATTTACAGGTTTGACCGTGTCTTTTCCTCGAGAGGATCTGCAGAGACTGGTTATCGACTGAAAGCTGCTCAGTACTTTTGGCAATGGTCTATATGAAAACGTGGCTGGTAAAGCATGAGGAAGGCACATAGATGCTATGAAATGATGTGAATTCTTCTCCAAATAGTTTCTGTTCCAAGTTTTGTTTTAATTAATCTAAGTGCAATATAATGAATTGAGAATGAAGAATGAAGGCGTATGAGGGAGGAGCATCAGGCAGAAGCTGTGATGAAACTCGTCCCCAGTGAGTAGGGTGGCCATCAGAGTGCAGTGGTCTGCTGGTGGCATTTCCCAGCAGACGTGGAGGTGCTGGATGGAGATCCCAGAGGGGCCATCCACAGCAGCGGAGGCGCAGAGCTCTGTGAGGCGCGTGCCAGGACCAACGCCTGTTTGTGTGGAAGGGGAGGTGGAGGGGTTCTCAGATCACCGAACACAAGTCCTTGAGCAGGGTGAAGGGGTCTGACAGGAGCATGCTTTTCTGCCTTGCAGGGAAAGGCACAGCAAGAACCTGTGGTTGGAAATTAAGTTAAATTAACATGAGCTTTTGTGGGAGACTTGGGGATTTAGCCACAATTCTCCATGTAGAGCTTGCGATGTGAGCGTCAGCCTAGGTAGAAATGGATGATACAGCAGGATGAAGCAGATAAGGCTGAGGTTAGCCACCATGTTCGCTACTCTTCACTTCCAACCTCACAGTACCTGTGACTTTCACGACAATGACAGTTTTCTTTCCAAATGTGCGTGTTACATCTCTAAACACATCCATCCGAGATGTGTGTTTTGCCTCTCAGGTGAGGGGTATGGCATTTCTCAGAGTGACAGTGTTACTACTCTAGCTCCCCGCCTAGGGAGAATTTTAAAATAGAAGTAAACCTGGCTACCTCTCTTAATAGGATAATACAAAGTCCAGTCCAAAGCCCCTTGAAATCACTACAAATTGATTGCTGTTTCAAAGGCTGCAGAAGAGCCCAGCAAAGTATAAAATGGATTATGCTAAAGTCTATTGAAAAAAACAATAATGAGATGTATATGATTATATGCGCTTGAGATACAGCATGTTAAAGGCATACTGTAAAGTTCTAGGAGCATGCTTTCAAATGTAAATATTCATATGAATGCTTTTTTAAAAAACAATTATACTTGACAGTGAAGGCTGGCAATGGAATTTAAAAAAAATTCACATTCATCTCTGCATGTATAGGCTAAATAAATGTGTGCAAATATATTTATAAATATTATAATAAAAAATATTCCATGCCTTTTATAATGTAATACAAAGGAAGCAATATACAAAACTGACTGGCAGGTGACTGCAGTATTTAAACCAGCAGAAATAAGCAATTTGTTTTCAAAATTCAGGAGGCATAGAAATCCGCCATGAAGTGTATATTTAAAAAATAGAGTTCATCTAACTCTGGTGAAATAATTTTCATTTCTTTTGAGCTGCAGAGTATACTGCTGTGGATCTTGCGTAGTCAGCCTTTGCAGTTAGTGGAGAGAACAAGCTTTCAGAGATGGCTCATCTGTGCCATAGAAACCCATCTGGATCTCTCTCTTAGGGTGCCTGCTTCTTTCTGTTGCCTACGGAGAGCATGAATACGAATCATATGAATCCCATCTGCCATATGTACAGCACCTATACAGTTGTGGTGGTTTGACTTTCTGCTGCTCCCAGCCTCTTTGGCAGCTCTCTGTGGCCATACATGGTCCCAGCCGTCTGCCCGGTGGGCTCCTGCCCACAGCCCAGTCTCATCCCCAGGTCCACTGCTGCTACAAGACGAGCTTGCCCACCGCAGACCTTGGCCCAGAGCTTTTGTGTTGCAGCAATGGTGGTTGTCTGCTTTTAGGTTTTCCTTGGGGGCACAGTCACTTGTTTCTGAACACTGTTAGTTGTGCGTCAGGGGATCTAAGCATCATCGTCAGTGGAGGAGTTAAGGGTGATATCCTGGCAGTTCTCAGTGATCAAATGTACCCTACTGGTACTGTGTGATGGCTGCCTGTTATTTCTTTCTGTAGCAAAAATCACAGGTCTGCTGAAGGCTAACAGGTCTGCAGCGAAGGATTCTACTTAAGGAGGCTTCAGCGGTCATTTGAGAGGCTGCATAGCGTGCAGAGATGGGAGCATGGGGAGTGAAACAAGGAGGAGGTGCTGATGGATACCAGGCAGCTTTTGGTTGGGTGCCATGCAGGCTGAAATACAGGAATTCATGTTCATGCATAAAGCACTGCCAATTTTTGGATTTTATTGTCGTTCTGCATCCGCATTTTGTAATTTTTGAGGGAGGAAAGAAATCAGGCAGGTGGAGATACGCAGCTACAACGAGCTAATGATCATAAGGGCGGAACAGTTCCCTCGGATAAAGGAGGTTCTGGTGGGGTTTCAGAGCATTAGTGGGAGCCTCTCCTCTGCAGGATGACTCCAGAGCTTGCTGCACCAGGCAGTGCTGTTGGACTACTGTTGCTGTAGTGGTGGCTTCCACTGCCATCCCGATCTCTCCTCATAACTTTCCCTCTAGTACTGAGAAGATCTTGGTCTTCCAGGACTCCCTGACTTCCACCCAAACCCTTGGATGCCCTGGCCTGACCCTTGGCAGCACCCAAAGACTCCTGAGGATACAGAGGCCAAGGCTGAGGTCTTCCCTGGAGGGCTGAGCTCCATGGAGCAGTTCCTCTTGCCCTCCAGAGCCATGTTGAGACTCTGTTCTCCTAACAGCTTGCACACAGTTCCTTCATATTTCCCCCATGCTGCCTATTCTGGACTGCCGTTTCATTCTGCAGGGACTGTGACAGTTTCAGTCAGGGACAGGCAGGCTCCTGGCAAAGGCATTGTTACATTAATCAGACTTTATTCTTAAGCAAAATACAATGCACATGCAAACCACCCCTCATATATCAGTATCTCCTTTCCTTGAAACAAAACAAGCGATGCAAGGTTGCGATAAAAACTATAAGCAAGGGTACAAGCTTGCAAAGTGTTCATGAAATAAAATAGGAATGTTTGAGTTCCCCTAGGCAGATCCCCAAACTGTCATATTTAATGTCTACCATTAGATCTGTATGTTAGTTTACAGGCACCTAGGGAGAAGTGAGCTAGGTGGAACAGTATTATACAATATCATGTAAATACATATTAAATGGTATGAATAGTAAGAGCATGTAGAATATGCAGGATGTGCTGCTGTTCAAAGTCTATATGCCAAGGGAGAATAATGAAGATTAATTTCACTTCAATTTTTGTATGTTTTGCATCAATATTATGAATGGTTTCTTTCACTAAAATAAATGCATTGAAATGTTCTGGATGTTAAAAGCACCCCTTGAAAATACACAGGGCTGTTTTGTCAGTACATTGGCAGTATATTGCATGGTGAGTTGCTCTCTGCGAATCTTTATAGCAACTTCTGTCCACTTAATGTATGTATGTCAGAGCTCTCCATTTTTTTTGCATGACACATTGTTAGGGCTTTTAGTGACTTCTGTCACCACCCCCACCCCCAAATTTATTTAAATATTTTTTCCTTTGTGTGCTTGCATGCCTTTCTGTAAAAATATTTATATTTTTGAGTAAATCTCGCACTTGCAGTTAATTAAGAAATGATGTCAACAGAGGTAGAAAGTTGTCACCAGAGAATGGTCTCCTGCAGCTAGAATGCCATAGTTGATGTTGAGGCATTTATTAAAAATAAATGTAAAACCAAAATAGACAGGCTCTGAATGTGAGGCATGTATCGCCTGTGACAGTACTCAGTTTCAGTGACCCCTACGTCTGCTACGCTAAGGGATTATTATACTGATCCCTGCCCCCCCCCCCCCTTTTCTGTGCATTACTACAGCATTTTCAAAAAGCTGCATTGTACGTGCAACTCATGAATGAATGTGTGCATTTCAGTCACCCCCTCACTCACTGCATCAAAATGTGAGCCGCTCTCCATCTGGAGTAAGGAGTGGAATATCTTTTCTATCTGGCTGACAGCTGTGAAATACGTCCCTCCGTCTTTCCTGTTTAATCTGCAATCTCCCCTCGAATTTTGGTATCCACTCCAATTATGCAGCACCTTAGACATTACGGTGACGCCTAGTTGGTGACAGCTGCTATAGAAAGCCCTAATAGAGATGGATCATTCTGCTCCATTCACTCCAATTTCTTGGTTTTGCTTGCTTTGATTTGACCTTCATTTTCAATCAGTGTGGCTTCTTTTACCAGGGATATAGGAGCTTCCATACAGGGTCAGACTAGAGATCCTACTAATGTAATATCCTGTCTGTAACAGATTCTTCAGAAGAAAATGAAACTCCCATTTGGCAGACTTGTAATTAAATACGCCTTTGCAGGAGAATTTTCTGAAACTACTAACAGCTCTATTTAATTTTAGATAAAGAGAATATAAATTTTATATAAAGAAGATATAAATTTTATATAAAGAGAATACAAACTTGTAGGCCAATGCTGCATATTGTTTATATTTTGCAAAGAAGTGGCTACAAAAATACTTATTCAGATAAATGTGTAGTGTTTCTTTTCAAAATGGTTTTGTTTTCTGCCTTTGCAAGTCAATAAATGAAGTCCCACCGTATTCACTTTATTTCTTCGATTCCTCTTTAACTTATGAAAATTAAAAATCATCCTTCCTTGCCCTTTTTATTTTGAGGGAACTAAGCTTCTTGAGCAGCATCAATATGTGTAGCTGCTTCAGCTTCTATCAACGTCATTTTGCTATGAGCAGAGTTTCAGAAAAGAATCCATCTTTTTGTTAGGAAACATAGTCGGTGCCAAGCACGTGCTACATACACCTCCTTCTGCCGTCTGCTTAATATCAGATAAGATAAAAGATTGGAAAGAGCCCAGCTGAGAACTACTGTGCACAAACAAGTGATCTAATCAGAAAACCCACTGAGAAGCCAGGATTCACTCCTGTTGCCTCCACCTGTCTTCGAATGACGTTTCCTCTGCTGCTTTCATTCTTTTTGTTCCTTCCCATAGTCATCCTCCATGGACTGCACATTGCACCTAGATTTAACTCTTCGTAGCCAGCTGACCACTTCTCTCCTGACTTTCTTTTGTGCTTACTTCCCTCCTTCCTGCGGGTATTTTCTTGTCTGGCATGCAGCATAGCTGCAGCCTTCCTTCAGTCAATTTTTACTCTTGCATTTTGCTTGCTGAACTCCATCCATGGTCCCTTGTTCCCTGTGAATGCATTGCTGAAGTGCTACCCTGTTATTCTCTCTATTCCATACTCTTCCCTCTTCACACTCATTACTGCAGCTGGTAGCATTATATGATACAAATAAAATAACTGATTAACTGATTAGCTCTTTTCTCTCTTTGTGAAGCAGTTATATAAACTGATTCTATTTGTTGTCAATTTATGCATAAGCCTTTGCTGAGTAGTTGAGATACATATTTTCTAGTCTGTGGGTACTTCACAAACTGCTTACTTTGATTATTAGCTTTTCAGTGTGTGATTAGTCATCTAAATCACAGGGTATCAGTATTGCCAACTTTAAACATTACAAAATCATGAGTCAGCCTCAAAAAATCATGGGATTGTTTAAAAATGATGTGGGTTTTTTCCTATTAAAAATACTTTTGCAGTTTGTTTTTTACTTGGCTTCTGAGCCTTTAGGTTTCATTTGCTTCACATTTTCAAGCTTTTCTTTGCAAGTATGGATTAGAATACTTTTTAGTAAAGGAAGTTATGTTTATTTTCCAGTCTCCTGATTTAATGATCTGGATCCTCAAGAAGAAATTAGGGAAAGTAAAATAAAAACACAAGAGTTGACAATGCTATACTATACTTTCTGTTATCTTACTGAATGACTGAAAATTTTGACACAGAAAATAAGGAATACCAAGAAAAGATGAACAGAGATAGCAATTTTCCATATTTATTTAAATTCAAACAATTTAAAGCCTTCGCACTAAAAAGTGTTAGGCTCCAGTTTTGTAATGATGTCCCTGCAGCCTTTGGGGAAAAAAAGAAAAGGGCATAGAGGAGGCTAACTAACTCATATGGGCAATCAATGAAGCCACAGAAAAATCTGCGCCACGCTTAAAGAACCAGCCATCAGCTTTTCGTATGAATGCAGCTGTTTATGTGCAAATATAATCTTTGCAATGATGGGCTGCCATCCTTGAACAGTTAAATCACTCAAGCATCTTCGTACTTTAATGTACCCAAGGAATTCTCCTAGATCAGGTGTGACCAACCTGTGATCCATGCGTTACCTGCCAGGACAGCTCACATCACTCTCTCCCCGTGGCATTCTTTGGATGGTGATGTGGGCTTCAACTGCATCCCAGACAGCCAGCTTGCTCCCAGCCACGTCTCTCGCACCTGTGGTCCTCAAGGAAGAAATGACCTTTGTTGCCACCAGAACTAACCTGTTTGGCTTGTGGCCCTCCTTGGTTTGAAAGCACCAGACAGATGGTGTCTAGGTTTCAGATTTTGAAGGCACCAGACAGATGGTGTCTAGGTTTCAGATTTTGAAGGCACCAGACAGAGGGCTTCTGGATACGTAGCCACTTTTTTCCTTTCTCACGCTCCCCACCACTTCTCCAAACGGCTGATGCTGCTTCCATCAGCAGCACCCCACATGGGTAATAGTGGAGGAGCACAAAAGGGCAAAGTCTGCTCTGAGCAAACCCTTTAAATATGACTGTGAGGCAGCTGTCAGTTCTGAACTCCGTTAACCTTTTGGCGTTGCTCATTACAAATCATAAAGGTCTCTTGTCTAGGAGAAAGCACGTCTATACAAAGTCACTGTTACAGCAAGTAATCCAAGTAAAAGTAATAGAAAATTGCATGAAAGCAAAGTGAATGTCATGTTTAAATTATCTTACATTGCTTATAAGCAATACCAGGTGCAGCTTGGTTAAAGGCACAAAACCTGAGATGAACATTCAGTTTAAATCCCCTGGAAGACTTCATCTTCCTCATTGCTGGCTACCCTGCATGAACTCCTTTGGCTCACACAGGCATCTTCCTTATCAAATTCCCCTAATCCCAAGCCAGTGTTTGCTTTTAAAACTAGCTTTCTCTTCTTATTATCAAGGCAGCTTTCTTTAGAAGATAGACCACTGAAGAATTTTAAAGAATGATTAATTGTCACCTTTGGAATACGTAACTGCTGTACTTCCTTGAATCTACGCTGGAAAAGAACCAAACCTAGTTTTTGAGTCAGACATCTTGCTTCATCCCTCTAAGGCTTTTTTTTTTTTTCTTTCCTCTTTTGTTTAGAGACAGGAATTATGAGCAGGTCCTCAGATATTCTGAAGATATTGCAGTACAGTATACTGAGCCAGCAAAGAAACCCAAGGCAGTCTGTTGCAGTAATGGACAAGCCTTCATGATACCTATATCTAAAAGTGTTCCAGTATAGACAGGCCAATTAAAGTCATATTGTGATAGATACAAGGAAACATGACAGTAGTATATTTTGAACCATTTGACATACCTGTGTCACAGATCATTAAAATGTCAACCTTTTTTTTGTCAAAACTCAAAATTCTGAAGGTTTGTTCCTAGCCTGAATGATAGCCAGTGGAGTCTTGCAGCTTCTCAGTATTCTCTCTCCTCTATTTGCCAGCAGATCTCTTCTCTCCACCCCATTGACTTTTCCTTAGCAAAGACATCAATAGTCCTGTAGGTAATTCTAGCTAGAACAACTCCCAAGACTTTCTGTTTAACCCCTGGTACTGCAAGGCTCATCTGTACTTGACAATAACAACCTTTTGAAAGACTTGTATGCCCCTCTATTTCTGGCATTTGTATTAGAGCAAGTTGTGGTCACCCCAATGCCCATCACCACCAAGATATGCAGTTTAACATTTCCACAAGTTCAGCACTCACTAAGGTGGCAGCAGTCATAAACAAGGTGCTTACTTTGAGGCTTGGGCAGCTTTGAAGCTACTTTCCTGCTGGGCAAAAGCTGATGATTCAAGCATTGCAGGCAGGGAGATACCTCCAGGTGGCTCAGTTCTTTGTAGTGGTGTTTGGAGGGCAGCAGGTGACACATACACGCCTGTAGCACCTTTCCTCTCTTTACTTGTAAGACATCAGACTTTAAGGAAAGACAAAAGCCAGCAGCAGGACTTGGGGCTGTGCTTATGTGGCAAAGCCAGCACTCTTTCGGGACTGTGGTCCCCTGACAGGCTCCAGAATTTACCTTCCCTTCCCAGCCTTGTCCATACCCTAGGTCTATCCTCAGATCTTGCTTTGTTGCTTGATCTGCTCATCCACCAGCAACCACTGCCTGTTTTACAGTTCTCTGTGGGCAGACCCTTGCTGCATTTTCACCCATACCTCTGAGGCACTCCTGATGGCTTTGACGGAGTGCAGTGCCTCCCGGCACACCTTGCCTAGTTGTTGCCTGGTGTGTGAGTCAGGGATTCGCCATGCTGCAACACGTCTTCTCACCATGTCACAGGGAGAAGAGGCAGGTTGGCTGCCACTGTGCTCCTCCAAAGCTACCCTCAGGGTGGTGGCTCAAGCCAAAGCACTGCTGGAGCCCTGTATTCCACCAACCACTCGCAAAGCAGCACCGCACCTGAGCTAGCTCTAAATGAGATTCAGCAACTTGCACTATGGACACCTCCTAAGTGGTTTCTCTCCCTATCTCTCACGTCAGCTTTGTTTTTTACTTTGCATCACAGTTTATTCCCCTGTTACTCTGCCTAGACCAGATACCTCCTCCAGGCTCCTTGATCGCAGTTGCAAATGCTGTTGTTGTACAGTAGCGTCCTATCCACCCCATTCATTTCTTTTGTGTTTTATCTCAGCAGCCTTTCCACATGACTTGCATGAGTAACTTATTCAGTTGAGTTCATGCAGCAGCCACTATCACAAACAAGTCACCGAAGTACCTGTTTCTAGCCAATATGCTGGAATGGAAGGGCTAAAGACGCATTTATAAAAGCATAAGGTCAGTGTGTTGAAAGTGTCAGTGTTGAAAGTGTCAGTATGGATTCATATCATTTCCCTTTGAAATCAGTGTGAGGTGTGTGTCAGTGGGGACTGCAAAGGATGCTAACAGTAAATATAGTCATAAGAGCTTCTCTGGGCACATATGAACTGGGGGATTTTGGAGCATTTCCTAGTCCCTTCAACTGAGTACTCAGGCCAGACCGTCACTGTTTGCTGGACAGAAACCCAAACACCTAAGTAGAGGGTGAGCCATTGTGTGTTCTTCTCTGCTCTCCCATCTGGAGCATGGGATTGGGACTTCTGTAATAGCTTCAGAGCATTTTTCAGAGAAAAGAAAAAAGAAAAAAAAAAAGAGTAGCAAAGGAGAAGTCTGCTCTGTTCTTCTCTCTGGATAATGCACGTTAATAGTGCAGCTGCCAGCAGTGCTTTGGATCAGACTAGATCTGAACTACAAAAAACTCTTAAAGATGCTTTAAAGAACTGTTGCTCATTTCCTCTTCCAGACAACTATCTGACTAATAAAAAAAAGATTTTTAAAAGTGGGTCTGTGCATTTCTGATTTTAATGATGTGTTATTGCTGTCCTCTGCCATCGTACATGGGATGTTGTAGAGAAATAGGCACCAGGTACCTTAGGTTTTTGTAACTATAGCCCTGGGTTTCTGGAAAACAAAGAAGCCTCGGGAAAGAACAGAGATGCAGCAGTACATGATTAGACTGAGAATGGAGAGCTATAGTGCTTTTGTTGTATATGTAACAGCTTGTTTCAAGGCATGAGGGAGTCTTGTAAATCACTGGACATGTGGAAAATAGCACATTAGCGTAAGGTCATAATGGTAATCTCTAATGACAGAATGAGAGAACAAGTATATTCATTTTAACACTATAATACATACACTTTAGTGAACAAGCAGATTTCTTGAGGCCAAAGTACAGACAGCAGAATGTTATTCCATTGCCAGAATTTCCTAAGATATTTTGAATTTATCTGCAAATGAGTCCATATACTACAACATCTAACATTAAATTCAAGAGCAAACTGCCTAAAGAAAAATTATCTTTGTGTGCGGTACAAGAACAAGACCAGCTTTGGAGCAGCTGACTGACTGACTTACTTAGGAAAAATGTTAGATAAGTGCAGCCAGGGAAATGCAGTTAAGACTCTGAGGTCCAGACCCAATAGGATCTTAAGTCAGATGCCTGTCTCTGGGAGCTGAACTCACAGGGTATATCTAAGCCCTAGCTTATTATGGAGTAGCTTCCATCCCTGGCAGCTGAGGAATTCTAATTTTCAGCCCTTGGAGGTATAAACATGAGTCATAATAAGTCTTGTAACTGCTGTGGGTCATTTTAGAGAAGAAAAAACTCTGCACTGCATTTCTTTTGAAATTCAGCTACTCTCCAGGAGAAGATAAGGAAGATTTTGCTGTCTGTTCAGGGCTCTCCTCCAGGAGCAAAGGTGAGTGCTTCTGATCCCTGCTTCCAGCACTACCTTGGGTATTTGTATTTAGATAGTCACCGAACAAAATCTGAAAGCCATCCAGGGAAATTTCACTGCCTCAAATGTTCTCTCTAAAGAAAAAGGAAGGAAACTGCTTTACCGAGTCATGCCTGGTCCTTAGCCTCCTTTTTGCTTCACGATTGTCTCACCTATGTGGATGTCTTCTACATGTAATTATTGTTCATTGTCTCTGGCCTAGGAGATAAATGACAGAAATAGCAGATTTCACATACGTAAAGGCTTTCAGCGATACAGCAGTTTTATAACATCACCCACATTTCATAAACTGCACATAAATTCCTTTGGCAATCTCAGACATCCACTTTGTCAGACATAATTTCTGAGCTCCTTTTATGCTTACAGAGTATAGGACAGTTTTTCACATGAAGGAGTCATTCACACAGAGTAGTTTCACTGTCCCGGGGGTTGAAAAAATTCAGATATGTTTTAAGGAAAAATGACAGCCTTAGTATTGGGCAAAGATAATTCACTGGAAACTAGATTTTTATTTTGAATTTTTAAAAATACATAGTTATTGGCTATATCAATACTCTGAGAAATGACCTTTGTACCCATCAAAGCGTAGCTGACTGTGTAAGGACTCCAACGCGGGTTCCTCCCAGGAGTGTTTGATGCTGCTGGATCCGATTCCTGCTTTCCATGGCACTAAGTGAAAAGTTGCAGCTGAAAACTCTCCTGACTCTGCTCTTATCTCCAATTCTTGCAAAGTAACTATTTACCTTCTCTGTTAAGTTTTGATGTTTTAAGTTTAAGCTCTTTTAAGTTTTCTCTCAAGAGAAGAAGGATGGTTGTGAATGCCTTAGCTCAGCCAGGCAAGGGGAGTGCCTGCCCCGGCCTGCCCCGGCCTGCTTACTGCCTTCACCCTTCCACCGAGGTTATTGGCCCCTCAGCTCCAGGGCTGTCCTGTCTAAAGGGCTTGGTTCAGCTTTTAAACACCTAAAAAAGCGTTCACTGTTGAAATCTGTTAAAACTTGGGGCGAGGTCAGAGGAGAACACCGACCTCATCTCTCCCAAGCCACTGGTCCCGCTGAGGTAGCGTGAGGTGGCTCTGCTTTGTCTCGCCTCCCCCTCATCCCTGGCCGTGCGGTCCTGCCCTCTCCGCCAGACCAGGCCCTAGCTCAGTGAGCCAGCAGAAATTACCGTCTTTATTTTTTCATTCACTTCTGGGTTTGTTCTCTGCCAGCTCAGTGAACCCAACAGGCTCGGCGTCGGGCTGGATGAGGAGCCGGATGAGCGTGAGAGGAGGTGTCGGGGCAGCGGGAGGGAGGAGCGGGACAGCCTCGTCTGCCGGCAGCGGCAATGGCTCCTCTCGCCTCTTCCCGCCGCCCCCAGCACTCGGCGCTGAGCGGGGCAGCTCGTCCGCCTCTGCCTGGTGCCCTCCGAGCTGAGCCACCGCCAGCGCAGGCCTCGCTTCTGCCACAGGGCCGGCGTGGGCGGCCGGGGCAGGACCCGCCGTGGCCTTCCCCAGGCAGACCGTCCCCAAGGCTGCGTGTGAGCCCTTCTCCATTTTCTTTTACCCCATGTGCCCCGTTCTCAGGGGCGGAACAGGTTTCTTGTGGGCTTCCTAAAAACAGCATTCGCAACAAGCGCCAAGTCGTGATCATGCATTCCAGATACTGTCCTGGATGAAACCAGCTGTAGAAGGACAACTTTGGAGAAGGAGAACGAGCAGGTGAAAATAGTGAAGCTGTAATGAAATTGATAGGCTTAATTATAGTATTCGCTGCTGTGAAAACGATAAGGCTGTCTAATCGGTTAAAAAATGTGGGAAGACTAAGGAGTTACTGTTTTGTCTATTTACACTACTATTTTTAGGGCTTATTGAATAACATATTCAGGATACCATGTATAATGTAAAGGTGTATATGAAAATATATAAGCTAATTGCGTGCTTGGAAAAAAACGCAAACTGGTAATGCTTTTCTGAAGTATCAGAAAGCATGACAAATTCTGGCATTTTAGGCTGTGCGTTCACATTTTCTGTGCTCTTCTTGTTTACCTGATCACCCCTCCTTGAAAAAAACACCACTAATCTGTTGTCGTACCCTTCACCATAGTAAATCAGAAATTTTCTGTGTAAACTAGAAGAACAAAAGGTTATTATTCCTAGCCGTTACTGTAACAAATGTCATCAGTAATGTACAGATACTGTGAAAGAGTACTGGGTTAATTTGAACCGTATCCAGATGCATTTTTATGCTTTAGCTGGTTTTGGTAATGTTTGTTTTGCATCACTTGGTAGAGCCAAGTTTGACCATTGAATTATTTGAACTTTATGGGTTTTTTCTTCTTTGCACTTGTGGTGCTGGGCAAAGCAGCAGGGAGCAAAGTGTTATCCCCCAAATCCCAGGAATGGTGCTGAACGTTTTCTGATCTGCATTTCCTACATTGTTGTAGCTCTTTAGAGAGTAGGGCCCAATTCTCATCTTATTTGCATTAGTAGGCATAAAAAACATGGTAAATATAGCCAGCATTAGTTTAAAAATGATAAATAAGCCAATTACAACCTCTCCCCCCACACCCAAATGCATTCAGAGAAAAATGCATGCACCTAAATTTTACTAACATACACTATATATTGCCATTTTCTTGCATACCCTTGGCAAAGCCTATCCTCTTATTCTAAACCCACCTGCTCCAGTTTAACTGAGTCAGCAGAAGTGGAGTTGCTGTTGGTACAGTTCTGGAGTTGCAAAGCATCCTCATGGGACTGCTTCTGCTTTAGTGAGTGTTTTCCTCATCCTTTTCTCAAAGCAGTGCCTGAAGGGTGAATTTTACCCTTAGACACTAAAACATAAAAATATTGACCAAATCTTGCAGAACTTTCATTTACTTACATGAGCAAAAATGAAAGGGTGATCATCATTCGTAATACTGCTGTGTGTATATGTATATATAAAAGGCGCTAATAATTAGAGATCAGTAGGATGTTCTCCCAATTTGCTTCTGCAGAGGCATGTTGAAATTTGTTGAGTATTCAAAGTAGCAGTACTCAAAGCCCTGTTTATGGATTCCATAAGCCAATCAGTAGACAATTAGTTTTAATCTTCTGGTGTCCAGTCTGGTATTTCTCTTTCTCAGCAAAAGGCTCCAAAAGTGTCAGAGATGTAATAAATCATGCTCAGGGCCACCACGAAGTAGTCTTGTACATACAGTGTGATGCAGGGAATGCCAAACGTATAAACTGCATGGGTACTGATGACAGCATCATAGCTATATATCTCTATGAAACGGTAGGAAATGGCGACAGTTGTTTACTTTTTGCATTACGCACCTGTGTGTTAAATTTTTCAGTTGAAATACTCATACACATTGGTTTTGAAGTTGTGACTCAAACATGTACATGGTGAATGTTACTGAATTCACTAATTTAAATATTTATTAATTTAATAATGATTTACTAGTAATAACGTCTATGCTGCAACGCAACAAAATGCTAAAGCATATACTTTAAAGTTAAGCATGTGATTGAATGTGGACATACTGCTGAATCAGGGCCCAAGTCAATGACTTGTGAAGGGATATTAATCACAACAAAATACTAAACTGTAATGAACATCTGTGTGCTGAGTCAAAGAGCAAACAGACATGACCCCTGGAATATTTATTGTATTATTCTGAGGCTAATTAATACTATTCTGTTACATGCTTCCTCCAGTTATATGTCAGTTTTTGTGAATCTTACTCTGTGCTGACATTATTGTGCAAATACCTTAAACAAAGGCTTATTACATTGTTTCACCCCGATGCCTGTTGTTAAATCTGTAACCACATTCAGACTTTCAGTTTTCCATGTTTTTAAATGTCTGATTTCCAGAAAAGAATGCCAAGTGTCTGTTTCCCATTTCCAATTGTTCGAATTCATCGTTAGGAAGGATGACAAGCGCACAATACATGTCAGTGAGGAATCCAGCACAGCAGAGTGGACCAGCATTCATGCTATTTTCTTTGTGATCCAGAATAGACCATGTCATATCCATGAATTTGAATAGGCTACACCATGAATTAATTATTTTTTTATATAAGTGAATAGGAGGAAGGTCTTCAAACATATTTTCATCATTAACACAATGTAGAAAAAGTTACGTATTGCCTTGTATGATCATATATATAATTATACATAATTTTGCTATTCCTCCTAGTCTGATTATTTCAGATATGAAAAAAAAATGGACAGCAAATAGCAGGTCACCTTTAAAAGGTAGGAAATATTTACTTACCTGCCACAAAAATCAGTATGGTATTTAAGGAGCATCCTTTCCTGAAACTGGGTCAAAGGGAAATACCCACAGGTATCAAAGTAGTAGTTTATTTTATTTAATACTTTTTTTTTTCACATTTGCATTGATATGAATTTCCACATTATGTCACATAACGATAATGTTTCTGTTCTAGCTTATAGATCACAGTATCTCCTGTTGGTGTTGTAATGAGATAGTTCAACAAAATTAATTGCCATTGCTACCATGAGATAGTATAAAATAATCACAGGAAAATGAAAAAGGATTTTAAAATTGCAAGATTTTAGGGTGATATTTTGAAACATCCAAAGACTCTAGCATTTGATTGCATACTATTTTTTCTGCTATCTGTATTGATTGCAACAAATACCCAACTTTTCATAACATTTACTCCAAGCACTCCAAACAGCAAATTAACTGTAGTTACCTCATGGCTTTTTATGTGTTTGAATAATAAAAACTGATCTAAGGCAGTCTGAAATTCAGTGGGATGTTGCTCTAGTTGCACAGAATATTTGTGTAAATAAACAGGCCGCTTACTTACACCTTGGAATCTTGGCTGGTATTGAAGCAACATTTTTGGTAGCTTTTTTAATAGCATTTTGGCTACAGCAAGCAATATGAATAGTGAGTGGCAGAGCCCCTTAGTCTTTTATCAGGACAGTGCAGTTAGGACAGGCTCAAGCAATTTCATTGCTAATTCTAGATTCTGGGTTGAAGAGGCAGAGTTCAGTCCTTGGAAAAAACAAATTCCTGGTGTTTACCAGTGATGAGGTAACATCAATGCTGATGTGTCTGAAGATGGGATGACCCATGAGAATAATTAAAACACTGAAACAGGAACTTATGTCAATGGAGATGGCATGTCTACTAGTCAGGTGCTCATTCTTTAATATTTTCAGCAGACTAGGCTTGTCAAGCAGACTGATTATATAGTTCAGCATTGCGTGACTTAACCTTTTGTTCTCAGGAGGTGACATTTCCTTGAAAGCAACACGGAAGGAAGAATTAATAAACAGGCTGAAAACAAGCTATTTGCAACTGGATAGCCAAGACAGCAAGAAAAAAAATCCCTCTAAAACTACATTTATTTTAGCTTGTAGTCAAGAAAACACATACGTAAAAGTTCTGTCATTCCACATATACATTTACCAATAAAAAAATGTTCCCCTACCCTTCCACCAGTTCTTGTACTTATTTCTCTGATGGCAAATGAAGGCTCTAGAAATACCACAAAAGAACAGTAGAAAATTTGTCCAGGTCAGAAAACTCATTAACTCTGTGCAGCCCCACTGCCCCTTGCAAGCCTTATAAAACCCCCAAAACATACAGAGCTGAGGAAAAGGGTAAGTGTTTCTTTTTAGGGGAATACTTAGCATGCTGTCCTGGGATGTAGTTAGCACAGGTCCGAATACTCCTCTGATTAATTCAAAAAGTGAGGTGTCTACCTTTGGTCTTCCTTGTTCTTGGGAGAATGCTGTAACCCACTCTAACATTGGAGACATTTCTCTGTGAAAGTAATTCTGCATTGTACAAAATACTTAAATGAGTCTTAGCAAAGAGGGAGGAACTTGCTTTTTTTTTTTTAGCAAGTCCTCTGACTGCTAAATTGTAGAGTTCTTTGTGATCTGAGTAACATCTTGCTAATTGTGCAAAAACAAGAAAATCTTCATCAGGGAAGATGAATGTTATCGCACAATAACTGATCATGGCAGCCTTTTCAAAGATAAGAGTCTAGCATCTCTATTTGGCGGCTGTTTGACTTGCAGCTCAATCTCCCATATTGTCGGTAAGTTGTGCCTCTGTTGCCTGTTTCTGAAGAGCTGAGGCAGTGCTGTGCTCTGCAGTGCTCAGTTTAAGGCTACCCCTAAGAGCATATCAGGTCTTTGATGACTGCCAGGTTTCTAACAGTCTTGGGGATTCCCCAGGCTTACCCTGGCTCCTTCCGCAGCACCGGAGGAGCATCAACTGCAGAGAAATAGGCACCTTTGTGCTGGTTTACATCTATCTTTTCACCTTTATTTATAGGCACCAAAAATACCCTTTCTGTGTGCACGTCTTTGGGTCACCTAGTGGTACGTACACCCTAAGCTGCTTAAAGATTAGAGCAACCTATTGAAGCTACATAGTTTTAACAATGTGGTATCATCAGCTCACAGATTAAAACTGCCCTGCCACTCTTCCCATTTTGTATTCTCAAAAACTTACTGCACAAATTATGCAGTCTCCTTCCTCAAAAATCCTCGCCAGAAGCATAACTGTTCAATTGGAATTGAAAAAATTATAACCTGCTTACTGAGACCTATCCTTGTTTTATCCCACCTTCAGCAAAATCTCCCCAAATGACTGGGACTTGCAATAAGCTATCATATTGTTCAATATTGAATGAAAGATGGGTAATAAAGACAAATTTCTGTTTAAAGAGAAAGCTATTTTTTCCAAAAGAATGCCTGCTTGTTGGGGAAGGAGGTGTGGGTAGTCGCTTTGTGTTCTGAAATCTATATCCCCCTGTGCTATCAAACATTGCCAAGGGCATGAACAAGGCACAGGCATCCTTCTCTGTTCTCTTTGCATGAAAGATTTGTGTAACCTAAATCTATGAAATAAGTATTCCTAAAAATAACCCTTCCTTCTCTGTTTTTTGCCGTCACTTGCAGTTGTCCATCAGGAGTGAAATGTCCCAGTTCTGTGTATGCACAAATTCTGTAGCGTGCTGCTACTTCAGTTTGTTTGTTGGGCCAAAAGATGACAAAATGCACTTGACTTACGTGGAACAGCAAAGCAGCTGTTGGAAAAACTCTGCCTGGTTCCCAGTTTTCAGGGCATCTTTCACCTGGCCAGGGGAAATGGCTAGATGAAATTGCAGACATCTGATTCATCTCTGCAGATGTCCCATCGAGGACAGAGAGTGCTACTTAGGTCTAGAGGCTCAACTTCTCCGAAGTGAGAAATGTATAAAAGCTACCTTTGAAGTGTAGTACCAGGTAGTTTTAACAGATATACTCTGGTCCTAACACAGTGGGGACTTCAGTTTCCCCCACTTATAATAGCCACTCTTAGCTATTAATAAACTTGAAATTCGGTAGAGCAAATAGTTTCTAAAAGCAACCATATGTCATAGTTAAACCACTAATAAATCATAAAGTATTATGTGACTTCCTTGCTAGTTCAAGTCATGATTCACCACTTCTGGTACATGAGTTATTCTTTGATTCACAGTGGGAAAGATCAGTGATACCAGGACCATAAATGCAGGTAAACAGTTAGGATGTTTCCTTTTTTATTTTTGTTGTGGTAACTTTTATACTTAAAACATCCTTTCTCACCTTACTCATAATTTTTGAACTGAATTTCTTTGTATATTTGTGAGTCCTACACAGTAGAATAAAGCAGGCCATTGGGACAGTTTTGTTGCTGAGTTCTAGTACAAAACCATAAACTTTAATTTTTAATGAAGATTAGTGTCTTTCTAACAAAGATGCAGGGAAGGACTATTACTCTATTTTATGTGTTTAATGGATTTGCTTTTGCAGTGCAAATACAGGTATCAAATTCTTTGAGATCCATATGCTTCACATGTAAATCTTAAATGCAATTCCAGAGCAGCAAGGAGAAATAACACTCAGGATTCCCTGGCATTTACCTTGTATATATTACTACTACGTGAATAATCTGTGCTTTTGAATCACATAATTTATTGACATTGCGCATTAAAAAGACTTCTTGCGACAAGCCACAACAAAAACATATTCCACAACACTGTCCCAGACTAAAGCTGAGGGGCCAAGCCATGGCTGGCTTTGTTCAGCAGTGCGTGGGTGAGAGGGAAGCAAGGAGACATCTCACCTCAGCTCTAACAAAACCTTTGGGGGGTCACGTACTGCCCGGTGAGGCACAGGGGCACGGTGCAGGTTGATGCCACCGGGACCAGCCCTGTCCCTGATGGCCAGGTGCCTGCACTCCTCCAGCACTGGTTTTGGTGTGCTCACTGGAGGCTGTTCCTGAGTCAGGAGGATTTTTTTTCCTCCATGTAGGTCTGCTGTAGGCTGTCACAGCCCCAGCCAGCTCTTCCTGGTGGGGATTCAGCCCTGAGCCCTGTGGAAAGAGCAGCTTGGCATGTAGGGTCCAAGCTGACCCATGAGGAGGACTATGACTTCCACTCGGGAGGAATAACCGAGAAGACGAGATATCTCTGTGGCAGGGACGGCAGCAGTGGTATCTGCAGTGCATATGCGTGTGTGCGTGCTGACAGCCTCTCAGCTGGCTCCGGCGAGCGACGAGTGCGGAGAGGTAGCCAGGACCTTTCTGCTAAAGGGCTTAAATTCCCTAGCCTGAAAACATTTACTGTGATTTGCTGTAGCCTTGCTCTATACTCACTTTTATCTGCACCATTTCGGTGTGGACCCTCACGGTGCTGCAGTAACAAGAATAATACCAGGGCTTCCTTTTCCCTGGGAGGATTCACGGGTGCAACCTTATCATTTATCCCTACCACTGTAGTACCATAATCTCCAACTAGGAGACCTCACAGTCTAGGCATTGCAAGGCACATACATACTTTGTATCTAAATAGATTACTGCAGGGGAAAAAAATGAACTATTATTATCATGTTTTGTATTTTAGAGAGCGAAAATGAAGATGTTTGTTCTGCTCCAATATGTATAGCAAGCCCTGGAATTTTTAGTTGCTCAAAACACAACCAGATGCTTAAAGATAAATAAATCATAACAACTCAGTCAAAGATTTCTTTTCATAAGCAACTTCTTGCGCCAAATTACCCTCCCCGGCTTATTCTTAAATTAATTAAACAATTGCAGCCCTGGGGTGACTACTTTGTAACTTCTGAGGGACTAGCTGTCTTTAGCTGGCTCCTAAAGCTGCTATGTTTCTATAAGGTTTCTGGGTTTTGCAGGTGGATGTAAATGTGCTCACTATTCACATTTAAGATCCATTAGTAGAAATAGAAGGAGGATTGAAGAACTGTTGCATTTTAAGCTTATATTTTAGTGTGATATTTGACTGTATTAGTACATTAAATCTAATATATTGAAATTGTGGAAAAATTTAGGTTGGAAGAGACTTCTAGAGGTCATCAAGACCAACCCTCTGCTCAGTGCAGGACTACTTTCAAAGAGCAGGTTGCACAGGGCTTTGTCCATCTGAGTTTTGAAAATCTTCAAGGAAGGAGATTCCACAAAAAAAAAAAAAATTCTGGGATATTTTTTTCTTGATATACAGTCAGAATTTCCTTTGCTGCAACTTCAAGCTGCTGCCTTGTGTGCCTTCACTGTGCACCTCTGCAGAGAGTCTGGCTCAGTGTTCTCCATAAAGCTTTCAGTGCAATTCTTTAGCCTTCTCTGCTCTTTCTCAGGATCTCCCTAACTCCTGCCCTGAGAAGGTGACAACCTTCCAAAAATGACAGAGAGAGGACTCACAGTCATCACCCTTGGACCCCTTGGAAGCATTCTACCCAGCCCCATGGACTTGCTCTATCCAGTTAGCTTAAGCGATCCCTTCTATGATCCTCCTGGATGGCAGCTCAGGGGGGTAGCGCAGGGGCTGGGTAAGCCCCTGCAGTTGCTGTAGGAGATGCAGGACCTGGGCTCCAGGCAAGCAGCAAACTCCTGAGACAGCTGGTCCGGTCAGCAGAGAAGCGTCTGTGCCCACAGCAGGGAATATCCAACTGCTATTACCCGTTGCTTCCTTTTTGTGGACTGTGGACCAGGCTCAATCACCTTCCAGCCCCTGGAAATCACTAGCTGCCACTCTCCACCACTGTGGGGGTTTTTGTCAGCCCTCCCTTCGAGGGTGGTCTCTGGCCATCCCTCCTTCAGCACAAGATGAGGCTTGGGGTCTTGCCCCTGCAGAGTCTCTGTGGAGAATTGTGACCAACCTTTGGAGTATTAGTGGTCTGCTACAGTTATTTCTATCCCATGATCCACATGATCCACACCAGAGATAGGAGATCTCTCATCTAGGTACTGCTGTTAGGTAGGAGATGCCACTGCTGCTCATAGTGCTAATGGGCAGAAGAAACGTTTGTGATTTCTGTTTCGCACCAAAACCTGTTTCTCAGGTCCAATTGCAGGCCCAAGTGAATTTGTTTATGTTGGTTGCTTTATGTATAGTGCAATGACTGTGCATCTGATGAGTTGGTTAGGAATACTTCGTCTGAAGGAAAGTTGAAAATACAATTGGTTTTGTCCTGAAGTTTATCCTCCTATTCATTTGCTTTTGGAAAAAGAAATTACAGCATCAACTGAAAGGTCTTGGTCTCTTCCTCCCGGCAATGTTACCCTGGGAGGGGCGACTTCATCATCTCTCAGATTCAGAGCACTTTGAGATCGTTTGTTCCAGATTTTTGAAAGCCCAGTTTTGGACAGTGGTGCAATGGTGCATGAGTGTTCCCAATAGACCTGTATTTATCATGCTGTGTTTAGTCTGAGGCATCTTCAATAATTTGTGGATTCTCTTGTAAGTGCAGCCAATTACAGTAATTGGACCTGGAAGTCACAAATGTATGGATCACTATAGCAAAGTCTTGTTCTGTCAGCAAGGAGTGTAAACTTCTGAAAAGTGAAAGATATAAAAGAGTTTTTGTTGCTGATGTATTGTTCTCAAAGTGTCTAAATACTGAAATCAGAAAAAAATAGGGTTTCGGGCTGTTGCTAGTACCACCACTTATTTTCCTATACTATTAAATAGCAAAAAGACTGTCTTAAGGTATTATTTTGGATCACTTCAGAGCTAGATGTGCTGCTAATTCCAGAGTACATAGTTTTTTTCCCCCACAGGCTTGCCTAGTTACTCTATTTAGTCTGCATATTATATTCTTACGAAAGCTATGTGGAGGGATTATACTTTAGATGATAACTTTTAAAAGATTCATGTTTATAAGTACTTGTTAATCACAGGACAATTATAATTAGTTCATGCTAATGCAGATTCATGCTAACATGAATCTGAAATGTGTCATAGTGATAATCATGTTTTCTTTCCTGGGCCATCAAAAAAACTATCAAACCTGTGTTTCAGCTTAACTTGGCAAGGTGACTTGGATAAAAGGAGTAATGAAGCCAAACACAGTGCATGGAGCTCAGCTATGCTATCCGGGGTCGTTATAATGGTATACCTTTTCTTCTAGGGTTGCTTTCCCTTATTTAGTTTTGATTCAGATATACAAAATAGATTATGCAGTCAGTGAGTTCCTCATTACTTAAATGTCTGTCACTTTTAGTTGAAAACTCTGCTAAAGAAATGTTGCTTCTGTTGTTGGTGTCAATACTTCCTTTAATCATGGAAAGGATTTTAGAAAATTTCCATTTTTTGAGATGTAATACAATCTGAAAGAACACATGTTAGTATGGGTGCTGTAATGTTTTCAGAATATTTCTGAGATTTATCTTCCTTAACTCAACATTTCCTTTTATTCAAAAAGGAGACAATATACATATTTAAATGTGATTTGATATGAGACGATAAATACATTGATACAATATCAAAGTATTTGAAGTATGGTAAATATGATTTATCTTTTTTCAGTGTAACTTGTCCACCAACAAAATCATCATACTTTATTTATGTTCTTGATATCTAATTGGGAATGGTGGACTGAGGTAGAGGATGATAAGAGAAGAAAATACTTCTACTAAAAACCCAGCAAAGCAGATGAATCATTAGCAAGTTCTGTTTTGACATTAAATTAGCATGAAGGTTCAACGGTGTATATGTGAAATTGGATGTTGGACAACAGCAATCTGTAAAATCTTGAAGAAACATAATTGGACAAGTCTGGCCCATCTCATCAGAATACAATGAAATAAACTGACAAGACAGGCTTCTTACTCGCACTGCCGTGGGTGGGAGACATTTTAGCACAGGCTGCCTTTGCAGCCGAGTGCAGCTCATCAGGAGCTACGGTGAAAGGTGGTTTCCTTGGGAGGGCAGAGGAACTGACAGCTAGCAGGGAATGATTGAAAGGTCTTGCAAAATCTCTGCTATTTTCAGCAGCACCAGATACACAAAAAAATCAAGTCTTAATATTTTCTACTTGCGCTAGCTTTGCCATTATAAGCAGGGTCTGCGTTGCTCTGGCAGGGAACACACGGGGGTTTGGGTAAGCCCTGGGCAGGCACTTCCCTCTGGTCCTGCTGCTCTCTCCCTCCAGAGCCAGACATTTCCAGGACTGATTTAACGAGTAACTTGGGACTGTTGCTGATTCCAGTGTGGGTTTTATCAATAACAGCTTCAAGTGGGACACAGAAGAGACCCACTGGTGATCTTAGGTTGCTTTTGAGTTCTTACAGGAACTGAAATGATAACAGATATTTGTTGATACACTCCCTAGATACCCCTTAAAAAGCATAACCAAATATAATTATGCTTGTGAGAGTGGAATGAAGTTCAGATTTAGCTTCTTGTAGGTTGAACCAACTGCATATTGTTAAGAAGCTGAAGGCAATAGCTTGATGTAGCATTTCAGCACCTGGTTGCATGAACCTGTCTGCTCTGAAAGAAGAAATACGGTAATGCTATAATGATAAACCTTTGATTTATGATGGTTCGTATCACCCAACAGCTTGTGAACGGGAAACCTTGCCTACTTTTCATGCCCTGTCTGAAGGCAAATACCTTTACAGACCTGTTAGATTGTTGGCTGCTGTGAACAGCCAAATCCTGAGCACTTCCTTTCTGCTTAAGAAGCAGGGAATTGGTTCCAGAGTGGTAGGATGTTCTCCTTTTAACAGTGTCACTGGGACAGAGACATCTAAAATCCTCAGGTATAAAATCCAAAGTAGAAGGAAACAATAATAAAAAGGAAACCCAAAATATAATATGCCCCTGTAATGACAGGAGGCAACAGAAGACATTCACAGAAGTGCGAGTGCAGGATTTCCACCGTTTTTAAGATCTAGTTGTTACAAACATTATCTCAAAACATCTCTGTAGTAGCTGACAAAGAAATCTTGCCTAAAACAAAAGCCCTGAGGCAAATAAAAGGAAAGGCAAAGACAGCGATAGAATGAGTATGATCCTTATAGTGAAAACAATTAAGACGAGACTTGTGCGGATGGTAGGAAAGCAGCAACGCTTAGCACAGAGCAGTGCAGATAGCAAGGTCTAGGAGGTGCCTACCTTTCCAAGAAGTGACACGACATTTGAAAGGCAAAAAGATAGGAACTCACTCACTCACTGGATCACACCAAAATATCTAACCTCACTTCTCTCCAGTACTGTACTGCTTCCACGGAAGATGCAAGGCACACTTGATGGGGTGACTCTGCCCAAGGACCATTTATTTCTTTGTAACCATCAGTGCACAAGTAAAGCTCAAATTCCGGAATATGTTTTCTCTGAAATTTTATAAATCAATGTGATTTGCCCTCTATGTGTTTGACATATTTTCTTCTGAATTTTACCATATTCTTGCAATCAAAATGCTTCACATCCTAATTGTAATAGTATTCCAGGGGAGGGAGGTTAGGAGGTTAGGGAGCTATCTTGGAGTCAGTCTTTGGAAGTGGTTGAACATGAGCACAAGGGCCACAAACATGGCTTGTGTGGCTGGCATGGCCAAAAGAGTATATTCTGACTTCCCAGTCTTTGGGATCACTGGATTTCTAGGATGTAAAAAGCAGAGACAAATATCATGTTTCGGCTTGGGACCTGAAATTCAAGTTGAGGTTCCTTCCTTCTTGCAAGATACAAACCACAGTATAAATTCTTGTTAACTTCTGTCTTGAATTTCACCAATAGAGCACTCGGACTACTGAGTTGCGTGTTCTGTAATTTTGGACCTGTGAAACATTCATTTTCAGTTGACTTACTTTTCAGCAGAAAAAAATGTAAACGGACAAAGAAAAATAGTATCCAGCCCACTTTTCTGTGGCCATCTTAGTGGTCCAATTATAAGTGGAGTAGAAAGCAAAACATTTTTATCATTCAGTACCATAGAGAGGCCTGAACATCTTCATGCAGCAGATCCTTTTAAGTGAGTAGATATCCATTTCACACAGGCATTTTTCCATAATAGAATTATTTTGCTTCACATGTTTCTGCTTCTCTGTAATTTTTTTTTTAAACTGTGTTAGAGGTTAGTACTTTCCAAACTTATAATGATTTTTTAGGAATTAATTCTAGTTCTTGTTAAACCACTCTAAAAAATTTGCACACTGAACACTCAGTGGACTCAGGTGGGGTTTTTTTATGAAATGAACGAAAGTTTCTAAGCAAACATATGAAAATATGAGCTTTACTAAATTGTAAACAGCTATATAACTACCCCGTGCTGCTCTGAGAAGCTTTCTGCATACCTATATTACATATAGCTACAAGTAAACATTTGAACACTAATTATGGCAGCTATATATTTATGTATTTCTAAGCACAGCAAGCTGTAGTGAAAACAAATGTAAGTAGCTCCAGACCAATGTCAACCAACATCAATTAGAATTTTTCACTGAATTTGAGGAAGTTTTTGACTTGGCACCATGAGCAAAGACTATATTCCTACTACGTGTGACTGCCTAACTGTATACTGGGGACCAGAGCTAATTTGGCTACTGCTAGGGAAGCACCTTGATGTTAAGGACATACCACCTGCTGTATTATTTATTCCGTTTCTGCAGCTATGCGTCCAGTTTTAATTTAGTATTGCAATGCCTTTACTCCCAGCTGAGAGCTTATAAAATAACTGAAGGTTAAATCATCAGTTAATATAATTGAAACCTGTTTCTTTTTTGCTGAGGAAAAAGACAAATGTTCTAAACCCATGTTCTATTCTCTCTGTGTTTTTTGCCCTGCATGTGAATCCCTCCAGTTGCTCCCATGTTTTGATTTCTACAGCAGAAATCACCCCAGGTCTGATTTGGGTGCAGATTCTCACTCAAATTGCATATGTAGGTAAAGTTTCAAACCACAAAAAAAAAAAAAAAGAAAAGAAAAAAGTAGGGGTTATCTGTGAAATTAAAGAAAAAGCTCTGAGACAAAGCATTTTAAGGAATAAACTGGGGGTTACAGCATGCAAATGATTGAAGGGAAAGCAGCAGGGTAAAGGAGAGACATGTAGAGGGAAAGGTGACAGTTTTGCTGAGGAATTCTCCTGTCATTTTCCCTAGGGAGGAGAGAAACAGAGTGGGGAGAAAGTGGGAGGAGAGCAGTGTGAAGAGGCTCTTGGATACCATGGAGATGGGTACAGTGTAAAAATCTGTATACTGTAGATAAGTAAGTGGGAGGCTGATATCAAACTCCTACCAGCCAGAAACTGGCTTTGTGCAGGGTAAACATGTTACAGGGCTGGGGAGAAGGAAGCATTGTTTTAGCCTCAGCCATGCTGTTTGCCTACTTAACACTTAAGAGAGCGAAGGGAAGGAACAAAGAAATGTTTTTCCAGCTTGTGCTTTTCAGTATGACTACTCTCTTATCTATATCCAGTCTACCAGGAAGGAAAAATTATGTTCTAGAGCTTTTTTTTTCCCCCATTGACATTGTCTTGCTACTCCAGACCTGCTTTTTCTGTCTCTTCTTTTAATTTCAATCTTAATTTGATTAACTGGGTACTCATAATAAATTCATAATGCTTCTCCATGTTTCGTGAATGTAGGGAAGAAAATGTGACAGATACACTGGGAAGTAAATATTGCTTCATGTCTGAGTAAGACAGTGTTTTTTTAAAATTCAGTCTTTGTGTTACACTGCTTTGAAAGACTTGTCTCTGTTCATTTTAGGATTTCTTTGTTCTCTGCTTCTAACTTTTATGCTTTTGATGCCTATAAGACTGTGCTGTTATTTATATCCATGGCCATAAGGAAAATGCTATAGTTTGTACATATGACGTTGTACTCCTAAGAATTACTGGATTTTTTTATTTTAAAATTTAAGAAACACTGTAGAATGACAAGTGTGGTTTTCAGAAGATTGTTATTCGTGCTATTGATTCTTCTTAAAATACAAGCTGCCTGCTGCCTGTGAATCGGGGTAAGGCAAGCTGATACTTTGGTTCAAGTCCTACTTTGTTCCCTCAAATAGTCCTCCCTGAAGCAAAGAGGCTGGCTTTGAGACTACTTCAAGGGAGAAGTTCTACTGAAGGAAGCAATTTACTTATCGAAAGGTCTCGTGTAGACCAAAAGAGATGAGAAAGGACGATGATACTTAGCTAGTATAGCTGAGCATGCAGAAATTCAGAAGTACAAGATGTCCACGTTTGCCTCAGTTTGGTCTGTCTCCTGGTGAGGGTGTTTCTGCAGGCAGGGAGCTGGAATGTCACATAACTTAATTTTGGGGTGGTGGGAGCTGCTTAAACAGGGTTGCAACAGAGTGAAGTAAAACACCAGCGTGCATCTTGCAAGTAGGTGACTGTGAACATACGTTTTCCCTCTTCCCTCAAATTTTGTGGACTTTCAAGAGTGGCCGTGGGTAACCCATGAGGTCCTATGTCATGTCTAGGGAAGGAAGCACTGGTCTGGCAGCACTGGCAGTTACGGACCTACACCTCTCCAGGACAAAAGTCCACGTGCGTGCATGTGTGAAAGAGTGAGCTAGAAGGAATTTGAGAAAAATAAGCTACTTAGCAAGTCAAACATGTTTACAAGATGTATGTACAGTAAGGTGATAAAGCCCCAAATGTGACCATAAGTTGTATTTGCACCAAAGCAGTTTCCTGATAAGCTGTTGGGGGGATCTGATGAGACATATCTCTGGGGATCTGACTTGATTACCCTGTGCCTAACATCTGCTGCTTAAACCTAGTTTGTTTTCCCTTTTATCCACAAGCTTAATTTTAGAATTATGCCAGAACAAGTGAATTATTTTGTAAGAGCTTACATTTAAATGCTGGGCCTTCAGTAGAGTTTAGAGGAGTTGGGGGGTGGGGGAGGAACAGTTCTTATCCCTGTCAGTTCTACCCACTGCTTTTTGTCCAGGGCAGCTTTCTGACTGTGGCCTGACTCTTCAAGTTATAACGGCAATAAAAGCACAGTTTTGCGATGGCCCTGCCTCTGCATGTCTGCATTCCGGAGGAAGCACAGTGCAGCAAGTTTCTTAAGACTTTAATTTATTGTGCTGGAGGACACACAAGCTGAGATGTTCATCCCCCTGGGGTTACTGGAGCGTGTATGGGAAAAGTCCTGCAGGGAGGGATGGGGATGTACAGTGCTGCTGCAGGGGCGGTACGTGTCTGACTCTTAGCGGTCTCATCCCTAGCTATTAACCTTGGCCAGAGAGCAATAGCAGTCTTTGTGAAAAATAAAAATATCCCTACTCCCTAAAGTATTTTCTTCCTGAATTTCCAAAATTTAATGCAAGCTGTGGTGGTGCTTACGGTCTTAGAGGTTAGAAGCCCAGCTTTTTCAGACTGGTTATGCTGGCCTCCTGTCTGTAGAAACTAACTGTTGTTTGTTTGTTTTTTTAATTTTCAGTCTTTCAAGGGGGCATGTTGACGTCCAAGAGAAAATTTAGCAAAGCCATCACAGAGCATGATTTTTAATTGGCTTTTCCTCAGAAAGAGCAAAGGAAAAGCCATTAAACCTTAAGTTACTGTCATGGTTTAACCCCAGCCAGCAACTAAGCACCACGCAGCTGCTCACTCACTCCCCCCCCCCCCCCCCCCGGGGGCGGGGGGGG
>NW_010972653.1:11482840-11689726 GCF_000737465.1 Haliaeetus leucocephalus
CCCGCCGCCCCCCCCCCCCCCCCCCCCCCCCCCCCCAGTGGGATGGGGGAGAGAATCGGGGAAAAAAAAGTAAAACTCATGGGTTGAGATAAGAACAGTTTAATAGAACAGAAAGGAAGAAACTAATAATGATAATAATAACAATAATAATAAAAGGATTGGAATATACAAAACAAGTGATGCACAATGCAATTGGTCACCACTCGCTGATGAATGCCCAGTTAGTTCCCAAGCAGCAATTCCCCCCCAGGCCAACTCCCCCCAGTTTATATACTGGACATGACGTCACATGGTATGGAATACCTCTTTGGCCACTCTGGGTCAGCTGTCCTGGCTGTGTTCCCTCTCAACTTCTTGTGCCCCTCCAGCCTTCTCTCTGGCTGGGCATGAGAAGCTGAAAAACCCTTGACTTAGTCTAAACATTACTTAGCAACAACTAAAAACATCAGTGTGTTATCAACATTCTTCTCATACTGAACCCAAAATATAACACTATACAAGCTACTAGAAAGAAAATTAACTCCGTCCCAGCCAAAACCAGGACAGCTACAGTTTTACCACTACTGATAACATTGTAGTGGGTGTAAATTAGAGGTTTAAAACTCAGATTAAAATAAGGTCTTGGGTGTGTGAAGTATAGATTGCTGCTGGTAGAAGCACCAAAGCTGGTTGTCTGCACCAAAACAGGTGACTTCAATGTGTAAATCTGTGAAGAAGGGTAGGTCCTGCCTTTAAGAATGTGGTGGGAGGTTTCTGTAGCATTTCTTGCTGGCTGCCAGCAGCACCTCAGCATGGTGGACATGGTGACCCACAAGGTTGGGATCTTCTCTGTCCCTGTTCCCTTGAATTTCCTACTCGAGCTTCTGGGGGTTTGTGCTGTCTGCTGGTATTGGGTATGTGAGAAGAGAAATGCTGTGCTTTGGAATTTCGACCTGAGTGATATGAAAAGCTAGATCTCCCATGTGCAAAATCAGGAACAGCAGTGTCATTGACTGATAACATACTGTCTTTCTAAGCTGAGCATGTTTAATTGTGGTTTTATGTTCTTTTACTCAACTTTTTAATATTGTAGTCTATGGGAGAGGGTGAAACTAACTTTACAGGCAGGTAGTAAGCAGCTAATTTTGTAAGATTCTTCTCTGTGTGCAGTTCCTAATGAGCGGGGTTCACATTTGCATTGCATGATAGCTAATTTGGATGCAGTATGAGAGCACAAAGCTTGATCAAATATGCACTCTAGCAATCATCGGCTCTTCTTCATATGATGTTAAAATATTTGTAGGTTAATGTCTGTTTCTTTGTTGCAACAGGTTCTGCCTGGCATACTGCAGAAGCATTGCTGTATTTTACCTGACAGGAACACAGGTAAACTTTTTTCTTAATGAGTTAATATTGTAATATGATTTGGAGAAATGCAAACACAAATTGGATAATATGGAGAAGTCTTGTTTGCTATTTACGGTCATTGAAGTTCTCTTCTAGGGAGTGAAAACTTGGATGTTTTGTTTAAATTACCTGTTTTCATGTGAAGATTTTGTGTATTCTGTTAACTTTCTGGAGCTATCACTGTTGTAGGGTCTGCTATCAGGTCTTGCTTATAAGGGTATTTGTATGAACTTCTGAAGCATATCTATTGTTAATCATAAAGTTACAATTTTGGCAAGAAAAGGGGTCTCATGCTGGAGTCTGCAGTCTAGTCCTGTTGATTCACAAAGGTGCTAAGCAGTAAGTCTTATGTGTAGCTCTGACTGCAGATAAATGCTTGCTTTATGCTTATTTTTCAGAGACTAGAGGAGTAGACAGAAGGAGTATCACTAATGATGCCTTACTATTGTGCAGGAGGATACTTAAAGTAACACCTTTGTGACCAAAACAAATCAATCAATGAGAATGATAGCATGGATGGGAAGAAAGTGATATTTTAACTTTAGATTCTTTTATTACAGGAAAACCAACTTCTTTTAAAATAAGTTTAAAAATCCTTTTTCTAATTTTATAAATTGGTGAAAGTGACTGCATATACAAATGTGAGTTTGATTTAACAGGCTAATTTCAGAGAAGTAGGAGGAAAAATATAGCTTATTTTTGATATCTTCTTAATAGAACTTATGTGATTGCTTGCCGCTCTTAAGGCTTCATTCCCCCTTCCCCAATAGCTACCATTAAAATAAACCGGTTTGTTCCTTGGCTTGCTATTACTTGTGTTTCAGGCACAGTTTGCATGAAGGGTGATTGCATAGAGAACTTGACAACTGTGTTGAACTGTAGTGTGACTTGTGGTTACCTGGAACTGCTCAAATGAAATTTAAAATCTCACTTCCATTTCATCTGTGAGCATGGGAGAAGTACTATAGTAAGACAGTTGTTAACACACCTCTTCTAGCCAGAATTTGAAAGTTTATAATTAGTGAACAGATTGCAAACAGACTTTGGCCTTCATATTTATTTCAAGCTTTTCTGAAAACTGGACTAACGAATCATGGTATAATGACCTCAGCCCAGTCTGTGTGCTCCTGTGCTAATATCCTGCACCAATTATCTTTTTTTTTTCTTTTATTTGTAATATACAAATTTGATCCAGGTTCCTCTGATGAACAAACTCTTCTTGACTTGTACAGAAGTGTATAAAGTGGATATCAAAGTCAGTGTTACCTGAAATGATGGCCTGGAGTTGGACAGTAAGACTCTGACCATTTATCTAAAGAGGGTGAAATATACCTTTATAATCAATATCAAGAAAGCCATTTATCTAAAATCCCAGTAACCTTCAAAAGTGCCCTCATTTGGACATAAGAGAAGGGAGGAGATTGCTAATGTAAAATTTGGTTTTGGAAATTTTGAACTAAGCTCTTTGAAGAGGAAACCTATCAGGTTTTGGTACATAACAACTGCTGTACAACTCAAGCACACTTAGGTATGAAAATAACTGTAACTTTATTGCCTCTGTGTGACTGCTACAGTAAGTATGTTTATGCCTACCTATTATATAGTTGGGAGTTGCCAGCAGGTGCAAAGTAAATGATATCTGTGTTCCACTTTCCCCATTTCCCCCATTTATGGTGTTCAAATACTTGACAGAGAGAAGGAGAAGAAGAGTTCAGACAGGATGTGGGGGATTTTTCAACTCCTTTCTGGAGGAAAATAATGACTGAATTTTTGAGTTTGATTCATTGAGTCTATTAGAGATAGGTGAACCATTTTCTTGTTTGACTATGTCTGAATCAACTAGTCCAAACTAAGAAGATGGCAGTCATTAAATTTGTGTAAATGTGGAACATGCTATTTGCATTCAAACATATATATCATATATAATCTTGTCCAGCTCTGTTCTCATTAAGTGAGCTCAGAGAAATTGCCTGATTGCAAGGTGTAGGTCTATGTCTGTGTTCAGCTGCTGGTACCTGGAAAAATTTAGCAATGTGCAGACTTAGGTGGTGTTCCTAATAAAAAGGAGGGAAGGATAAAGAGACATGGACTAGGGGGAGGGATGGGAGAAGGAAGAGGGGAAGACGCATAAAATGAGACCTCCAAAACCATTAGGGTAGAATACAGATGATGTAGAGAGTATGAATGGGTTAAACGGAGAGATGCAGTAGTACTTTCCCCACTTGTTTACGTCCATTCAACAGTTAAGATGTGGCCAGCTTGGGGGCCTTGGGCTCCTCATTGAAGAGTGCCCCCATGACCAACCTCTTTCATGCTGTTAGCACAGGAGCTACACCCCAGAGAAAGAAACGAATCCTTAGGAATGATGGGGCCAGTGCTGCCAGGCCATCCTTTCATCTCTGCCCTTCAGACCTAGCCTAACCTCGATTCTTGGGGAATATATGCAATTAGCCTTAAAAGTAGTACGGCCCTGGATTGCCTGTACCCTAGAAAATTGCATGTCCCACTGTCCCTTCCTACACTGTGTAAGAGTTTGAAGTGGCAACACTTCCTCTGTCAGTATGGATATTCTGTATTTGTAAACTGGAGAAGAGAGCTATGCATGGAAAGAAAGGTACATGGGAGTGATGATCATCTTCCCCTGGTGATGGTGTGTTAATACTTCTACCATGAACTTTTATTCTCAGTGCTTATAACTTGGCTATAAAAACATCTCCTGCATAGCCTTTCAAAAGGGAGGATAAAAAAAGTAATTCAGCCATTCCACAGCAATGCAGCTTTGGAAGAAGGCACATACTTAACAAGATTGGGTGTTTCAAAGGTTAAAGAACGATTCATTTTTCAAACATGTAAAACATTTACAAAATCTCAATCTTTAAATAAAACACTGAATACTGCTAGTTGGTTGCTTGCATTAAGCTTTTCTAATAGGCAGTGATGTTTCATTTCTTAAGTGTTAATTTATTTGTAGCTTTCTATTAATCATAAATATATTTTCATTACTAAATTGAAAGTCCATATAGCATGCACTGGCATAGTGCATTTTCATTATCGTGTTAGCTGGTATCCAGAACCTGTATTTGTCACATACCCTGTACCTCAAGAAGCAAAAGATCCCAGACCAGACACCTTTATTCTGTACTTCCTTCTTATATACATAAGCATACTATAAGAGCTGTATTGATGACCCTTCTCAGTTTCTTTCCATCTCCCATAACTTAACCAGCCAGCAACAACTGGGATGCATTAGCAGTTACAAAGTTAATTGGAAGAAAAACAGTTACATGTGCTGTACAGGTGTTATTAACAAGATTATAAGGGGAAAGAGTGTGTAGGTACTAACGACCTGGTGGGGAGCAGCTTGCTTATTTTCTTGAATTATAACCCTCTCTCTCTCTCTCCAGCTCCAGCTGGGAGAAATAACCCACCCCTTTTGATGGACATCCACCACTCTCTGTGTACACACGCAGCCAGCTCTAATACCCTTTATAAATATATCCCAGCAATGGCCCATCCCATGCTAACGGGAACTCCTCAGCCAAGTTGAAAGTCCATCTCATTACTGCACGGTCACTTCTGGAAACCTTAGATGCTAAGGATGTCCTTTCCCCCTCCCTTCCCCCTTAGCATGGTTCTTAATTATGGTAATGGTTTAGAGAGCTGTTCACACTGCATGAGCAGTACACTTGGTTTCTACCCTTGAAATCAAGATAGCCATTAAATACAACATGCTTTGGCATTCCTGAAAAAAACCCAACAAACCCAAACCCAAAATTGAGGGGTAGGAATGCAGCTTTGAAACAGAGAAGTCAATGTACCCTGATGTGGGTTGCTTTTTATTTAAATTTATGTATTTTTAAGTTTATTTTTATTTCCACTCTTGCTTGAAATAGAGCTATTCAGGCAGTACATGTGGGTTGTTTAGCTGTAGATACATTTCCTCTTTTTATTTGCATGAAATTATCTGAAAGCTTATGCTTTTGTGTATGCTGTGTTTAAGCAATCCTAGACCAGATAAGTGAATTCTTTGGAGTTTGATTTTTGTATATCCCAGAGCTCCCTGTATCATGATCTAGCACAGTAAATGATCCTCAAGGTGAGCACAAATATACTTGGTACAGTTAAATGTGGGTTATCAATGGGACTCATTAGCAGAAGGCGCTCTATGCAATTTTTACTGTTGCTGCAGCTGTTAAATGGCCATTTTTGCACTGCAGAGATGCTGATAGCTGTGTGCTTTGTCTGCCGCTGTTGTGCTCTTGATAAACAATTATTAGTTTCCTGTCATGCAAGGAAATTGCACAAACAGCTTCTGTACTATCCTTTTCCGTCATAGCTATGAGTTTAGTATGTTGTGGACTGCAAATTTGGGCTCACTTTTTCCACTGAAGATCTCAAAGGAAGGAACAAATCAATAGTCACTAACAGCTTCTTGGGTTGATTTGTTCTTTGATGCTTTAAGCTTGAATTTCCCCTCTCATAGTGAAGGAGAATATAGGTACAATAAAGAGCATCTGCACCTATCTGGCTGACTTGATTCTGATAAATAGCTCTTTGAAACTTTAAACAACACTCTAAAAAAAAAAAAAAAAAAGAAAGAAAAAAGATTTATGCTGTCTCAATTTTCTTCATCATCCATTTTCAGGTCAGCTCTCGTGTGCTGATATTGAACTTGCACAAGACGTTAAATCCTTCGTTATAATCATTCTCTTTTGTCCACTGCATTGGCTAAAATTACACTGAAAAAAAGTGCAGCCAATGTTCTGCTCTCTGCAAAGAATGAATAATATCTGCTTGAGAGAGTGGTAATTGCTTTATATACAAAAGCAGGAGTTTAATAATAACCAATCTCTTCACTGGGTAAAGTATAGCCCAAGACAGTAATGTTTCATCCTCCGCTTGTTTGCTTTTCTTCCTGTTGCTTGAAGAGCAAATATTGAACAGGAGAAAAATCTGAGATGGTATTAAAAACAATTCCTGCATTAAACTTTACTAAATTGGATAAAGAAGTTAACATTGCTTTTTTTTTTTTTCTTTCTTTCTTAACGGTATCTACAACTGTGTTGCCTTAGTAGCTTTTAAAATAAAAGAAGTGTGGATTGGTGCTCAAAACCAGTATGTTTTATAACTAGCAAGTATGTTACTAACTGCTAGTTGATTTTTTTCATCTTTATATTTATTCCAATGCAAAGGATGTTGGTAAGAAGAGCCATCCAAATGACTGGGCTTACAATGTGTGTGTATGAACGGTACAGCAGCCAGTTTGATTTCACAGAGGAATTACAGGACAATGGTCAGAAGCCAAAGTCCTGTTACAAAACTAACTTACCATATTCACTAGTATATCATCTTCTATCTGAACATTTTGAAGTACTTAATTAATTGTGATTAATTTTTGTCTTCTGCCATTGAGATAAAGAAATGTTATTCCTGTGTCTTAGAGAAAAGAAAATCAGATTATTAGCTGGTGCAGTGCAAGAATATTCATTAGGGTTATATATCATCCTCTTCAGAAGTTCTTTGCTTAAAGTGAGATTGTCCTTTTACTTTCAAGACATAGCTATAGATTTTTAGACAGTTCCTGCAGATTTCACCTGCTGTCTGCTTGCCGAGTTCAACATGAGCGTTCTCATTCAGATGTTCAGCTGCAGGCTGCCTGCTGGTACTTTCCAGCCCCGTTTCCATGGAAATGGGAATTAGCAGGGTGAAAATAAAGCAAGAGCAAGTATTTTCTTAATCTTCTAGTTAATCTGGAAGTTCTCATACCTTGGTATCAAGGTTGTTCTGCTTTTAGTTGGCTAGGCATATGATGCCAACTTTTTCAAAATAAAAAAAAAATAAAACCTGTCATTAGAGCTCTTACGAGCAATACCTGTTACCGTAACTCTGTAGAGGTGTTGGGGATCACCAGTGAAGGATGAAGAAGGGAGAACTGAACTGGACTGTGCAAGGATAAACTGATGAAAGGGTGTGAGACAATACCCAGTGGCAGAGGTGATAACCTGTGACAGAACTTCTTGTCAGACATAGCCTGCATTGTGAAAAATGTTGACAGTAATTAATTGAATAGTGCCACATGAACCTGGGGGAGTAAAACATCCAGTTGGGAGAAGATCCAATTTAAATGCTGCAGACTGAAAGTAAAACAAAGGATATCATCTAATGCATTCAGAACATAATTTAGGGCTCTCGTTTTTCCCTAGAGATTCCTACTGTCCTCTTTTCCTCCACGTTACTGACACTACCGTATCAGCAGTCAGGACTATGGAGCACTTGCTGTACAGATGGGTGTATGATGAGGTAAAATTTCTGCTTACTGCAAGCAGCATATTCTTATATACGCTCTTCTGCCCTTTCCCCAGTGGCTGAATGCCAGCCGTGGCTTTATGTTAGCCTATCCTTGGGAAGAGGAGGTCTGGGACCTCTAGGCCAGACCTCTGTTTCTTTTATTTTGGCCAGAAGTGACCAGTCAAGTTAGCACAGAGTCAGAATGGGCAGGGAGCAGACCTATGCCATGCCCCGAGGAGGATCAGCTATACCCACCTCTTTCCTGACAGATGCTTGTGTGGCCTTTCCAGGCCTTTTATTCAGCTTCCCCGACCCCACCACCGAAAACTTTTCCTGATACATAACCTGAGCCTTCCTTGCTGCAGCTTAAGCTCATTAACTTGTGTGGATGATGGGTGCCTCCTGTTTCTCCGCTCCTTGCAGATACCTTTCAGGTACCTGAAGACTGTTCTGTCTTCCATCTCGCTAGATTTTGCCTAGGTTAACAAGTTCCACTTCTTTCCTCCTTCGTGTATGTTGCACTAGTGTACATCTAAACCTGACATGTTTTGATTGTAACTCATTGAAATATGAGCCTTTTTTCACCCCCCAGATTTGTTTAGAAGAGAATACATGGTGTAGCAGTTTTCTAACATGACATGTGATGGTTCCCTAAACATGGCATCATCTTTGATTAGCTAATGTCCAATGTCCCATTTTTACACTACAGAAACTCTTATATACTTTTGTCTGTGACCTTTCTTCTTCCAGAAGACTTGGTTGATTTAAGTATGTTAACATGGGCTATAGACTTGAAAAAGAAGGGCTTTTTTGTTTACTTGTTTTTCTTTAGTACTAGTTCAACTCTGGAAAGGTGATCTGAATGGAATGGATGTAATTTAAATAGTTAAAAACCAGGAGGTTTGGGTAAAGATACTGAAATCTTTTATTTTAATATACCTGTGTGGGTGGTTTTTCACTTCTTGATTTCCTGATTCTCTTCCCCTCACCACAGCCTACATGGTGAATATAAGCCTATTACCCAAACTTTAGTTTTCATCAGTGTTTTTCTCTAGCTTTTCTCATATCAACAGAAGATCAGCAGCACAGGGTGCATAGCTGTAAGGGACCAGGGCATTGGTTCCACTTCTCCAGGGATTCAGAATCTGGATAAGGCACAACTGGCACTGGAAAGCAGGTAGGTTGCAGTGATGTTAAGAGGAAACCTGTAGGCTATGGAAGAAATTATCTTCTAAAGTTAGTTTGCATCCTTTGGGCCATTTTAGACTTCTTAGTACTGCTAGATGTCTAGCTAGAATAAGGAACTACACGCATTCAGTCTCAAACCAGCCAGAAGACTGCCTTGTCTTATTGGATTTGTATCTACCTAGGACTGTCCAGCTTAATCCACTAAAATCTGGTCTCTATATGGTGCAAAAATATAGGCAGTTTGGGGTAGACTCAGACTTAAAAGGGGTCGGGTCTAGTATCTCAAGATCAGTAGGTCCTCAGACTTCAGTATCAAGACTCCAGATATAGAGCTAATTAACATGTATTAGTCCACTTAAAATAATTGGACAGGCTGGGAGTCCCTGGACATGTGTGAGCATAAAACTGTTTTAAGACTCCATGGAGTAAAAAGCATGGTCACAGCATGGTGCGCTGGTGCTTCAGTCTTTGCAGTGTCCTCCACTACAACTAGCTCCTCCTGAAAGATGTTTTTCCCCTCTTACTACTGTTATGAAAAGTCACAGTTGTGCTTCACCCAAAACTATTTAGTCTTAAAAACAAAAAAAACTGAGAAAGAGATTTCACTGATGTTTAGATGTCACGTTAAATGTTCCAAGATCAATAAAACACGCTCCCCTGAAAGGCTAGTGCTGACTAGCCCCTGTGCTGTTGGGACTGGATATAAACCGTTAGCTGTAAAATAGCACTTTCACAACAGTCTCACCTTCATACGTGTGGGGGGAGCAGGGGCTGAAGAAGGGGCTCTAACTCAGCAAAGCTTAACTCTAGAGGCAGAAATGTGAGTGACTATGTGTGTTTGCAGTCTCTTTGCCTAACATCATAAGAGCTCTGGTGGTTGAAGGCGTGTAGGAAGGAAGTTCTCTCCAGAAAACAGCATCTCTTGCAAAGAAAGCTTACTTGACCTTTATTTCTGAAATGTTTTGTAAAGCATTCCCAATGCGTACAGCTCAGCTACTGAGGAAGAGAGAAGTGTACATCAGCAGCAGCAGAAACTGCAGGCAGCTCTGATAACTGGTCATGTTAGTGATGTGACTAAGTATTGCTAAATGAAAGCAGTATGTAGAATGACTGATTTCTGTATGTCAGAGTTTGGGATTTTTTAGTGCTCTCATCTGTTTGTGAAATGGTTGCCCAGGCAGTATATAAATCATGTGGACTGAGGGGGTGTGTATGTGTATGTGAGTGTACTATACACAAGCACTCTCTTGCGGAGGAACATGGTTTTGAAGTCCACTGCCAAAATGTACGACTTGGCCAACACAATGCAGTGTGTGGGTAGAGTTAAAGAGCATGTAATTGAGCAAAGAAATCGAAAGATACACGTTTCGACTCGTACAGCAAGTAAGGTAACATGTTAGTACTGTTTTCTAGAACAACTACCGGCCAATTCTACAGGGAATTCATGTGGGTCTCAGAAATATAGCTGTAATGCTGGAAGAGCCTTGGATTCATTGGTTTCACATGGGTACAGTAGACCACACTGATATTTCATTACCACTAGAGGAATTTGATCCTGGGCCAAAAGAAACTATTCCCTCACCTTTTAAAGATCTTAGGGGTGCCTATACAGAAGTATCTGCGTTCTCCATTTCAGTAGTGTCTTGCCTCTCTGTGGCTACTTTGAGGCAACTGGGAAGCAAGGGCAGATCTCTTGGCTGGTACACATTAATCATACATAATTCAGTTGTGTAAAGTGTAGAAGTAATAGATATGTTTTATTTGCTACTGATTTCTTAACATCTTGATTATATTCCTTTTTCCCTTAAATTGCAATTCAACTGTTTAGGTAGATTTTTATCCTAAAAATATATCTTTTCATGATCTGGGAACGCCCCAAGTCCTGAGAGGAGTAAGCAGTGGAAACAGCATTGGAAGTAACCATCGGTCTTTTCTCCCAGATTCATTTCAGTTTTATCATAACCCCCAATTTTGTAGAAGCTCTTCAAGGTTTTGAAGAGCAAAACATTTTTTTCAGGGTATGTGGGAATAGTGGATTTTGTCATAAAAGTTTTCTTGCAAAAAGAATGTAAGTTAGACAAAGTAAGGGCTAGAATTCACATTGCTAACTTCTAAAAAGAAATCTATTTCAAGAAACCCTTGTTTGCTTTATTTTGTCCTTCTTCACCCCCTCACTCCTCCACCACCCCTTTTTACTAGAAGAGTGGGAGAGTATGGGGAATTGGGTTCTGTATCTAAGATGCTGACAGTGTTAGATAACTTTTATTTTCATAAGATACCTGAACAATGTCTGCTCTAAGGCATGCTGCTTAATTTGGAGTAGTCTGCCACATGTTTTGAACTTGTATTTAACTCACTAGGATTGAATAAAAGATTTAAAAAGATGTAGTATACAAGCCTTTCCACGATTAAAACCATGAGAGCTCTCTTTTCTTCCACCTGTGCATCTTCCAGAAAAGGACATCCCACTTGCACTGACGTACTGGTGAAGACTTCTTCCAGATGTACCTTTTTTTCTTTCAGCTGACTTTATTAATGTACAATTTTTCCTGTCCTTCTTATTGTATTAACTGGTGGGGTGGGAGTACTAAAACATACATTTTGTTATCAAAACATCTGAGCTGTTCATGCTTTCCATTTAAAGATAAACTACAGTGATGTTCTCTATGCTTAAAATGGTTTTTCTGTGCTAGAATGATTTTATTTGTAGTAATGCTGTCTGACGTGGTTCTCCTGTCTTTTGGGATACTATAACATAATAGGCACTATAAATAACAGCTGCTAATGTCTACAATTGTGCACAACAGGCAGTAATTTAACCACTTGTGTCCTTTCTGTCACTATGGGAAATATCAAACACTTCTGCACCAATAATGCATATGATCCCCCAAGCTGTTAGTGGTGCTGATTGTAGAAGTATATTACCAGAGGCAGTGCTGCACGCTCTGCACTTGAGATTAAACGGTAGCAAATGCTTCCACACATGTGGTTTAGTCGTCTCAGTATGACTCTGCATTGGGTAAGACACCACCTGTATCTCCAGAGAATCTCTCCCAAACTGCCAGCTGAGAGGAGTGATGCTCTTAAGCAGGCAAAAGCAGAGGAAGAGCCTAGGAACAGCAAGAACTGTCATATTAGCTTATCCTTCTTGGGGCAAAGATCATTCAGGCAGGGAAGAGGCAGAGAAGGTGAAGGTGTTTCACCGTAAAGGAAGGTGATATTTCACTATACCTCTGTGAAAGTAATTCTACAAGATTAGATGCATGTTGTCACTTGTAGATTATATTAATTTCATTAAAATAGGTTGGTTTGCTAGACTTAGGTAGTTAAATGCTTAAGTGAGGAAGTGTGAATTTGTAGTTGACCAAGGCTGCTGTCCCAGAGTCCCCCAGGTCTCATCTGGACATAGATTAAAATCAGGGCAGAAGTGAGGGGTATGAGTACAGTACCAGAGAAACTACGAGAAGTGTAACTCGCAGCTGTGCTCATCTGACAGCAAGCCCCAGGGATGAATCATCTGAAGGTTTTCAGTGGTATATATAGGAAACCTAAACTTACCAAAGAAGAACGATGGCATGACAAAAAGCCATGGGGGCATTTGCAGTCTTTCTTACCTTATATAATGGCTTCTTGAGTGTCCTTTATAAACTGAGGACTGATCCTCTGTACTGTACCATTAAAACTTCTTGTGAGCCAGGAGCCTCCGTACTGAACATGGGTAGAACAATGCTGGAGGCTTCAGCTGACAGAAGTTTAATTCATGAACCACCTTCACAAATATATTTGGAAATTGTGAGTCACAGAAATCAGCCCACAAGGCATAAGAAATTACATCATGGTTAAACTGTAGGTGATTATAAATGTAAGGGATAAGATATCACATAAGCTTCAGGGAAGGGGAAGTATATTTTGAAAATGCTTCAGTACTTTTTGCTCCCCTGCTTATTTTGAGGGCAGTTGGAGGAAGAATATGAAATTGAAAAGCCTAAAGGGGAAGGACCAGCATGGCGTGGACTGTTACTAATTTGTGTTAAAGAAGTGCCCTTTCTTTTGTTGCCATAAAGACTTAGAAATCATGTGCAGTCATGAGCATCCCTGCATTAGGACTAGTGATCCATGTTTCATACACCTGAGTATAAGTCTTGCTGAAGTATTCTATTTGCACTAAATATGTATATAATGATTCTTTGAAAAAGATAATTAGAATTTGTTGCCCAGTGCTGAAATTTTCTAACTCTCTGCTGTTTCTATGGAAACTGTAATAGTAAGAAGACACAGTAAACAAATGCACAGTATTATAAGCCTCCTCTTTAGCAGGACATTAATTTTATTAATATCTGTCCAAATTAGTCCGGTGACAGGTATTGTGCTTTTGACCATCTGAACAGTAAAGTATCTATTTCATTTCCACTGAAGACTTATCTTCTAGCTTCGAGGGCGTTTACTTTGGTCTTTAATCATTTTCCTAACCCAGTGGTGGGGTGGTATGTGCCTGTGGTTAGTACATTACTGCTGGTAATACTTGCTTAGCTCAGAGGAGAGTAGCAAGTGCTTAGTTTTCAGAAATGGGAAAATCTTGAAGTGCAGAAGTACACTTGTTGCTAGCTAATGCAGAAAATAAAAACTTCTTTTGCCTGTGATTCTTTTGAACATGCTTATGTGACACGGTCTTCCAGAGGCATGGATGGAAAGGTATAGCCCGCTGTGTAAGAACAAAGAATGTGCCTTTTGTGGAACAAATTGTATTTCAAAGTGGAGTGTCTTCTTCTGGAGCAATGCACAATTGCAGTCCTTGAAGTATTTTGTGCAGCAACAAGAGCTCTGTATGTTCTGGACTGCCAAACCCTGCGAAGAGAATGAGGAGGCTGACCTCCAACTACCCCTGCTCTGCCTGGCAGGACTGGCAGGTTGCAGGCAGGAGCGTGCAGTGCATCCCATACAGCGCTGAGGACCGTGTGTCTTGCAGGCAAGTGTTCTGAACCAGGGAGTTTGAGTCAAGGAGGCGCGCTTCGTACTCACTGATGCTACAGTGAAATTCCCACACTATTACTGATCTTGCCTTCTGTTTTAGAAATGAACACTCCTTCTGCGAAACCAGTTTCAAGATGACTTACTACCGCTGGAAGGGCTAGTCGGGCTTTCAAAGACTAAAACTGTGGATAAATTGTTCAAGTGGCTTAGTGAATGATATGCCTATGCTGTACTTCTGGAGTGGTTTATGGGGAGTGAAAAAGTCAAACCTCAAATAGCCAAAGTTAGCATGGGAGAAGCCTGTTTGGTTTTGGTGTGGTGAAGAGATTGCTGGCACTGAGGTTAGTGGGAATTTACTCTGAACTCTTCCTCTGGTCTGCAGGATGGCAATGAGGCAGTCACCTTTACTTCAGTTTGTAGTGTTAAATAAGCTTTAGCAACCTACAGAGAACTGCCATACAATAAGCAAGATACTTTTTCTTTGCTCTGGGCAATTTATGATGCTTGTTTCATTGAAGACCTGCTGTGTTAAGCATTTAACAAAATCAGTTGATAACTTTATTTAATGGTAGTTGCTTTTAAAAATGCTCTAGAGAAGTTGATGGGGATGGAGGGGCTAATGAAGGAAAGATGTTGATCCGGAGAAACACAAATCATCGCTCAAAGCTTTGCTGTTCTTCTGGTGGTGATGGGAGACACCAAAATCCCAATTTGTAGATTATTCTTTTCAGATTCTTTAGCTGTATTCTGAATATCATTGTTGCTACAGGGAATGAGATAATCTATCTGATTCGGAAACATTTTGGATTTTGGATACAATGGTGATGAATGGTGCTCCTCAAAGGCACAGAATGCTTTGATGTCCGATAAGGATTAGGCTGTTGGATGGTGCTTAAGGTATCTACTTCTGTCTCTGCAAACATAAGTGTCTTGGCATCATCCAAATGAGACAGCTTCTTTAGGGAGACCATCAGATTTGACAGGGACTCTTCAGATACTTTCTACCCCTTCAGAGAGACTGGTTCTGCGAGGGAGCCTCCCATGCTGAGATGAGCTTCTCCATAACTATGAACTCAAGGTTGTAATGAAGGTATATCAGCCTGCATAGGCAGAGAAGATGGTTTTGAAGGATATAATAGTATTTTATTTTGCTTGTTTCTTCTGGGTGAGGGGTGCAGATTGTAAGCCTTCAATATGATTGCCTTTCCATTTCTTGTGTTAACTTGAAAGAAAATAGACTGCATCATACATCATTCAACATATAAAGGGGGCTTATAAGAAAGACAGAGAAAGACTTTTTACCAAGGCCTGTAGTGACAGGGCAAGGGGCAATGGTTTTAAACTGAAAGAGGGTAGGTTTAGGTTGGACATAAGGAAGAAATTTTTTACAATGAGAGGGGTGAGACACTGGAAGAAGAGAAGTTGTGGATGCCCCATCATTGGAAGTGTTCAAAGTCAGGCTGGATGGGGCTTTGAGCAACCTGATCAAGTGAAAGATGTACCTGCCCATGGCAGGGGGATTGGACTAGATGACCTTTGAAGGTCCCTTCCAGCCCAAACCATTTTATAATTCTGTGATTTTTTTGTTTTGGTTGGACTTCATTTTATTGGAATTAAAATTCAAGAAAGGGTAAACTCTGACATAGGTTTGATTGCTTGTCCTTTTAATTGATGTGAGATTCATCTTCATAGTGAAAGGCAGATTTTGGCCTTAAGGTGGACATCTTCAAAATCTCAAGCTTGTAGCCATGAAGATACTAGTCTGTTGGAAATCACTACAAGTAATAGTTGCTAGGCTGCATTCATTGTTTTATGCTAGAGGTGGTCTTTGACTTGTTTACTCAAGTAATTTATGTGTGGGGAGGCTGTAGTCATCTTTCTTCTTTTGAAACTCTACCATTTAAGTCCTTGTGGAAGACAACCTATGCCATTTCATTATTTTTATTTTGTTGAGTTCTAACTCAAGAGCATCACAGATCACAGACATATTCTCTGATGTTTTGTGTTTTCCTTTTCCTTAGGGCCTTTCATAACTCAGAATAGTCAATAATTCCGATCTTCTCCCTTGTTGGTAGTTCTTTTAATCCTTTTTTTTTTTTTATTTGGCAGCTTTATCACTTTATTAGATATTTTGCTGATTTCCATGCCTAATGTTTTGCAGTTCCCTAAAGGATTTTGTGCGCTGATTAGTGTCTCTCTAGTTTTGCTGCCTTTCTTTTTGATCTTCTAATTTTGTTCTTTAACTTACCTGAATTTTTCTTTCTCTTTTTTTAATCATGTAAGAAATGCTTCCTAGGTTGATATTCACTACACATACACTTGAGTAATGTAGTCTTTTGGGCTAGCAGATTCTTAGCTATTTGACATTGTGTAATGCTCGGCTGATTTCTCTGAAAAAATCTTTTACCATATTGTCATGCAAGTTATTGACAAATTACTCTCAACAGTAAACTGCAGAGCATCCTTAACTGTCACTGACATCTTTGCTTGGCATTTTAGAAGACATATGGCTTCCTACAAAACTGTCGTTATTTAACTTGAATTTAGTTGCCTTCCTGTTGGATCTTTTGACTAAGGTATAAATACTATACCATAAATATTGCTTTTCCCATTCAAAGAATCTGATGTTAGTCAGGGCTTAACCTCAAGCATTCTAGGAGAACCTGGGAGGTTTAGCTTACAGTACAAATATTTCAGTGTTTCATTCCTCTCTGCTTCCTCCTGGCATTGGGCATGTGTGCACAGCACATCTAATTCTTTAATTTGTCACTCAACCCATATGAATAGGTCAGGATAGGAGTGCCAAGAGTCAGCTCATTTTGCAACAGAAACAAAGATATGGGGTTTTTTGGTTGTTGTTGTGGGGGGTGGTTTTTTGTTGTTGTTTTGTGGGGTTTTTTTGTGGGTGGGCAATAAAGTTAAGGATGAAATTTGTATCCATTCTTTCAACTTCACTGTCTTTTCTATTTGCACCCTGGCCAATCAGGGTGAAGGCAGAGCAGTCATACAACAGTGCTGTTGATCTTTAAACTGAGTTTCCAGACTCCCACAAGCATCATGTCTTCTGTAACACAATTGATTCCTATTGCCAGGGATTTGTTTTTTGGAAATATTCCTCCTTTCCAAGTATCCTGGATTCACATTTCCTAAGTTCTTAGATGACAATAAGGCTTGTCCATAACTTAGGCTTTATGGTACGGTTGAGCAATATCTCTCTGTGTCTTCACGAGCGTGTTCTGTATTGTAACATTTGATATCTTCCTTGTGGATGGTTAACTGCTAACTTATAACACAATCTGCCTATACGCACAATTTCTTATGGAATTGATGACTAATTCTGCATATAGTTTAATGAAATAACTTTACAATAACTTTGACTTTTTGGAGAATGTGATATATGTAAGAGTTCTGCCTAAAGGCATGTTGAATCCAGTACAAAGCTGCATTTTTTTTATTGTAATTGTTTCTGTCTGATTTGATGGCCACAGGTTTTTCATATACTCTTCCATTTTAACTCATTCACAGAAGACCTCTAGGTCTGGAGGAGGATTTGAACAGACCATACAGTCTCTTCCCCTAGTCCAACGCAAACTCTTTTTGTGCCTGCCTGGAGGTCATTCCTGATGGTTGTGCAGCCTGTGATAGGTTTCACAACTTTCCGAAGCAATGTAGGTCTGTGTTTGATTAGTCTTACTGTTAGATATGGTACAAAATATTTCAAACTGAATGTACCCTGTTGCAACTTTAAACTTAATGTTATTGTTCAGTCCACCACGGACATGGAGATCACACCATTGTTATCTCTTTTTGCAATGGCATTTTATGTATCTGGAAACAAATGTCCTTGATTTGAGACTTCTCTTTTCCAAGAAAATGTTTAAATAGTTTCTTGGCCTGTGACCATTTTTTATAAACCTCTTGGGAAAAGGTAAATCTTGCCTTGTACTCTTTCTTTTAAAGTCCTTTCCTCAAGTGTGATGTGAGTGCATTGAAATTTCCTCTTTCGGAGGTAAGAAAATATGATCAGAGTTCGTAGGTGACAAGAACGTTTGTCCAGTATTTTTTAACCCCAAATTAAAAGCTTTTGAAAATTTTATTAAACATTTGCCTCTGTTTCTGATATTAGTTGAAAAGCAAATGACATAGGCTAACACTGCAGCCCCAATGAATTAGTCTTTCTTAAGCTATGTGAACTGGAAGCACAAGAAGGAAGTCCTAGTTTAAAAGCTCAGTTTTAAGAAGTCAGTTATATTTTCAGTTCTGGATTGTCTTCCAGATAAATAGGAATTAGGGCATGGTAGCTTCTTCATTATCAAATATATTTTTTCTCCATTCTTTCCTTCCCCCAGCCCTCCATCTGTGGCAAAACAAGCACTTTTTAAAAAGTATTCTTGTTTCCGTATATCTCCTTGCCCATAGTATCTAGTTCATTCTGTTGAATTAATTTAGAAGTGATCTTTACAGATGTCGTGGTTTAACCCCAGCCAGCAACTAAGCACCACGCAGCCGCTCGCTCACTCCCCCCGCATCCAGTGGGATGGGGGAGAAAATCAGGAAAAGAAGTAAAGCTCCTGGGTTGAGATAAGAACGGTTTAATAGAACAGAAAAGAAGAAACTAATAATGATAACACTAATAAAATGACAACAGTAGTAATAAAAGGATTGAAATGTACAAATGATGCGCAGGGCAATTGCTCCCCCCCCGCCGACCGACACCCAGCCAGTCCCCGAGCGGCGAATCCCTTCCCCCCCACTTCCCAGTTCCTAAACTAGATGGGACGTCACATGGTATGGAATACACTGTTGGCCAGTTTGGGTCAGGTGCCCTGGCTGGGCATGAGAAGCTGAAAAATCCTTGACTCTAGTCTAAACACTACTGAGCAACAACTGAAAACATCACTGTTATCAACATTTTTCACATGCTGAACTCAAAACATAGCACTGTACCAGCTACTAGGAAGACAGTTAACTCTATCCCAGCTGAAACCAGGACAACAGAAGGGCAAGAAAAACATTTAGCCTATTCTCATTAATTTCAGCCTTGGAATTTTTAACATGGAAGTTTCATTTATGTTGCAGCTATTGACTTTGGGATGCACAGAGATAATGCTGGAAGTTCAGCAGTCAATGAGTAAATGATAGGAAAAAAATCAGTTGACTGACTACAGTGACCCTTGACTATTTCTGTGTTTCATATTAGTATATTTTTATAAAACAACTACCATCCCAGTGATAAACCTTGTTTTCGTTACTTAAGTGTTTTTAATTGAATATGTTCACATTCCAATTACACACTGAGAAGTAAATCTGTAGGAGTTTAATGACTCTGTTTTCTTATGTTATACAAAATAAACAAATCGAGTTAGGCATATTGCTGCAATGATGATTTTGAACATTAAGTATTTTATGCAAATGAATTAAAGGGCATACATGCATATAGTAAAGGCTGCTTAATTGCCTTCCGTCTAAGTTTTTTTTTCTCCTGCAGATTTCTTGATATTAAAACCTAATCAACTTTTTTTCAGCCTGTGTGTGGTAGTTTCATTTTTCTTTGTGTGTTTTTTTTTTTTGTTTTAATGAAGGGGCCTGAAGAAACTATGGCTGAATTCTAACTTCTTGAGGTCTTTGGAAGCATTTGCTCTGATTTTACTTTTCTTTAAGTTCTTTATTGAATTTTAGGTCTGATTATTGGTTTGCAGTCCAAAAGTAGCTTTATCTTCTGTCTGGGATGTTCACTAATGCTTCTGGGGAATCTATTAATGTAATATTTTAGAGTTCAATGAGTTTGTCTTTGCTCAGGATTTCCTTGAGTTGGTTAACAAATGCAAAGATTATTTCCAAATATGACTGTGTAGATTAAAATGATATGGAACTGGCTCCTGGGATTTCTGTCAGCAGAGATAGGAAAGTTTCTGTAGGCCTGACTCCTTCCTTGATGAGGACCTGATACAGCAAAGCACTTAACAGTGTGTTCCCTCAAGGGCATTAGTGAAAAATATAATTGGCAGAACAAAGTATAATGGGGGACTTTAAATAAATTAAGAACAAAAAAATTTTAGCAGAGGAGTAAACCCATTTTAATTCAAGAAAGTTACAGTATTGATAAGAGAGATTAGAGAGTTTCAATAAGTATTTCTGTTCTGTATTTGACTTTTCAGGTTGAAGGCCTTGTATTATGCAAGTCAGTTAGACTTTCTGTGCCAGTGGTATCTAGGAATAATGCTAGTATCTGTAGAGTCCAGTTATTTACATCCAAGAGTCTGAAACAGTTGTTTGAGAGAGTCTTCTGGTTTATTGTTAATACTAGAATAATTCAAGGATAACTGAGAAAACTCTGTAAGTGTCAGTATTATACCAGTATTCAAACAATTGGAATGACTCCAGAAAAAAATTAGTTTTATTTGATATAAAAACTGAGTCCTGTCTCATCTTTTTTGTTGGTAAGCAGTTACAGGCTTAGACTCTTTAATGGGTTTTCACATGTTTTTATGAGAGTAGGTCTTGCCAACAGAAATTTTCTTCAAGGTTTTAGTTAATTTCAGCCAAATGTGTATAGAGTGCTGTAAGCTGTTTGACTTGATGCAGATGATTTTAAAACAATCGCTCCATTATAGCAGAACACAGACTTAATGGGCTGGACACTGGTTAAAAGACAGATCTCAAAAGGTTGTTGTGATGGCAGTGAAACAGGGCTGTTTCTGGAATGGCTGTGCAACAAGTGGAACCAGGTTCAGCCCTATTCAGCACTAAATTGGAAGTAAATATGAAAAAAATTCTTCTAAAACTTGTATCTGAAACGAACAATTGGAACACCATGAATAGAGTGGACAGTTGTATAAATCAATCTCATTTGTGTCTAGTAAGCTGGACTCCTTCCAACAAAATTATTTTGGTTTGGGGAAGATGAAGTGGCCCACTGGGACCAAGAAAAGAAGGTCATAATACTAGAATAGCAAAGAATATGTTCTTGGAAGTTTCAACTTTTTCTATTCTGTAGTGCTGGACAAGGGATGCAACACATCAATATCATGCTGGGAGTTGAAGGGCTAACTTACTGATACGGTATTTAAATAGAGGACTAGTGAACAGGTAGAGGTTTTCAGCATTATAAATAGTGTTCTTGAAATTGATATTAATATGTTACAGTTTTCTTGTTTGCCTTTTTTTAAGTGATCTTGGAAAAACAGATGGGCATGCAGAAAAGAGGAAAAACCCTTAAGATCTGGGTAAAATGCATCACAGTCAGACTTAAAGCTTGATCTTCGGCTTTTTAGAAACAGAGGTGTATTTTGGTTGAACCAGACGAGCCTCGCTCCAGAGTGAAAGCATCATCTAATACAAGGTTCTTCAATTTATCTGTGAAAAGAGGAACAAGACAGACTGCATATAAGGCAAATTTTTTGCCATGGTGAGGATGGTGATGGAAATGGCTGGTGAAATGCACATTTCCCCTGGCAAATTTTTCATCTCTGAACAGCTCCTGCTCGGATCTGTTTTGTCTCATACCTGTCATACATGAGGAAATTTGGGTTGACCCTTTCAGCTCAGAGGCCAGGCCTGTCGAGTCAGAGGTGTATTTCTAGAATATGCGTGAGACAGGCACAATGATACCTAGCCAAAAGATAACCTTTTTGAACACCAGGCTCCTTAGCCTTTCTGACTTCAGTTTGTGGGAATTTGCAGGGTACTTGTCATTCAAATACCTTGCTAATGTACTTCAGGTAAATTTAAAGATCTTCATCTGTGCTGCTTAACTTATTTATTTGCGTAGCTGGGTGCATGCACTGATTGCCTTTAAGACTGTAATTGCTGTTTGCCAATTTTGCTAAATATAAAACTAGATATTAAATGTAGTGAGGTAAGCACTACATTTTAAAAATACTGAATTCCCTTTCCCCTCTCTTTCTTATTTCATCTACACCAATTTTTTTTTTTTTTCATTTTTATTGTACGTAATTTTTCTGCAAATGCTTTGGGCGTTGGTGTTTCAGTGGCCAAGGTGCAGATGCTGCTGCCAATAAGACCACTGCATAGACCCGATGTGTGCCTCTTTAAAAGTTATGATTTAGACAACCACTTTGATTGGAGTTTTTGTGTAAAATGTAGATGTCTGTGGAGAAATGGAGACTAAACTAGATGATTTAATGATCCTTCCCAGCTCTTTGTGAAACAATGAACTGTATATGAGTTGGGTTTCTGGTAATTAAGGGCTTCAGGAGCAGGCTGAAATGCTTTCTTCATCACACCCTGTTACCTGTACAATGTAGCCTGCATATTCTCCTGAAAATTGCACTTAAATTACTATCTTATTCCCAGCTGTCTGTAACTTCAGAGCTTTTAACTTTTATCTTGAAGTTATCATGGATGGATCTTTCTGTCTCTAAAGTGATCATTAGTTATGCAGATGAACAAGCTGAAGAGCAATTTCATAGCAGTAGCTCTGAATGAATGTGGATGTTAAGTGCAATACAGAATAACAGGATGTCAAGCTGTGCCTTGCTGAGGAGTACACCCATCCACTAGACCCATCTTTCCCCCCCTTCCAGTGATCCTGTATCACAAAATACTCAAACTTTTCTAGTCTGGTTTTGCACACAAGTAAATGCATGTGCTCTGTCCTAAAGCATCTAACTGCTGAATTCAAAGTCAAATTTTAAAAGTATGCAAATATCGCATGCTTATGATGTGTATGATGAATGCGCCTTGCATGGGATTAAGCGCTGAGGCATGTGTCTCAAAACATTGAAAAGTGTTTCCTGAGCAAAGTGGTGCAATATTTTTCCTGTTGCATATAAAAATTATGTCATTGTTACAGTGGGACTTGTGCACATCTTCAAGTAATGTTCCTAGATAAAGAAGGGCTCAGGTTGTTGCCAAGTTGTTGATGAATTCAGCTCCAAAGTTATTTTAAAAAAGGAAGCACTAATTTTTAGAAGTGTTTTTACTACATAAGTGCCTTGCCTACTCAAGAGAGTAAATGTGCTGTTTTTTTTAAAAAACAAACAAAACCACAACCACCAAACCTATATTACAATATTAATGGATTTTAGTCGCATTTAGTTCTATTTCTAGGAAAACCTGGTAAATCAGAAACATGTAAATTAAATTAATCAGATGTGATAGCAAAGGTATCTCTGTTAACTAAACTGCATCATTAGAATTTGAATCAACGCTTCTGCAAACATTTCTCGGGGACAATCCATGCAACCAAGTAAAGCTGTACTGATTTTAAGTGGGTTCCTGATAGGTTACAGGATTCCTGTGCAGGAAAACATTTCAGGATTGATTTTCAGATCTTATTTACTTCATTTTTTTGTGGGGTGGGGTGTGATTGGTGGATATACTCTTAATCTCACATTTGAGACAAATAATTGGGAAATTAGGAGAATGTCGTCTTTTTCTTCTGTCAGAGGGGAGTTATTTTATTACACTTTGTTGATGTGATTATGTTTTGTAAGCTTAATGGTCACTCAGAAAAGTTTAGAGTCTTGTCATAAAATTGTAGTTTTACCAAGAACACCCAGAGTAGAAAACCAGTAATTCCCACAGTTGGTTGGATTGGAAAATAAATTCATAATGCTCTTAGGCTTTAAGGACTTTATAAAATATTTCTCTTCCATACAAATATGAAGACCAGTTCTCCTATGAGTTCTTATATGCTGATGATCCTGTTGTTTAAAAGTGAATCTACCTTTGTAGGCTGGAGGCATTGGCAAGGCAGGGTCCATGTATCATGCATTGCAAAAAGATCAAGACTAGTGCAAACCAAGATTGTTGACAACCTCTTAACTGGATTTTATAATGGGAATGGTAATGTGTGCTTCAGAGAGTGGAAATTTTAAACATTATTAAAAACTAAAAGCAATTACAGTGACTCAGAAAAAAATAAATGCAATAATTGAAACTAGAAAAGACTATAATGAGATTATAATGGTACAATAATAATAAAAACAAATAATAAGCAAAGGAAGATTACGCTATCAAGTATGTAAAGCTCCTGACAATAGCTGGTGAAAAGAATGGGTAAGATGGATGGAGAACATTTTGGAAACCTGATGAGGCAGTAATTATCTGTGAGCTGTGCTGCAGAGGTACTACAGGTAGTAAGAAACTGTGCTCTTGGGTAATAGGGCCAAGCCTTGCCAAATCTGAACTGTCTCTGTACATTTGCCAGCAGTGCGGCAAGGGGAGGGCAACTGGGGGATGCAATCCACTTTTTTGGGTGGGAGGCTGAAAGCAGGACATGAATTACTCATGTTCAGTCATAAATTAATTTCCCATAGTACCAATTCTGGCCTGTGATACTATCCTGTTTCAGCAGTGATATTAGAATCCAGAAGTGAGAAATTAAGAGAGAGATCAAAATATTGCTTTTCTTTGTACTGTGGTAGCTCCCAAAGGTCTTCTGGAACCTCTGATTACTCTTATTAATGTTTCTACAAACTTACTGGTGATGGCGCTACAAATTTGGGCTCACGTTGCCAGAGTTATATGTGCAGCTGCCTCCACAAGGGCACTGTTGAGAGTGGTTTGGCTGCTTGTCCTTGCCCTACGCTCCCAAGAGTGATTTACGTCGATGCTGACATAGGAAGAGCCAGTCCTGAGCTGGGCTGATGGATCCTACGCTCCCCCACCACTGAGCTCTTGGAAGCATCTGTGTGAGCACGTAGTGAAGGGGAGCAAAGAACCAATCCAGACTAAAACTCACTCTTGTAACCTGTATTAATTCCCAGTTGCACAGATGCAATTCCCACTGGGAAGCCACAAGAACTGAGTGGTCAAATGTTGGGGCTGCAGAGCTGCCTCTCAGCAATACTGCGTGAGGTTCAAGCTTCCAGCACTCCAAGATCTTCAGTGTTAGGTATCAATACAGATTTATTGCAAAGTAAAGAGTTAATATTTTTTCAATAGCTACTCACTAAATTTCCAAAAGTTGTTTTTTCTCCTCATGTCATGTGTCCCAGATTTAAGTCCAAATAACAATGTTACTAACGCTGAAAGAAGTGTTTTGTTCCTGTCCAGGATTGCAAAACTTAGGATTTCTGTTTTTACAGGGCCAGCAGCTAGATATTTGTGTCACTTGCAGCAGTTTGATATGAGCTCTTCTTCATCTGAGAGTATGCACAGGTTCCACTGCCTTAGTGTATTTTTTAACACAGATTTTGTGTTGATTCGTCTTTCATATTGCTTCTCTTTTGGTTCTTCCTTTTTTCTCCTTGCGCCCTCTCCTTGCGCCCTCTCCTTCTTTTAAATGAGAAATGACAGATATGTTTTCAACCAGACTGTAAATAAGGACCCAGGCTACATCTATACTAGTAAATGAAACCATGCAGTGCACAGATCTTAATATTGTCCACAGATCCAGAGATATTGTTGTTTTCCAATCCACAGATTTTATTATTTTCCATGTTGTTAAATTGTTAGCATCGGGGGTTTTTGTTACTGCTTTTTTTGCTTGGGGCCCAAACTATGTGTCTCAGGCAGTTCCTAGACACAGACAGGTTGGTGGCTGAGGCTAAGGACAAGACCCACCTGCAGCTTCTTGGATGTAGCCATCCTATTTTGAAGGAGAGAGTTATCTGGACAGGCTGTGCATGTTGGCCTCACAGTAAGAGAATGCTTCTTGGTGAATTTTATTTACTGGTGTTGATGTGGCACAGACCTTTCATGAACAGAACAGGCGATATTGGGGTAGATTGTTTATAGCCTGTGGCCCAGGACAGAATAGCAATGGGTCTGTCTGCAAGCCAGATTCAGAGGTTCTTCTGTGATACTAGAAGAGTAATGCTGAGTATCCTAAACTCCTGGTGATGATCAGGATTATCCCTTCTGTCTTATTTCCAACCTGTCCCAGGAAACCTTTCCCTGGAAACCAGAAGTACTTTGAACCCAGTTTCTTAGTTTGGCTCTTCTTAGTAAGAGTATACTGGGGGGGGGGGGGGGGGCGTTGAGAAAGTTTTCTAAGTAGTGATCTGAGCCAACCAAAGCAAAGTAAGGCTTCAAAGGTTTGGATCCAGACAGTAAGTGAGATAGATATATAGATATTCTTGCCTTGGTGCTCATATTGCACTAGAAAGGCTGTTTGACAAGTTCTACATCTGTGTAGAAAACTTAGTGCCTGGAAGAAAAGGTCACAAACTCTGGGTAATCATATACACACGTAATAGTAATGGGCATTGCTCATATGTGGGCATTCAAGTCTCTCAAGAAAACTCTTAAAATGTAAACAAGATACACATATGCCCTGAATTCTTTGTTTCTTCACTGTGGTCACACACGCATCTGAGGTCTTCACGTTTACTCCAATAAAAAAGCAAATGAGGCTGACAGTGACCTATTCTGTTTGGGAGTAGAGGCTATATTATTCTAAAGGTCTTTTTCAATTGGTAACTTCGTTAATGCCATATTTTCTGTACTGACCTTTGGCCATTTTCTTGGCTCAACCACTTTTTGTGTGTTCTTAGCAGTCGTTCCAGTTCTTTCATCTTTCTTCCTAATACCTGATCACTTGTGGCAAACACTCCACAGTGCCATCTTGGCATCAGCCACATCGCCACAGTGATAGCGCCTCTGCTCAAACTGGTGGGAACTTGGCATTTGAAAAGAGCATGGATGCTGAATCACCCGTATCTTGCATTCTGATGAAAAATAGTTAGTGTCTTACAGCTTGCTCTCACATAGAAGAATTTGCCTCAGATGTTAGAATGACAGTAGTAATTAACTGGCAGCGTCCATGAGGATAGCCAGGGATGGACTAGCAGGACTGGGAAAGGGCAGGGTTAGATCCTGCTATTGCCCTGCCGAGGCAGGGGTGTCCCATGCCTCAGTGGTCACTGTTGTGCGTCCTCCAGAGATTCTCAATTCTGCCAGTTTGTTCCTCAGCTTTTGCCAAATGAACTTCATGAAAACAGAAATACACATTTTATAGTGGGGCTATATGTTTTCTAAGGAAAATGGCAAAATTGCATATAGACAGACAAATTGGAGGAACTGAGAAGGCAGTAATTTTTCCACTTGTAGATTTTTGCTGCAAGGGGGAAGATGATAACCATGTCACCTAGGCCACTGACATCTGGGTTAGTTGAACTGTTTCTGTGTGATCATTGAGCAGCTTAGTGCCAATCTTTTTGACAGGGAGGATACTGTAGCACACGTCCAAGATCACCTATGACCAATATTTTTCACCCGAGATACAAAACTGTAGAGTTAGGGCAAGAGACCTTTGCGTGCAGAAGGGATTTGCCTAGAGCATTTTAACTTTTTAGTGTATGAACTGTTTTCTCTTGATTGCAGCTTACAGAAACGTAGATTACCATTTACAGCAATTTAATTAGGTTATTATCTTGAATTAAAATGCAAACAGGAAATAAGTTTTTCAAATTTTTGTTGAATGTAGAAAATCTTTCAATGAAATGTTAACATATGAATATTTTTCTTGTTATCTCTAGTATTATTTCTCTGCTACCTGAGAATAGAAGGCAAAGGGCTTATTGTTATTCCAGTTAAGGTCCGATACACATTCTTCATGCCAGCACCTTATATTTTGAATATCGCAAGGTGAATGGAAATAATTAACTTTTAATCTGTCCTGTTGGATCTAAGCCCAAAAGCCCAACCCATGTAAGGAAAATATCAAATGCAAGTTTCTTTCAGTGAAATCTTGACGTCTGAGGAAGAAGGTATTTTCCTATTCTTACTTTAGTTTTGTCAATTAATACAAGTATCTTTCATCATCTGAATTTTGTGGAGACTTCTGCAGAAGTCTCAATGTTATTACAGCATGACTATAGAAAAAAGAGAAAGGCAGAAGCAGCAAACATTATTCATTCCAGTGTTCACAATGCTCTGAAAGTTGAAGTAAAAAAGGGAGGTAGCCTGTGAGCAAGAGAGGCTGAAGTTTTATTTTCAGTCATACGAGAGCTGCAGCTACTTTACCCCTTTGCACCCATTTGTTATATATGTACACAGTTGGACTGGAGGAAACCTCTGCAAGGAGATCTGGATGGGTATCAGTGGCACAGAAGAAAACATTCTCTTTAATTAAAATATGGCCCTATGCAAAGTAGGAGCCCCATGGAGAGCGAGAGTATAGTGAGGTTATAATTAGCATAGCTATACTCAGTTAAAGTGAACATCAAGCACAGAAAAATTATATATAACTGAGTGAACTCAGCCTCTTGAAAATCAGGTTGTTAAATCAACTTTAGTATCTGGGAATCTGATGTTTAGCTGTAGTTCAGTTTCTCCCACCACTCCCACCAGTAGTCTATATTCTTTTACCTAAAACATCTATTCTGACTGCTGTTCCTGAAAGAAAAAAGGGCCCTTTTATGATATTTGACAATCATGTTTGCAAACCATAGTCCCAAAATGAGAAGAAATTCTCTTCCATGCCTACTAGTTCAGGCCTACTAGTTCTTATAAAACAGAATCATAGAATCATTCAGGTTAGAAAAGACCTTTAAGATCCTCAACTCCAGCTGTAAACCTAGCACTGCCAAGTCCACCCCTAAACCATGTCCCAAAGTGCCACATCTACACATCTCTTAAATACCTCCAGGGATGGTGACTCAACCACTTCCCTGGGCAGCCTGTTCCAGTGCTTGATAACCCTTTCAGTGAAGAAATGCTTCCTAATATCCAATCTAAACCTCCCCTGGTGCAACTTGAGGCTGTTTCCTCTCATCCTATCACTTGTTACTTGGGAGAAGACAGTGACACCCATGTTGCTACAATCTCCTTTCAGGTGGTTGTAGAGAGCGATAAGGTCTCCCCTCAGCCTCCTCTTTTCTAGACTAAACAACCCCAGCTCCCTCAGCTGCTCCTCATAAGATTTGTGCTCCAGGCCCCTCACCAACTTGGTTGCCCTTCTCTGGACATGCTCCAGCACCTCCATGTCTTTCCTGTAGTGAGGGGCCCAAAACTGAACACACCATTCAAGATGCAGCCTCACTAGTGCCGAGTACAGGGGGGCAATCACTTCCCTAGTCCTGCTGGCCACACTATTTCTGATGCAGGCCAGGATGCCGTTGGCCTTCTTGGCCACCTGGGCACACTGCTGGCTCATATTCAGCCGGCTGTCGACCAGCACCCCCAGATGTTTTTGTGCCGGGCAGCTTTCCAGCCACTCTTCCCCAAGCCTGTAACGCTGCATGGGGTTGTTGTGACCCAAGTGCAGGACCCGGCGCTTGGCCTTGTTGAACCTCATACAACTGGCCTTGGCCCATCGATCCAGCCTGTCCAGATCTCTCTGTAGAGCCCTCCTACCCTCAAGCGGATCAACACTCCTGACCAACTTACTGAAGGTGTCCTTGATCCCCTCATCCAGATCATTGACAAAGATATTGAACAGAACTAACCCCAGTATGTGGAAAGTCTGTGTGGAGAAACCTACAGCTTCATTTTAGGAGTAGTTCTCATCTTGGGTTTTCCACTTGCCTGTGCAATTGTCAGATGAACAAGCATCTCCAACAGGCTCTCCTTTCTTTCTTCTTCTTGCATTCTGTGCAACCTTTATCTGTTTGCTGGCTAACAACAGAGCATACTGTCCCGTTTGTGTCCAGTCCATTGGGAACATGTCTCTTTTCCATAAAAATACATGATGAATTCTGTCTACACTATTCTTTACTCATCTCTGCCTCTTGCTGCTGCTGTATGTTAGTGTCAGGCGCAAGCTCCAACTTGACCTAACTTCTGTGCCATCTTGGGCAGTGCTTGCTAGGAGATTCTAACTGCTGTCTGCATTGAATGGAGAAGTTTGGGTCTTCAGGAGACCTCTTGCTTAAGTATGATGAGTTCATTGTGGTGGTCCAAGCAAAAGTTCCTTAATTCTGTCATTGCTCAATGATGCAGGAGCTTTAGCAGCCAATGCACTGCTTTTGGCCACCTCTTCCTCGAAGTAAAGCCTTGGGAACACTTTTTGCTTTCTTCAGTTTTGTACCGACAAATAATGATTGTCTTGGATCTAAAGTTCAGTGCAATGCCATTTTATTCAGGGTTGTTAGCCACAGCTCCATTGTCCTTCAGTAAGGAAATGGCTTCTTCAGCTCTCTGCTGGAAACCTAAATCAGTGCTAAATGGGTAAGCAGTATGTTCACACTCAGGACAGTGCATAACAGGCAGAGAAATTAGTCAAGACAAGACCCAGTGCACAATCTAAAGGAAGCTGTTGATCACCAAGAATAATTTCTTAGTAAAAATAGACCAAACCTGTGAGAATATCAGCTGATCAGCATGCATTAACTCCCCACAGTATAAAAGAAAACTGGTGTCGGTTCTACACACCTGGTCATTGCATGTCCTTCCAGCCTGGAAGCTCTTCAGTACGTCACTAAGCAGTTGCAATTTGCACTGGATGAAAATCCTGTCCTGAAACAAATCATGCCAGAATCACCCTTTGTAGCATTCAAACTACCCTGAATTGGAATTTTGCACAAACTCCCTACAGGCTGAAACAAATCAAGATATTAGCATGAGCTTGTGGACTTAACACATCCACGCAAGAGATAGCACCATCTTTTCTCAATAACAGAACTATCAAAAGCCTTGTGTTTCAGACCATGCCCTTGCACATAGCAAGATATAACATACTTTATTCGGTACACCAATGAGCCACAAGATAAATGTTGTGAGCTATTTTTCTTGGCTCATGTATCTATTTTGAGATTTACTATTCCTATTTTGGACCGAAAGTGTACTTCTCAACATGTCTCTGCTCCTCTTGCACAAATGAATAATTGATTAATAACAGGTTTCCATGTCTATTCATAATGCTTATTTTCCTAGTAAGACCTCTTTTGTTGTCTCTTTCTAGTTCACCAATAGATGGTGTAGAAAGTGCCGATAATTCTTTAAAGATTCATTCAGATCATAGCTTTATTGTAGATTAATTCTGGCCTGGAATAAGTTATGTAATATGACAGCAGCTTTTTAATTGGTAAATAAAATAAAAATACATTCAAGTGCCTTCACTAAACAAGGCATTTGACAAAAAGACTTCCTTTTACCTCAGCCATTCTTTGGTGCTCTAGCATTAAAGAAAATTTTTTGGAATATAGTATTGTACACAGCTGTTTGGTAGGAGGAAGTGGGGGTGTCTTCAGTGAAACATAAGTTTTGCATGCAAAGACTACTATTTTTGTTGTGCATTAATATTCAGTTTTGTTAAAGTGAATCAAGAAGAAACAAGTGTTGTCATGAACAGATTCTTGACAGTTATCAATTCACTGACAGTGATTTCATGACTAAATGTCCTTGTTTAGTATATAGCCTGCACAATTAATGGCAATGTATACCTCTCGGAGAATAAAATGAAACCCAATATGATGCAGGGGTTTATTTTTTTCCTTTCCACTATTATAGTGTTATGCTTTATTATTCCTGAATCTCTCTGTCATGAAATGTGAAATTAGATTTGTTTGGATTTATTTACTTGGCGTTCTTAAGCTTTGTGACACAGGAACTACAAGTTGAATGTAAATGTTATTTATATTCATTTAGTACTTCAGTAATGTAGTCTTCAGTGTATAAAAGAAACAGGCTTACAGAACAGAGTTCAGAGTGAATAATAAAATATGCTTTCTCTTTAGAGGTGAAATGAATAACCACCATGTAATTACTAATTGTAACTGTTTTGCTCTTACCTGCTTCTCTCCTTTCTGTATTCTGTCCAGGATTCTTTTTCTTAGGCAGTGATTTGCACACTTGATCACTGAATGGTGATCTTATAATGCCACTGCAATGTGGGCAATATTGAAATAGTCCTAGAAATATTATGGCTCAAGCATTTAAGCTAGCTTTTATAGTCTCTCTCTTTTTTCTTCTCCCTGCCCCCCCCCCCCCCCCCCCCCCCCCCAATTACAAACCATTTGGTAAACATAGGCTTTAAAGTTCAATTAGCTTCTTAATTTTTGTCAAAGACTGAAAAGTGAGGGAACACTCAAACAGGAAAAGCAAGCTCTGCCATGGGTGCTCCTCACTGTCCCATGGTTAAGGAGGAGGGAGGAGGAACCTCTCCAAACTTCCTCTACATCAGAACAGAGTTCAGTCATGGTTACACAACCACGTTCAAACAGGTCCAAAAAAACCCCACCTGGTAAGGGCATACGGTGAGGTAAAGAGATATTTAATGTAGTGTGCTTCCTTTTTGTTGGAGTGAGGTTATGACATGTTCCAAGCATCAGAACAAGCCCTGAGCTGGTGCCATCCCTCTTCTTGACCTGCAGTCGTGGGTATATGAGGTTGACAAGGGAATAAGAGCTATGTGACCCTTCCTGAAGTTAGAAGAGCTGAAGGATTGACTTGAATTATAGATGGATAAGGTTCCTGTGCAGCTTATGCCAACTCTGTGAATGTCTTGCCTACACAGACATCTTGTTCTGCTGTGTCCCTCATACCTGTTGCAGGAAACGAGGGGTTTGGGAGCAAGGGGAGAACTGGTGCAAGGGTAGCCTTCCTGTGAGCAGAGGGGTCTGCAAAGATTTCTTCTTTGTTCATTTGCAGTCGAAAGCCTTACAAATCGCTTGGTCTGAGGGCAGAGGAGGCTTCTTACCAGGGACTGCAGTATCTGCCTCAAGCCTGTGGAGGTAGACTAATATCATTTGACTAGAGGAAGGTAATTTTGATTCATGGTATAGGCAAAAGTATTTCAGTCTCTTCAGGGAAAGATCTGTAGGCAATCTGAAAGGACTGCTGTGCCTGAGCATTTTTTAAAGTTTTTTGTTTTATTATTTATGATAACTTATAATGCAATAGCATTAATAAGCCATAATTAGCAACGAAGTCCCTTCTCATTGCACACAAGAATGACTGTGCTGTGAAGAGTTAAGTCTCTCTTCTGCTGCAAGTTGTTGGAGCTCTCCCCCTCCCCCTGTTCTCCTTGAGCAGGACACCAAGAGTGATGTCTGCCTCCATTGTAAATAATAATAGACCTGGTGGGAATTGCCTGAACCTGCATTTGCTTTCTCTTAAAAAAGGAAATAGCATTGTACTGAAGTCCATTTCTCCTGGCTGCTTGGAAGAGAGGCCAGGTTGCTTGTGCTGGTGGTTGCTCGTGCTTCAATCTCTTCTGCTGCTTATAGCTTGAGTTTGCTGTTTGTTTTGCACATTTTGCCACTCTCCCAGTGCCTTGTTAAACATTTTATACCTGACTGATGAATAAGCAGTTGATGTCTGTCCTTTTCACCCAGCCAGATATGGCTCTAAATAAAATACCTTCTCTGAAAGAAAAGGAAACTGGGAACTAGAAAACAATTCAGTGTTTCAAGTAAGCAACAAACCGTGGCCACATGCTTGAGGACAGATTTTAACCCCAGTCTTGAACCACAACTCATCTGTATTTTGACATGCTCCTGGCACAGAATGGGCAAGGAACATAAAATACAGCTTCTGAAAGAGCACTTTTCTGCTGGGGCACTTGTAAAGTCCTCCTGGCTGTGACCTGAGGATGCCAGACTCATAGCTCCTGATAGCTGGACTAGTCATTTCACAGAACTAAACCAGAATTTTCTTTATGCTATTTTTTTTTCCTTTAATTCAGAACCACTGAATTACTATTTTTCAATGATATTTTTAAAACAGGGTTTTAAGTGCTTGTTTGTTTGTTTTATATACTAAAATTTTGCTTTTATGGCACATTTGAACTTCAGATAAATCAGTCTGGACTTTCAGTATGCATCTTGCAGTCAGGGTAAAATATGGATGTCAAGATGGATGTGCAGGCTTAAAGACATAGAAATATCAGTAATTCCATGGATTATGAATCCAGAAGCTCTATTGCAATTGCCTTGCTTGATCTTTTATATAATGCAGTTCACGGGATTTCCTTTAAATAATGCTTATTTGAAATGGACTCGATCTTTTAGGTGGAAAAAAAATCTGATTATGATTTAAAAAATACAGTCATTTTACTAAGAACTTTCCCTTTATAGTTGTGTTCCTAATGCACATCTAAGCCACATACTTAAGAGCAGTTTCAATTTCAATCCCCGGTAAAACTTTTTTATAATCTTATTACAAGAGCATAAATAATACCTAGTGTCTTTATGGGAATTTATAGTAATTAAGCTGAAATTATTTCCTAATGTAGTGGTTCTGTAGTGTTCAATCAGATAGTCGTTACTGTCTTTCTCTTTATATCTTTCTGTGTATTTGGATTTCCTGAGAATGGTTTTGTTTGGAGTAATAAACTTTTCACTTTTAAGAAAAACATCACTTAGAGTTCCTGACAATACTTGCAGATCTTTCATACTGAAAAATGTGAAAATATGAAATTTACCATACAGTACACAATTGTAGGCAGGAGAGACAGTGCTGACTTACTGGTTGTTGGATTTTTCTTTTCTTTCCCCCCTCCCCCCTCCCCCCCGTTATGGAATTGATACTGTATCCAGGACTCCAGTGAAGTAGCACAAATAAAAATTCAATGTTTTCCAAATAAAATAGTCTTTAATTGTTTCTTTCAGTAAGCACTTCTTCTACCTTCACACTAATAAGCATTCTTCTGTGCTTCAACTAGCTAACCACTAACTTTCTCTCTTTAAAGAATTGGCTGTCCCAATTACCACTGAGAATTTTCGGTCTCTCATTAAATTCGGAGCAGTAGGCAATTTAATCAGGTGGTGATCAGTGTAACATTACAGAAAATGACCTTTAGAAAAGTGTATCTTACAAATTTGGACACTCTGTTTTATCAAACATATTCTTAGTGTTTAGTTAGTTTACAGTTCTCTTTGGAAAAAAAAAAAGTGACTTGTAGACAGCACTGGTATATATTAAAAAGTATAAAAAATGTTTCTCTATATATTATTTGTCTTTAATTTGAAGTATCATCTCTTGCATGTCAAGCAAATATGAAATTTCACTCTCCCCCATTTGGACAAATTTAAATCAAACATGGAGCTGTCTGAGGATGTGGGACATTGGCGACAGCATCATTCCTCAGACGAAAGCCACATTCTGGCTTTTCTTCCCCCCCCAGTCAGAGTATCATCTCCCGTTGCTTGCAAAGAAGAACCCTCTGGCGGACGAAGGTTTTACGCTGGGCAGAGCGTCCCCGTGGGCTGGGGCAGCCGAGCGAAGACGTCCGTGGGAGCCACAGAGAGCGGAGCGGGGTGCCGCAGCTCTCTGCCCGGCCTTCTGCTTCTCGAGAGCCCTTTTCTAGAAATCCCTGGAGACTCACGGCATTGCTCTTTCAAAAAGTGTGCTCAAACTAGGGCCGACGCATCGAGTAGGAAAGGTGCCAGGCCAAAATGAGTTTTTTGCTGGCATAGCATACGTTTGGTGTGGCATAATTGTAATGAAGCACGCTAAGCCATTTGGTGTGCTTGCTGCCTGTGTTCGCTAGGAGTTGGTAAATTATAACTACCCTGACACAAATGAGCCTCTGGAAACTTAGTTTTTAATTTAGCAAATTTAGTTGTGTAGTACAACCAAGATCTAAAGCAAATGTCTTTCCTGTGTTGTATTTGGATCACAAATCTGTTGTTTTTGGTTTTGGGTTTTTTTTTTTTCCCCTCCCTGTTCATGAGACTACAAGTACCTGTAGTCCTTAAAAATTCTGGAATTTGCAGCCTGACCCTTAGACTCAAAACCCTAAACCAGCTCAGATGTGGGGCTTTTTATGGATAGTCCAGACCAGTTAAAGCTGTCCATTCATATGCCATTTGGAGGCTCTATATCTAGAGTCTGCATTACACAAGGTGAATAGCAAGTTGGATAGGTAGGATTTGACTTCTGAGAGTGTGCGTATATTGCCTCTTCTCCTCTAGCACTAATGTAAATTGGGTGTATACCCTGGGGTATAAGATCCAGTGTATTTTGTATTTCTTTCTTAGACACTAGCATGCTGTGAGGATCTAAATATCTTTTTCATATTGTATTACATTGAGTTATGTAGTGCAACATTATTTAGCACTGCCAGCCAGAGAGGAAGAGATGACATTCTCTTCTGTGCATGCTGATCTCTGAATTCCTTTAACATCATCATTGTGTTTCTTCAGATAGGCCTCTCTCACATATCTGTATCAGAAATACAAAAGTATTTATGCCAAGGAGGCAGGACTATGAGTACATTGTAAGAAAGGTAACTTAAAGGTGTTACTGTTATAGCAGTTCTGCTTCAATTTTGATGATGAAATCCGAACAAATTCCTTGCAGGAAAAGAATACCAGTTTTATGAGATCAGAATTAACGAAGATGCACCAATTTCTTCCCTCTGTGGATTAAAGAAATTAACAAAACCCACTATGCCAAAATTTAACATCCCAGTTCTACCCTTTTGTATTTCCTGAGTGCACATACAAGAAGAAAATGTGACAGTGAAGCTGTATTTAATACTCTTTCTTTCACAGTTATTGAATAACAAAAATTTTCAGCAAAATGAACCTTGGGAGAGAGGCCAAACTCGAGAGCAGCTAAGTGGAAATTAAAAACCAAAAGAGAGAACTTTCAGTGGCTATTTACCTAAAGAGAAGTGGATTCCCTGTACTGTCTTGTGGATTGAAAATCCCTTTTACAAAATACGAAACCAGAACATTAAAATATTAGCCACTGATACTCAAACAATACTGTAATTTCTTGAATATTTTAGGATTCTGCTTTGAGCTGTTGTCTCTAAGCAACACATCAGGCAGTGTTGCACTGTTTCATATGACTATAAAATATATACTTTTTTTCACCTAAATAGTGAAGTTGCTAAAACCTTTGAAGACACCTATGTTAAACGGTGGATTAGTTGGTAAAAGCCAGAAGATTGATATCTGATTGTTTTGACTCCTCACTATTGAGACTCAACTGGGAACACTGCTCATCAAAAACTCACGTTGACATGGGAAAAAAAAGGTAAGATTAAGAAACAGTATGCTTTTAGTATCTTATAGCACCTAAAATTACCAATAAGTTTTTTAAAAAAAGGTATTGTGTTCAGTAGAGCATGGTTTTAAGGAGGTACCTTTATCCTTGTTCAGAGATGTGAATTACTGAGTGCATAACAAGAGACGAATAGAAGAAAGGTCTGGAGGGAATTTTACAGATGTCCTAGTCATGAGAAACTTTGCAAAAAGCTTGTGAAGCTGCCCACAGATTTGAAGCTGTGAGAAATCTGAAATGCCATGGATGACTATGATGCTACTTAAAATTGCTGAGGTTAATGGACTGCACGGTAGGTATTATGAATGTCACTTAACAGCACTGCTTTTACAGAACAGAGTTTTCCTCTTCTAATAATGTTAATTATGAAGCATACGTATTCTGAGACAACATAATGGATGCTATTGTTCTGTTTGTGAAAACACTTGATGTTTATCAGTGCTGGTGAGGGACAGCATACTGCATAATTCTGCTGTACTTAATTTTATATTGTACATAATACGACACTACTTCAGATACACTTCTTACATGCCAGCAGAACATCACAGTTTTCTTCTTCACATTAGAACATACAGTAAAAAGCTGTTCCCACTTTTATAATAGCCAAGAGTACAAAGTGCACCTCATCTAATACCTTCATTATTTTAGAAAACGAGTGAAGGCTTTCTTCACCCTTGTGAGTATTCTTTCTGAAGAAAATCAGTCTGATCTTCAATGTCTGAAAGTTTCTAATTACTGGGTTTTTTTTCCCCAACAGGTCTCCTGTCTTTTATCCCCGGTGGAACTAATTTGGACTAAATCAAGACATAAGCAAACTTACCAAGTGTCATGCAACTAGTGGCAGGGGCATAAAAGCTGGTAGATGGCGACAGCTACGGAGAGTAGGGTTCTATGTTTGAAGCAGTCTTAACTCCTACCTCTTCCCTTCTTTTTCCTCTGGGAAATGCAGATGAGAGCCTTTCACTTTTGTCCTGGATATGCAAATATGTATGTCTTAATAAAGACCACTGAAAATTTGTATTTGTCGGCTTTGGTGTTCTGTTCTTGTTGTCATGAGCAAATGAAACTAGCAAAGACCTCTTTCACTGACATACGTCACAAAGCACTTTCTACAGAATGATAAGGTTTCATCAAATATTTCTTGCCTCTATGCAGAGAGATATTAGTCTAAGATTTGAATTATTCCTGGAATTTTACTTGTACCCCCTCGCCCCCATATGATTGATGCAGACTGTGTGGGATGTTCCCCCACCCTCACCCCCTAACCCACTTTCACCTGACTGAAATGTTTGGGATTGAGAAAGGGATTTTTCATTTACTATAATGACAGCAAAGTTTAGAATATCATAGAGATTGACTATACCTCACTATTTGAGGAGCTGAAGATCCCTTTTTCTGTAATGTGTAAATCCTACAGGTTCTAGCAGGTTCAAAGCTTAAGTAAAGTACATATTCTAAAAGTTTTGTCATTTGAGCTGCTTTTAGCTATTTCTGAAATATTGTGAATAAAACATTCCCTACCTCTACCTTACAAGCAAGAAAGCATTGATATGGAGACAAGTACTTGAAGATGTGCTCTACTGTTCATCACTCTGATGTACTAAATTACAGAAATTCCTATAATGTTCTGCTCCCTCATGCCCATTCCTAACAAACTGTTTTATAGAAGGCTTAAATTAATAATATTACAACAATAAAATTCACAGCTATTGTTCAGCTCCTTATTCGGTTGCTGTCTGCCCTGTGAGTACTTCCAGACTGGATAAAGGATAAAATTCTCTCCTTACAGTGGTTTGACAAAAAATGGCACTCTAATTACATATGTTAAGAGGTTGGTTTAAAGACATACCTCACAAAAATGGTGGATATAGAAAAAGTGAAAATAATAGTTCAAGAAAAAACATGGAAGCTGTTGATGTTAAGTATGCCTAAAGCACTGCAGTTGAGGAAGAACCCCATTGGGTGCTCCATATGCTTGTTCTCAGTGAATGTGTGGTTTTGGCTTCCTTTGAATGATCTGTCTGCAAAGGAAAAAGCAACCAAAATGCAAGTTTTGTTTCCCGAACTGAGAAATTTCTCTGAGCATTTTACACACACACACCTTTTGAAAATGTCTTTTTAATCCACAGTTCTAATTTGGCTTGGACTCAGTCTTCTGTGACGCATCTTTGAAGTTGTTTTGAGTTAGAAATATACATATATATATATATATATATATTTAGCTTAGTACTGGCCCAAAATTGTCTTTTTGCTGGTGGTCTAAGTAAGATGAATCCAGTCCCTGAAAAATGCCATTGTAATAGAGAGAAATCTATTCAATTTTATTATTTTCAGAAAAAGATCATTTTCTGAGCCCAGTAAGGCTTGTCTTGCCACGTCATTTAGAAGGGTGGCCCCGTTAACGCGGTGATGTGGGAAGTTTGAGTGAAGGCGGCTGCTGCTGCTGTCAGTGCTCTTTTGGATAAAAGAGGGCTGAGAGTCTGGAAAGAGCAGGCTTAGTTTCCCTTTCATTATCGTTGTAAGTAGGCATGCTCTGTAACGGGGCTCTATAGGGAGGGAAGAAAGTTCCCTTCCCGAATCCCATGAGCCCAGAGCTCTTGCATTGCCACTGCAGACCCCCAGCCCCTGGCTGGACTGGGGCACGCTCTGCCTGCCCTGGGGTCTGGGGCTGCTGTCACCAACACTTTGGAACGGAATGGAATGGAATAGAACAGAACAGATTAGATTATTTCAGTTGGAAGGGACCTACAATGATCATCTAGTCCAACTGTCTGACCAATTCAGGGCTGACCAAAAGTTAAAGCATGTTAAGGGCCTGTATACTTAAATACATTTAACCTGCATGCTTTCCTCTTGAACTCCTTGAAGCTGAACAGACTATGACTACAATTCCTCTTTGAAGGAATGAAAGGGCAATTATAAAAATGTGGTAATAACAAAGCATTTATCAGAACTCTGTGCTGTAAAGTGTATGGTTGAAATGGTCGTATGTAACCTTTCTTTTCCCTCCTTGTTGGCTGTATTGCATGTTGTCGCTGCAGCTCAAATTCAGATGCTATGTTGTGCACCAAATGCTTCTCAGTCCCACTGGAGTCATCGCTAAGAGTTGAATCCCGAGAGTTTTATGAGATTTTGTGTGTCACCAAGTTCAGGAAGGCTATGCTAGGCCCAGATGTGTTTGGTGTTTAGAGCAATGCTTAGGGAAAATCCCGTCAAACAAGGTTATTCTGCTGTCTTGAGCTAAGCAGGAGAAGCCATTAATGTTCAATGTGAGAATTCAGAAATTAGCTATGTGTTATGAAACGTAGAAGCATACGTGTTAATTTAGTAGTTTTTGAATGCTAGGAAGTTAAATGGTAGGAAAAAGATTAAGTTTTTACTGTTATCAGCTCACAACATATAATATAATATGCCATTAATTTACGTCATTCAGTGGGTTTTCCAAGTTTCTATCTTAAAAGCCAGTGGCGCGAGACTTGTTTTCTGTGCTACCTTTTGTGGAACCCTTAGTCCAAGGAGCTGTAGGACTCTGGATCATAAGAAAATCACTGAGCTCCTTCTAGTAGCTGGAAAGCCTGTCATTATCTTCTGTATTTCTCTCACAAATCTCTGTCTCAGTTCCGTACTGAATTCAGCCAAAGTCACCCAGGAGGCAGAAGGAGGGTCTCCCAATTGGCAACTAGTTCCTGGGCATCTGTTTTGGATCAAGAGGCTACAGTATTTGACTCCGTAGTTCTTGGAAATACATGGCCTCTCCAAGCATCCATCTCCCCTCTTATGAAATAACAATAAAAAGAATATAGTCACAAAGATATTTTAGGGTTTAAGTAATTAGTATTTTGAGTAGCTTAATGCAGAAGCACTTTGTATGATTAAGTACTGCTTTAATTAATTAGTTTAGGAATTTGATAATGTTCTTTGTGGGCTCCTGCTGTGGTTCATTTAGAAGAATGCTGTTTGGTCTTCCCATGGGAGTATAAAGGATGGTATGCCCAGAACACAACAACAGCCCTTGTCTCAGTCCCTCATTAGCTATTAGAGAAGTTCAGTTTCTTTGTATATAAAAATGTTGGAACCCAGAGGAAATGTGGGTGCTGTTTGGCAGAACTGTGTACATGACTGTCCATGATTTAATAGCAACTGCCTATTTTCCTAGCACTCCTCTTGATCCTTGAGAGTAATAGACCAGATGCCTGTCTTAAAGTATACCTGCTATAATTATTGATATATAGTATCCTGAAATAAAGTTTGGGGGGATCCTACCAGGTCTTCCCAATAGGTTCTTTGTAGCCAGCTTTCATCCCATTTGTGCTACTTGGGAGATGTCAAAGGGACACAGCGAGAGTCAGGCCCAATGCCTACATCTAACTGCAGAAATAAAAATAGTTGTATGTGGCTGTGCAAGTTTGTACACCTACACAGTAATGGCTTCATTTTCCAAGTTGCTCTTCCCGCTGAATATTGCAGATAAGGCACTATTTAGAAATGCGGTGCTGACTGTGATGGCTATAATGGCTAGTAATCATGCCAAGAGCGTGTATGGATCATTGTCCTTTTACATTTCAGGAGTAAAGAGAACTCTTTGGTAAACATATAAGTTCTTCCATAAATGAAAGATAAAATTGCAGTCTCTTTTATGGTAAACTCAAATAATCCATGTTCACGCCAAGCTCAGATCTTTCGGAGGCAGTACCCTTCAATTACAGGGGCAAACATACATTTGGATAGGAAAAGTAGACAGTAAAGTGTAATTTGCGGTGACAAAATACTGCCTGCCCTGTTTTTTCTATACCTGAAAGAGAAAAGGGAAGAGAGATTATTTCTTGATACAGTGCAGATTTATTTCTTCTTCCAAACTGATAAGCTTTTGCAAGGTGTTATTTCTTCATGCCTTGAGGCCACCACGCTTACAAATGCCTCAAGTATTTGAGGAATTTTAGCCACAGGGATAGTTCCCTAATGTCTGAAAGTCACGACTGTCCAGCTGTAGGTAGTCACCTCTAAGCCTTAAATTCAGCCTATTCATCTATGCAAATGCTGAAACTCAGCTCTACTTGTAACTTTTCTCTACTTTGCATCGGTTCACTTGTGCTCAGCTTTGGTTTGGTTGTTAGCTCTCTGCCTGGTGGCTAGCATGATGGAGCCTGATTCCAGATTGTGGCTTCTAGACGCTATGGAAACAGAAATAAATATTTTTACCATTTTTTGTGTTTCATATTATGTAAGTGCACTAGTAACAATGCATGGCACAGGGTATGCAGTAATTGAATGTGCTGTGCAGAGCTTACTCTTTGTTGCTTAGCAATTAAATGTATGCACGTAGCAGCAGCACTGACAAAAATGCTAATAAAAGGTGACAAGTTATATCTCCAGAAAAAATTACACCATTAAGAAAAAAATCTCTGACAAGATACAGGAGCAGCAGCAAATGGTACATACTGATAGATCTTGTCCCTCCTGAAGGCAAGATCTTCAGGTACTGGCCACTAGAGGGGCTGAGATGATGGGAATAGAAGGTATCCACATTTATAGCATGGGCTACAGACACACAGTTGTGCAAACATCATGGTAAGGCTTTTCGTTGTTGTTGTTGTTGTTCCTTTATTATTTGTACATATTTTTCTCTGTAAAATGTCTAGAAATCTGTTCTGTTTTCTTTGTTTCATTTTTCTCCTTGGTGTTCAGGTTTGCAGATTTTTCACAGCATCTCTTTCAGTCAAATTTCTGACTTTCCTAGCAGATCCTTGTGTCACAGTATAAGGTTTTATTTATATAACATGATGCAATCTATCGTGTTAACGTAAATAGATTTCTCTGTAAAACTGGTTCTTTAAGAATACCAAACTGCCTTTTTTTTTTTTTTTTTTTTTTAATTCGGAGCAAACATGAAGCAGAGGAACTGCATTGTAGGCTGCAATTCTCAAAAAAGCCCAGCATTTAAAGACTCCTTTCTTTCTGGGATTTGTATGTTTAACCTTTCGCTCCTTCTCTCTCATCTTTAGTCGTCTTCCAAAATCTCTGTCACTTGGTTTGTTCACAGGAAATGCACCGCTTCTTGGACTGGTTAATACTTATTAAAACACTTGCTTTGCTGTGGATAAGCATAGTCGTCAGGCTCATTTTAGGCTTTTTCCAAACCGGCTTGACACATTGTTGCATGAAATTCCTTTCACTACCTTAAAAGAGTCATTTATAGGCTGGAAGTAATTGCTCTTAAATTATTTATTAATGTCTGTGGTATTTAGCAAATATTTCTATTTATGTGCAGCATTTCAATACTTCTTCTAGCAATTCTTTTTGGGTTTTTAGAGCTTTTCCTCATTAGATTTCTGCTCACCAAAGTGCTGATTCTGCACTTGACAGTCTGCCTGCATAGTGAATTGCAGGATCTGGGCCCAATTTTGATCTATTTATATTATAGTCCATTTCATTTTAACTGAATGCAAGTACTAATTTGGCTGTACTTGCTATCAGCGTTATCTCAAGTTGTGCCAAATCATCAGACAGTCCATTTGGAGTTTGGCGGGCTTTGCTGAAACTCCTGTATTTTTGGTCAAGTGTTATTGAAAAATGCTGTTTATCAAACAAAAGTATCCTAACTCTTGGCTTGGTTCAACAATCCTAGTTCTCTATCCTGTGCCTTAGCAAATAAGATGGACCCTGAATCAATGCACATCAGATTGTATTCTGTGTAAATAAAATGAACCAAACTTCTTTTAATTAATGTACTATACCTATTAAGAAATAAAAATGAAAACATTCAGTAAAAATAATGATGACAAATCGGAACATTACTTGACTTCTCTTCCCTGGCTTCTTTATGAGTGTATTGATAGAACAGTAATTGAGATAACTCTGCACACAGAGCAATGCTGTCATATGATGCAAGCAGCAAAAGGCTATTCGGAGGGGGTTTTTGAGCTAGTCCAACTTATGTTCACTTGTTATGTTTTTTCCAAAACAGTGTCTTCTAGCATGAGTTAAGCAGGCAGGAATTATCCTGTACAGATGAAACTATATCTCAACCCCAAGCCAGCTAGGGTGAGGAAATGAGAGTGCGAGGTAGAAAGGGAGTAGAAGAGCAACAGATCATTGTGCTAAAATGTCTTGTGTGCATTTGGTTGTGATCTTTTTAACAAGATGGTTTACAACTTGTTCAGGACATTGAATCAAACATCCAGAAAAGGAAAGATTTGAATCCACTGGAATGATATAAAAACAAATTTCCCTGATTTCTCTCTTCCTTCTTCCTCCTACTCCAGTAAATGTTATCAAGGCAAAATAAGCTTTGAGAGAATCAGTTTGATTTGTGAAATACTTTTCTCCAAAGGCTGCATTTTGAAAGCTATTTTCAAATAAGCCTGTGCTATCCAGAAGTAACAGAAATATTTCATGCCCTAGAAAGATTTTTTTTAAACATATTTATGTATTCCTTCGTTCCCACGTTACCTGCAATGACATGCAAACATGGTGTGTGCATGTATGTATTTATGTATGTATGCATGCATATATAATGGAATGTGAAAAAGCAAATGCTTCATAGAAATGTCTACTTAAATGTCTGCCTGAAAATGCATGCGGTATATTCTTTTTTAAGTAGCCTCCTCCTGGTAGTACCTTCACTCAGATTCTCACCATTCCCATATAGCGTTCTGTAAATACCCTGTGAGAATGACTAGCAGGGAGGATGATCTTGCATAACAGGCAGCTGACTAATTTAGACCAGGAACATTGATCTACCATGACTGAAATAGTCTCAGTCCTGTTCCGATTTCAACATTTGAAGTTTTGGGATTACACTCGTGGATACTTCTGTAGTTCAGTCTCCGGAAGTCACTGTTCATATATTCTACCATTTTCAGATAGAGCAAGAAAGGGATAAACCATTCAAAGTATCAAAGGAAGGGTAGGATTTTATGTGTCATCTGTGTTCCTGACACATAGAGGGGGCTATGTTAAATTTTTGTAAATTATCTCTACCCTATACCACTTCTTTAGATATATACCATAACAGACCATCTTCTCCATCTTTCTGACCATGCTACCTTGTTCTCCATACTTCATTCACATTTCTGAGCACTGTACCTTGACCTAGGCTGTTCTTCTCTTTTATCCAATTAGATTAATTCAGGTTTTCATAGAGAGACTGCATCAAAAAACTTATTGAAATAATGAAAGTCTGTTGTCCATCTCTCACCTGTATCTTCTTCAGTTTTGGACTACTCACATAAAGACTGGGACCGTGGGGTATGTTTCAGAGGTACTTCTGTGGCCTCCTAGCCCACTGGTTTTTGAGACATTGATTTAAATCAGTGCAGGACACTGCAAAGCCAGACACTGCAAAGCAGCAGGACTTGCTCGAGGACTGGTCTGTTCCGGGTCTGAAGCCAAGGGATGAAGCTGAGCTTGCAAGGTGGGAATGTCTTTGAGCATAAGTGACTGCCAATCAGTAAAGCCACGTGGAGGTCAGCTCCAGTGTTTTCATTTGATTGATACTCAACTCTGGGTGTTTATACAGATTCAGTGCTATTGAGTAATATGTGTATGTATTTGCAAACACGCATGAGAGTCCACTGGCCTCTTTCCTTGCCACCATAGAGCCTGCTCTTCATCCATGCTCTTGCACTTCTGTTAGAAGAGACCTTAAAAAACTTTAAATGCACTATTATACATGTGCTACATAAATAGATATGCATCTTATATTCTTTGCTACCATAAAAATATGACTCATCACTGCAACTAATTTTGTTTTGAATAACAGTGAACTGGATCTGAATTCCTAAAGTAGGAAGAAGTCAGGGAAGAAATGACTGTGTAGTTTACTGTTTTGTTTTAAGGAATGAATCCCTTATACAAAACAGTGCTTCAGGAAATACCTGCCCATTAAAAAAACCCCAAACCTAGAGCTGTAGAATTTTCTGCTTCCACTTCTGTTTATTTAGCTTTGTATTCTTATTGCAAAAATACATATTAAATGAGTAAAACACAGAAAAAGAATAGGTTAAGAAATGAGTAGCCAGTTGTGCAATTAAACTTTATAGGGAAAGGTGCATTCAGTCCTTTTTTCCCCCCCAATATGTCTTTCTTACAGTAATCAGCTCAGCAGTTTTGATCTTGAATTGGTTCACATTAACTCCTTATACCTAACTTGCAGAATGCGTCATTTTGAAAAAGGTAAACTTGTTTGAGTCAAAACTTTCTTCCTCCCTAACAAACACCAGAAGAAAGTGATGGGTAAAATTTAGAACACTATTGTATAATAAATGAGTAATCTGAGAAAATGTAATGCATAGACAACGGTCTCTCCTTGCTGTGCTGTTGCTCAGATACACAGCTTGTCTGAATCTAAATATATTGATTTATAAAAAGTGCATATTTGGTGATACATACTCCGTGAGCCTGAAAAACAGTGAATGGGAAGAATAATATTGATATAAGTGGTTGCCTATTTGAATAAGCCCTTACAGGAGTACAGTAAGCTACAGTGGAGTTAAGCTTTTAAAATTACATTGCAATACATGTTTTGGCCTGTGACTGGGAGAAAAGGGAGTTCAGAGACATCTACTCAAAGGCTTTTTTTTTTATTCCTGATCAGTGCAGAAAAGGAGCTCTTCTGTGAGAATAGCTTGGCACAGAGCCCACATCCCAGCAATGGAGAGAGTGAAGTTAGACTTGTGTATAATTTTTAAAGTGTGTGATTTGGTACTCTCAGGCTCCTTAACAGTGTTAGTATATTGCTGGAGATACTTGTTAATTGGTCGATAGAAAAGAGTAGCTTGGGTTTTGTTCAGTAGGGAAAGCCTTTGCAACAGAAAGGGTTATAAACGTCCTCTTTGATAATCTCAGCATTTTAAAACATTTCTTTAACTTTGTATTAACTACTGATGCTCTGTTTGCTACTGAATATAGATAGTTTATCGAGATATTAGTGGGAAATACTTTGGCTGTCTATTTCTTACCAGACAGTAGTGGTAAGGAGTTCGCAAACCCTTTACCTCTGGAACCCATTCTCTTCACCAGAATGACAGTGGCCTTCAATCTGTGGCATTTTATGGATGCCACTAAATCGGTCTGGCACGTTTGGTGTTGGAAACCATTCAAGCAAAGAGGTAGGTTTCAGAGAAAGCTTGCATTTCTTTTCAGCTGCTCAGACTTTGCAGAAGGGGAGGTGGCTGAGGCTTGCTCCGTCCCGCTGGAAATCCCTGCCAAGGGGACAGCGGCTTGGAGTGCTATTTTGAGTACGTGCTGACCTGTGGGTAAATAAAAGTCATTAGAGTCACAATTATGCCATTTTAACAGCTGAGGGAATATTTGCCCTCTAGATGGAGCTGTCCACTTGTGTTACAACAGAATTGACTACGAGCATAAAGCCTAAAGATGAAATCCTTCTCCTGGAAGACTGGTCGGCAGAGCCCTGCAGCCAGCAGATGCCTGGCTCAGGCATGGCAGTGGATAACAATCACAAACTCTCCTCTGCCTGTCTTACACATGTTGGTATGGTAGAATAGACTGCAGGGCAGGTTTCCCTGTTTGTAGCAAAGACTTTTCTCCCTGCTTCCATCCCTGGCTATTTTCTCGCAGGCTTTCTCTACTCCCTCTTCTTGTTCACCCCTTGCAGCTCACTTTGTCTCAGCGTCTTCCAGGTCCACAAAAGTTGCTGCTTCCTCAACGTCTTCATTGTCTCCTTAAATCTATTTACCAGCTGTGTTCTATATGAAAATGACTTTTTTATAGCTGTGTTTTCTTTATACTATGTAGTCAATTGCTATGATTGTGAATCTGCACTATATTTGTGCTTGTAGCTTTACTTGGAATGATTTCTAAAGCATAATTCATAGCTTTACAGGTCATTTGATTCCTAATTTGGATTAATTTAACCTGAACAAGGTCTGTATTTGTCTCAAATAATGTCCCATTATAAATAATCTTGTTTATGGTTTAAGATACTCTGCCATATCTTGTAATGCTGCAGCTGAACCACTATATGAAGGCATATTTAGGGCTGACTGCTTGGTTCCCAAGAAGCTGGGGCAGTGACTTTTCATTGTACTGGGTATATGTGTTCCCAACAGAAGAAAATGTGTTTCTGTGCCAACCAACTTGTAACATATTTTAAGTAGCGTGATGTGACATACTTAATAGTTAGTATACAGAGGTCACTTTATTTTTTTGGCATTTTTCCCAGGAAAGAAGACAGGAGCACAAGTAAGTAGGCAAGAGTAACAGAAAACAGCTTAAAAGTCAGAGTAGTGCTCTACCAATAAATATCAGCCTTTTGGTGTACTCTCCTTCCACTCCTACCCAGCTTTTATAAGCTCCCACTAAACTGCTATTCTATTTTTGCTGAAACCTGGACACACGTGCATTTAGTAAGGCTTCATCAGAAGGAAAATCTTTTTCACATTCTCATTTACATTGAAAAATTTTGAGCAGAGAATTGTTCAATACTATTCATACCACTTGCTATGACTTACATAGATATTGACGACTTCTGTTGAAGACATAAGGTAATTACCTTGTGACATGTTTGTCCTTGAGCTGAATATATCCTACTAACTAAAAAGTCAATATCAAGTGAAATTTGCATATCTATCTTTTAAGAAAGCATTGATGGTTTTGGGAAAGCTCCGTTTGTGACTTCCAGGGGTGTTGTTTGAGTATTTGGGACTGGCAATGCTAGAAGAGATTATGTGCAACTGGGTGTTGAGGGGACTATGTATCTTGCCTCAGAGGCAAGAATAAGACTCTGATGGCATTGCTTCTTTATAAATTACAGCTATAGTTCAGTGTAATTCCTGCTGAAGGTTTCAAGTATTCTACCTGCATGTCCTGTTCCCAGTGAGCACTCTGGCCTTCCCAAAAAGGGGGGAAAAGGTTCTCAGTGAAACATTCTCGAAGGACCTCATTGAGGGTATGAAGAGTAATATTAAGAACTTTCACCTAAAGGGATCATCAGCAAAATCAGATACAGGGAAAAGGAAGGGAAATAGCGGAGCTGATAGAGTGCATCAATCTACCTTTGTCAGATATGTCACCTGGTGACTAAAGGCAATTAGCTGTAAGGAGGTACTGAGGTGAAGAGAGGAAGAATTGTTTACTTAGATATAGGAGGAGTGGCAGTGGTGGTTCAGGCACGTTTTGAAAATAACAGGCAATAGCAGGTAGCAAAATCACCAGGCATGCTGGGAGGAACTTAAGTAGAAGTAAAAGAATAAAAGCAAGAAATGTTTTTTTAGTGACTGTCAAGGACACAGCCACTAGACACAGTTAAAGAACAGTTTTATGGGATATCAAATGAAGTGAATTCAGGAAATGCTATAAGGTCTAGCCAGTTTGACATTTATGTAAGAATATTGAAAGGAAGAATCATGCTGATACTATAAGATACAGCAACACCCCCCCAAAATTAATTTTACGTATAGCTATTTCTTATTGCAACAAACAGGGAATCTAATCAGGGAAGACCAACTTTTAATTTTCTTAGAAGTGGGAAGATTTACAGTAATACTAAGTGCATTCATCTGAATTTGGCTTGCTAAATCCCCAGCTAGTGCTTCTTGTCTGGCATCCTGTACAGCGTTTTCTGGGTTTTGACTTTGCGCTGGCCAAGAGCAGAGAGCTGTTCCGCACACGCTGCTGAAGCTGGGGTCTAACAAAGCATTTCCACTGCAAGGCTTCTACTGCAATAATTGTCCTTATACACAGATGTGTAATAACACACCTCAGCTAAGAGTCTAAACTTAAAAATATAAAAGCAACACAGCTAAAAGGCTTATAAACCAAAGAGATTTTTTTTCTGTCTGAATAATTTTGGTGCATTTGGTGAATTTTAATGCTTATGGAAACGAAAGATTTGATTGGAGGCAAAGCAAGTGTAGGCAGTAACCATAGTGACTTCTACACATATCAGCTTTGCCAGTGTTCTTCAGTTCTAGTCCGCAAAATCCTAGTTGTCAAACATTTGTAGGTTCTTATTGGGCAATCACAATGAAGGGTTGATGCAGGGGGGTTATTGTCCTTTCATAAAAGACTAGAATCACAGGAACACAACAGTCTTTTGCCAAGTTTCTCACTGAGGTCAAATCTAAATTATGAAAGCATCAAAGGTTGCCTCTGTGAATATTAATGTTATTGCTGATGCTTTTCCTTTGCATGCTGGCAGGGTTTAATCTATCACTGATACCCACATTTTTGTCATATCATTCTCTGGCCCTCAGCCACCCTTAAAGAAGAGGCAGTTGACAGATGTACCGTAATATACTTTTCTGAGCTATTGCTAGAGGATTTTACTTCTTCTTCCTTATCACTGTTAATGAGTAGTCTTGCACACATTGTCTTTCTGCAAGAAACATGAAACAATAGAAATAATCTACTGAAAGAATATTTCTACTATTTTGTTTGCTATGTCAGAAATAACTTCACTATTTTTAGTAGTCATGCTAAACAGTCCTTTTACTGCATGTTTTAACTGCCACAGCTTATGCTAGAAGCCTCTGGATTTATTCAAGCTAAAAAAAATGAATTAAAAGTCATAGTGTATGTCAGCTTGGGAACTTTCTTTTGGGATGGGAGCAAGGTTCTCTGAAATGAAAACGTAGGCTGATAGAGGACACAGAAGATCTAATTGCTATTATATGAAATTATTGTATATTTGAGTAATGAATATTGCAATATTGAATATTGTATATAATTTCATTAAAGTATTCTGGGATTTCTTTCATTACAAAAATGCAGTTCCCCTATCCCGTGTTGTGAATATTTTTTTTTCTCCAAAACCAGAAACGTTAAATATAATTCAATTAGTTTCTAAAAAGGCAGAGTCACTGATAAAATAGGCCTTGTAAAGATTGTGATAAGTCAACATACATTATTGATTATTTTGATGTGTGTAAATACATGCAGCTGTTTACCTTTATAACTTTAAGTTAACATGTTAAGATTGAAGAGAATTTGCATCAAAATGTATTTTTAATGCATATTGTGGTATCCAGCGTACCACATTTCCTCCCATTGCCACTGTACCATGTTTTTATATCTAGCTCAGATTTGGCACTGGGGAAAAGTCATTGAAATACTGTAGGTTTTTCCACCTTTGAAAACTCACCAGTGATATGCTGATACTTTAAAGTTTGATTTTTCAAATTTGTAGGGTACAAAACCAGTATATTGTCAAGATGTTGCACATATTCAGTCTGAAGTAGGGTCTCGGAAGAAAAGCCCTTCAAGAGGGCTTTGTAAAAGAGATAGTAAGAAGCAGTCCTTGTTTTGAAGACCTCTTAATTTATTTAAACAAAACAAAAAGTCTTTGTTTTCCTGATTCTATTTCAAGTGAATGTGCCAAGGCATGGGTGTCTGTCTGAACTCAATCTTCTTGAGATTTGTTATTCCAAGATGCTCAAAAACAGCAATGAAAAATACTGAGCCCTATATTTTTTTCCCTAAGAGCTAAATCATTCCATCTCACTTAACTAATGTATTGATTGACTTTATCGAGTCCATAATAGTTCTGAGTTTATGAGCTGTGATGCCTAGAAATGGATTAGTGCCAGTGCCTATGATGAGATATGGCCAGAAGATGACTGTTTTGTCTCATGGCAACATTTGAGGTTACAGAACTTGACTTTGTTTCACCTTCAGAACAAAGTTTGTCATCTCGGATCACTGTGTATCAGCCAGAACAAGGACCTGAACATGATGTCAAACCCCACAACACATTTTGACTTGAAAAGGTCCAAACTCCAGTACTCCAGCTGTTGCTGTGCAGCACACATTTAATATTGGGCTTATGTAGTAGTCGTATTTGCATACTGGAGGTACAAAGCATAGATTACGTGAAGCAGAATTTTGTTTACACACCAAACAATCAAGATTGCATTGTTATTATTAGCAAATAGCCAAGAAATGTTAAGGAGAACTTGTAGGCTGTCTGCTTCTCCTGGCTGTGACTTGGAGACAGTGCTTCCACTTGGAGCCTCACATGTATGAGGTGCCTCCTTTGGGCTCACCAGCCCCACAGAAAGCCTTCGAGCTGTCTGCAGCTGCTGACACATGTCTCCCCCCCCTTCCCTTCCCCAAAATCTTGTTTATCTGCTTTTCCTTTTCCCTGATGCTTTCTCCTTGGTTTCTTACACAAAGCCAAATCACAAAGTCATAGTCTTCCTATCCCTGGGCGAAAGCCTAAGATCCTTCTTTCCTCTTCAAGCAGAAGTTCAGCGTATTATAAGTGTATTATAAGTGAAGAATTCCTTTTTCCAATTCTTTTGCTTTCTTTTTTTAAGACATAAAAATAATTAAACTCAATGCAGAGGGAAGGAGAGGAAATCCTACTGACTGTAATTTCCAGGAATTCAGACCTAACAATTTAGTTGGGGTATTTTTGACTTCAAACTGTATGACTGGGTAAGGCTCAACCAGAAGCTTGATCCTGGTAGTTTCAGTACTTACCAATATCTTATTAATATTAGTACCTGTGACTGAGCATAAATGGTAGCAAGTTTTCTGCAGTACAGAGCTCACATGTGTATGAAAGACATTTTGCCTGTGTTTGAATTCCCTAACACGTAAGAGCAAGCTATTCTTGGTTATTCACAGTGCTCTGTGCAAACATGCAAGCATTTATGCCATCCATTTAAGACCTAAAACCTTAAACCAAGGCATTCCATTCTTTGCCATTGCTATCTTCACATTTCATTATTGTCATTCATGGTCACTGAAGTCAAATGTGAAGATGGAGGGTCTAGCTTCAGAGAAAAAGGACCTTTTTCCCCCTTACAGACAGCTGACTTGAGCATGTCATAAGCCTGTAGTCCTGTCCCAGTGTTTTTCTCTGAAACGCTGCTACTGATCACATTTACAAATTGCCAATACAATTGTACTACTTGAGGATGTACTAGGTTCTTCAGCTTGTCAAGGGAGAACAGATTTCTTGATGTGAGATTTAGCCAGAACCTGGTCATCTTTTGGTCATCTTCAAGTCCGTCTTCTTTGTTATATTTTTCCGTAGTTTCTAGAAGTCTATTGGTCACCTTTCAAAGACGCCAGGAATGTGTAAAATCCAAAACCAGATAGGAAAAGTTTGTCTCGCATCACTTTTTCATCTATTTGAAATTAGAAAATTGTGAAGGAGAAGGGGAAGTCAAGGCAAGGAACACAGGACTGCAAGTGAAAAAACTGTGTTCATCATGGGATCAGAAAACAGGAGAAAGATAAAAGCTTGTCATTTATCACAAGTCGCTGGTAACTATTTTTACTGAAAACAAGAAAGGTTTAGAAAGTCTGCACTGACATTCTCAGACCAGTGGTTTCTGAGGCAGCATTACCTGAGAAAAATATTTGTAGGTCTGGTAAAAATAATGCCTCTGTTAAGTTTGTCAAAATTTAACAGTGCAAAGTTGAGACACTTCCTAACTGCTGTAAGCTTACACATCTCCACAGGGTGAGCAGGTGTTTACCATTTATTTTTCTTTTCCAATGATCATTTTAAGACACCAGGTTCTTGGGTAGATTCTGAAAATGCAACTGCAAAGAAAAGACTGGAAGCTCTGAAAAGGAAGAAAGAAAGGGTAGGCTGTTAAGAGCCTCTAAATTAAGCCCTCTGGAGATCCTGCTAAGAAGAAAAAAAGAGAACTTTTTGAAGCAATCTCATTGTCTTTAAAAGAAGGCATTAATGGTATTTTTTTTTGTTATTATTCGTATATGGTCTTTCAGGATTGTCCTTCTCTTTGTTGTTATTATTGCCGTTCTTCAACACTTGCATTGAAGGGTAGCCAAAAGTTTTTGCAGTCTTCCCTCCAAATGAGTGAGGGATTGTTGTTCACAAAGCTATCCAGCTCACAGATGCATCTTCCACCTTGGTAATATTAGAATATAAAGAATTTCTGGCCTCTTAACCTGCAAGAACCCTCTTTTTTCATGTCACAAGTTTATGACCATACCATAGCTTTGCTGGTCAATGTTAGGACCATTTTATAGCTTTGATCTTCAGCGAAAAAACTATCTCCATAAACCACCTGTCTGTCAACTGGAATGTTTTGTCACAATAACTATTATGTACAGAGAATCCTGATCTGAAATGCTCTAAGAATTAGATTTATAGTCTATGGGGATGAAGCCTGCCAACCATCTGACCTTTGTCTCTTTCCACCAGACATCCTACTGTATCGAGGTCTGTGGTAGAAGAGAGTATTTAGCTGCTGCTTAAATTAAACAGTGTTTTGCACAAACTTTTGGGCCATAAATGTTTCAACACAGCTCCCTTTCAAAGCAGTGGGAGTTCCACTGAAAAGAGGATGACTTAGTAAAATGCACAGTTTCAAAGGCAGAATGACATCAGACAGAACTTTTTATCCATTTCTTCCAATTTCCCAAAGAATGGTGATTTATTTAGGAGAGTCACTAGATGCAAACCATGGTTGTCCCTTATCAATCAACAATTGGGCTAGCCAGGCTTTGAAAAACAAAGCAAAGCCCCCCTTAAAAATTTTAAACGTTTCTCCTCTCAATTATTTTAATATTGATATGGAAATGAAAATTATGTGTTTTCCCATCAGAACATGTCACTTTTTATTTGGTAGATTTTTTTTACACCTGTATTCCTAATGGAGTGTGAAATTAAAATGAACATTCATGTTTTCTTTGGGATACCAGCATTGCAGCTGGTGGTATAGAAATAAGCTTATGAACAGGGCTTTTTCCTGATTGTTTTAGCCATTAAGTAATAATTTATTGTGATTATTATTCTTAAGAATTTATTTAGGTATGATATTGGCAATAGATATTTCTAGCTTTTTGTTGGGTAATAGGATTTTGACAAGTAATTAAAAACTGCAGATTATTCTTCATCATCATTATTATATTATGACAAATTACATTTCACCTTATGAGGCTGAAATCCCCCTTTGGAGTTTTCTGTGGTCTTGTTGAAAAGCAATAGTGATGAATCTTAGAGGGATTTAAAGAAGAATCTTTGCTTAAGTACAGCAATGTGATCCATCTTGTAGTAATATCTGTCCAATGTGTCCTATCGGTTAGGTTCAGCTCCTCAAGAGATTTTAGACACAAGTAGACCTGGCTAAAAGAAAGAGGATGCACTTTTTAGCCCTTAGTGTTTTTGAGCCTGGCTGCAAACATTAGAAAGGATAGCACACTAAGATTTCCTTGTCCAATACCCTTGCTTAATTTTCCTGTTTGCTGTAGAAACGAGTGGAGGTGCAAGTTCTTACTTTTCGTTGTCTTAGTGTGCGTGGTCCTTGTTAATCGATGTACACAAGGGGTGACTTGAGTAACATGATTAAAGGAAGCATCACACAATGCGCAGTAACTGTTTTCCTATTCTCTTTCTGGAAAAGAATGACATGTAAGAATTCACTTTTTATTTGTACTGATTGTTGGTTGTTTGCAGTTTAAAAGGAAAGCATTGCAATTTTTTTAGCATATTTTTTTGGTGGTTTTGTGTTTCCCTACTAATTAATATAAGTGACACTTAGTGGAGATGGGAGGGTTTCTTGCTACTCAAATCAGCAGACAAGCTCATTTAACTGAAGCAGTTCCTTCCATCTATACTTTAAAGAGACTATCTATTAAAATATCAGTAGGTGTTTTAGAAGGTAGCATCCTTCTGTCTCCTACCTTTCAGAATGGAGTTTCAATAACCCACTGGTGTTTTAGGACTTAGGCTTCAATTCTAATTAGTGGGAAGTCTAGATATTTTAAAGAAGATCCTGTCTGCTTATTTTCTGCCCAGGAATGTGCAGATTTACAGGCTTGTGGGGGGCGTGGGGGGGTTATGATCCCAAATATAAAGCAAAGACATGAAAAGGGGTAAAATATTCTGTTGTATGGTCTGCAGTTTTGTCAGATGTCCACTGTTTGCTTGCTTAACATCAGATGTTTTGGCTTATGACAGTCTCCCCTGGACTGAATACAACAGCTTTCCCTTCACTGGAGTGACTTGTCCTTTCACTATAATCCTTCAGGCCATTCCTGAGCCAGTAATATGTTTGGGCATTTTCTCACAGTATCTCCCTACACAAATGGGAATCATTTGGGAATGACGGTCCAGTCTCTTTAGCACCATCTCTTATAAAGCCTAGAGGCCTTTAAGCAAAGATCAAAACCATCAGGGCTTCTTCCACTGGACCATGTTTAACATCCTCCTGTACACATGAAAGCTGTGCTCTAAGCTCATCTCCGTGTGCTTGGTAAGCTCAAAACTAGGTTAAAGAAGAGTGGTGACATCCTTTGGCTCAGATGCTGAAAGAGATATTGTTTTAAGAAAATGCATGTTTTCCTACTAAGTCCTGGAACAGCCTTAAAAGTCTGTGTACATTACCAAGAAAATCTGACATTTGGCGTTTCCCAAGGCAGGACTGAATTTGATGGAGTGGTGATGAATATCCTCTTTAGCAATTTTCTGCCTTTTTTTTTCCCTCATTTCCATTTCATCATCTTTTATCTAGCCAAGAGAGAAACTTCTGGACCATCAGTCTCAGTTACACTCACACATACTTCCACTTTCTAACTGTTTCTTGTGTTATCTTTATCTTTTGTCATGGAAACACATGGAAAATATTTGTGCCATCTGGACACACAGAGTATATGCTTTTCTACTTCCACCCAGTACTGAAATGAAAGGGTTATGATCCCCAGAGTCAAAGCTGCACTTATGTTTTTGCCTAGACAACATATCCAGGGAGATCAGCTAGTGTTATCTTGAAGATGAGCACAGGAGGGAGGGAGAAGGAAAGAACCTGCTCACGTCTAAATGACTATTCAGTGCTCTGAAATGGTTTTCTCCATCGTTTTCAATCTGTGAGGCAGGAGTTGTTCTCTTTAGGGTGCTTTTAGAAAACCCATTGACTTTTGTGCTTTGACAGCATAGCTGCGTCTTGGAGCCATGAATGCTGTGCTCAAATTTTGCTTTCACCCCATCTAGACTTGGTGCAAGTCACTGTGGTAGTAGTCAACTCCAAAAGAGTTGCTTTTATTATTAACATTTGCACGGCTTGCCTTTGGGACCCTCCCTAGGTGTAATACAGAAATTTGGTAAAGGGTAGTCCCTGCCCCAAAGACACGAGGAAGTAAATGCAAGGTATAACAAGGTCCATCCACAATGAAGGGGCTGGATTTTGAGAAGCAGACTCTGTTGTGATGAAACTACATCAGTGGAAATGTACATGAAGTCCTCTCGGGTTTTGTGCTTTTAAGCTTTAAAGTTTTCTACCCCGAAACCCCAGCTTGACTGGTGTTCTGGTGAGCATTGTCCAAACACTAACGTGGATATATCCTAATGTTATGGCTTTCCGTTTGTGTATTAAGAAGTTGTTTAGATGCAGCTCAGTCTGTTCAAAGCAGGAGTATGTAAACCAAGATTTGTGGAGATCCTGTTGAAAAATGCCCTCAGGTCATTTTTTTTAAACTGAGGACCTTCTGTTGAAGTTCTTACCAACTTCTGCCTGGAAAAATATTAAATACAAAGTTCTTAAGCAATTTGCTTTAGCCAGTAGGCACAACCGAGTCCCTTGGGGAAAGGGTGGGGAAGTAAGTAAACCCTGTATCACCTTTAACTCTCCTCAGATCTCTTATGTGTTAAAGCAGGCAGATGGAAACTAATTTCAGGTAAACTGTGAGTATCATAACATTTCCCAAATATGTATATTTAATTGAATGATTTTTCTTAAGAAAACACTGATCTGCGGAATGAAATCCATGTAGCTAGAGCATGAAGCAAACCAGTCTAGCAGACTAAATTTCAAACAATCTAAGGATATTTTGTTACAGAGTTCATATTCCAAGCTACTGTGACAAGCAGTTGCTAATTCTAAAAATAATCTCCAAGAGTGGGCTAATTTGTGCATCGCTGAAGCACTGGTCCTTTTTGCTGTCAATGTGTATTTTGCATTTGCAAGGAAAGAGGATATACAGTCTTTATTATTTGTTAAAAAGAAACTGACAGCTACAATTCTTAACTGAGAGTGATTTTGTTCATATCTACCAGTTTCCTTGTGAGTGCAGAAGGTATCTGAAAAGGTACCACTGCTATGTGGTTATGTTTTATTTGCCTTTACTACCTCTCTAGGAATTTTTTTTTCCCCAGTTTTAGGTGTTGGTTTTTTTTAATGAGCTCCACCAGACAGGTTTAATGCTTCTCTTCATTTTCAGCCTTTTAGATGATTATGCAGGGTTCATGATATCGCATCAGCAGAAGCTGCTGTAGATTGATGGGACCCCATCAACCACCCTGCCCACTCAATATTATAAAAATTTGTGTCGTCAGTGGTCATGACGTTTGGTAGGAAGTTGCCCATTTATGGATACTAGAGCAAATGATATCATCACAATAGGTGGCTCCTGTCTAAATAGGATCATTTGTGAAATGAGATTACAGGCATTTATCTGGGAAACAGGAGACAGAGGCACCTGCTTTATGTAATTGATATCCTGGGGAATTATTGTGTACAATAATCAAGAAAAATCTTCATTTCTAATTCTATTATGTGGGAAAAAAACCCTTCTTTTTTCTGCCTGCATAAAACAAACCCCACTTCCACATGGAATAAGCTCCAGACCATGTTTTCTATTATGCTTGAATATATGGGACATGCATTGCAATCCTATGCTTGCCACACTGCTGCAGTATACTTGTTTTGCAGAGCTCTGTAGCAGGCTAGTCAAAGCTGTGACTAACCAGACCCTTGGATACATACTCTAATCTCTGGCCTTTATTTTTACAATGCATTTGATTTGTTCATTGATCGTATATTTTTTCTGATTTGTGAGAAGCTTCATGCTCTGTGTTTGGATGCTGACTGCAATACAGCAATAGTCTTTGATACGGTAAGTCAAAGATGACTCATTTCTTACTCTTGTGCCTTCAATTTATACTTTCTACAACACCATCTCATCAGGTAGAAAATTATGTGTTAATTAACATTGAAGTAGTTAATTTTCAACAGATGCTCTTCCCTTCCCTCCCCCCAGTACTTTGCACCATGTTTTTTTTCCTCCTCATGAAAGCAGTAGGTTTGAACTGTCTTTAAGTAAAATGCTTTTGCTCTGTTATTTTTAATAATATTGCAAACATTTTTTCCTATTCTTTAATTTCAACAATAAAAAAGAAGACAGATCACACACAGATTTGGAACTTAACATGTGATGCTAGAATACGATAAGTTCAGTTCAATATTAGCCTTTATTACAGCGAGCACAATTGGAAAGGCAAGAATCTTTTCAGGGATTTATACTTCAGATAAAGTAGAAGGGTTTCAATTTTCATTTGAGTATTAATACAGTCAGACACATCCAGTTACAAGAGCCTTTATTTTATGTGAAAGCAGTGGAGAGAAAATGCCTTACAAAAAGACAGTTTTCTTTGTAATGCAGCGTGCAGAAGATTCAGTAGTACCCCTTATCAAGTGCACTACATGAGATAAGAGCAAAAAACCCCACGTATTTGCTGCACAGTGATAGGAGCGTTTATATTGTAGAAATGTTGCTAACAAAATTGCTGTCGAACAGAAATATTCTTTAAAGAGCTTTAGAAAAGTGCTGTGATCACACACATAGTATGTACTCCTTCGGATAGCTAACATTAATTGTACGGTAAGGGTTAAGATTTGATATAAGAATTTTTTAGAGGAACCCACCTTTAAGCAGAGGTCTGGAGGATCACTAGGTTACTGGGTCTCCTTTAGTAAGATTCATTCAATCCTGGTTTTAGAATTGGCAACTTTACAGCAAGTGTTCAGATGGCTTGAAACGTTTGGATATGGGAAGTATTCTCTGTATGTATTTTTCTTCCCTCCCATGTCTTAAACTTTTCAACAGTAGAGGTTTTGGCTTTTTTCCTATGAGTATTAGCCCTTCTAGTTTTGGATATGCCTATCAAAAAAATCAATAAATTTGGATTTGCCAATATAGGTTTCTGAAGTTCAAGTAGAATAGCTCGCTCTTTAAAAGTTTATGCAGGAACAAAGCCAAAAAGGAAAAAAAGTGAGGTCTGTATGAAATAAGAACAAAGATACAGGCTGGCTGTCATCAATTCACAAGTTGTAATTACTGTTGCTTTTTCACTTCTGTGGAGAAGTTTGAAGGTTTGATTTCTGCAGTACCAATGTGGTTATCTCACAGGCATGCGTTAATATCAGCTCTTGCATTTGCTCATAATTAGTTCGTGGATCCATATCTGTCATGTTTCCCTGTCATTTGAGACAGCCTACATCCTTTTTATTTAGCAACAAGTGATCAACATGATCATGTAGTGCCCAGTGTGGTACATTTTAAAATCTATCTTCTGAAACGTGAAAACAGTTAAGCAATATTTACTAGGTGTTTAAAATCTGTGTGTTTAGCCAAGTTGGTGACTACTGGCATCCTTTTTTGAATGAAACATGCTATTTTAGAATGCTAGAAGGCAGGTGAGGGTACTTCAGCACATGAACATATTAAACAGCAGCACTCTGCCTGACATTATCCTTTGCTTTTTCAAAAATCCCACACAATAAAGACTATTTTGTTCTAATAATTGCATAATTAGATCTGCTTAATATGTTTCATGGAAGTTATTTCACTGTAAATGCCTTTTAAAGTGATCTAGAAAAATTAAGACATTTCACAGATTTCATTTATGCATGTTAAGCAAAAGCTGAAGGAAAGTGGCATATACTGAATGTAGAGGCCAAATTACATGCTCTGTAATTCAGGCATACAACTGTTATGTAGCTTAGCTGATCAAATTTCAAATATTGAGCAGTTTGCAGGGTGCATCTTTTGGACAATAAACAAAAAGTAATGATTGTGTAGTCACTTCTTTTTGTAGTCCACCTACTATTTTGAAATTTTATTTTCAAAAAAATTGCATGAATAATTTTCTACCAGTTTTGCATCTCTCGTATAAATTCCCACTAAAGGAAAGCAGATTTGGCAGCAGCTTTTCAAAAACAATAAAATAATTTAAAATTAATAGGAAAGATAATCAACACAATTGGAGTAACAAGCATGCTGAAGGGCATATAAGTAAAAGCTTTCCATCCATTATGTTTAAAACTGTTTATACCATTCTTAAATTAATTTAACAAATATAGAGAAGGAGGAATGACCATAGCACAGAGCATACAATGTTCCACTTTTGCTTTATCTAATAAGTTTTTAAATTATATATCCGGAAGTCATACAACTCTGTAACATAGTTTATGTCATATTAGTTATGCTCCATAAATTTTCCTTATTATTTGTTGCATTCTATTATTGCCAATATGTTAGAAAACTCAGCCATATTTTTCTGAAAACTTTTTGATCTGTACGCTTGGAATTTTTGTTCTTAGATACTTAATTTTATGCTCTTGGCTTCGTCATTTCAGTAAGTTTATACAGTTAATAATTTGGTTCTATTTTTGAGGAGAAAGGCTTAAATTTGAGCTGGAATACATCAGGGGAAATCATGAATAACTGGACTTCTGCACATTCAAGTTTCATGAGTGGAGCATAAATGAGACCAGATAGATGTCTCTGATGTGAATATGGAGGGAGTTAAGTGTGCACACGAAGGAAAGAATATGGGTTCCACGTTTCCATGTTTCCTAGTTGCTATCAAAAATAAAATCCTAATAAATTATTCTAGAGTAGTAAGGAAAATAGCTGGCTTTTTACACTCATTTTAAAAGGAAGTTCTGTTCACTGATAAGAGTTTAGAATAGCACAGGGTCTGTGAGTGCCAGCTTTATTTTCTTGGAATACCACAGGCAATACATTTTTTCTTTTTATATATACTTCAAAGATTCTGCCCAAGGTCAGTGCAAAGGGCTGAAGTATGTACGAAACCACACATCCTTGACTGGAGACCCCATGGCTAAATCAAATTGAATTGCTTTTGGTTTCTCATTGTGTAATATAAAATATTCATACCTGCAAAGGTGAAAGATTTGCATGGATTGGTCCAATACAAATTATATCTGTCATATAATTTAATTGTCTTTGACAGATGCGCTTGCAAAATTGGTATTAAAGCCTGAAAATCATACAGGACAGTGTGAATGCCAGCAAAGCATACAGAAAGCAGCAAAGTAGTTCTGCTTAGCAAGCTATTAATTCCTCTTAGCAGTACATTACCAAGGTACAAATAGGGTAACAAGTCTGTTACTGTCAGACAACCCGCACAGTGGAGCATTTAATGATATATAGAGAAAACCACATAGTAGTTCATAGATTTCTTTTACTGAAGGAAAGTGAAACTGCATCATAGTCACCATTAACATCTAAAGAGAAACAGTGTGCAATTAATAAGTGTTACTGCAGCGTTTGTGGTAGCAATAATTACTTGCAGTATCAAAGTCAAAGATTTAAAGGTGACCATTGCCCATCAAAAGAAAGCGAGAAAGAGATCCAAAGCAGAAAATCACTTAAGGATCATGCATTTCCCTGCAATTTCTGAGACAGGCATTCTTTGTTATCAGGTTCAAGTTTTAGCTGATACGTATAGTAACGTGTTGTGAAAACAGTCATGTGTTGTCTGTCCTCCCGGTTTTTACCACTCTGTCTGTCTTTTGATACGAGAGCAACAACATCCTTTATAAATTTCAGTTCATTTTCTAGGTGACCTGCCATCATCAAATCCTTGGTATCTAGGGCTTGAACACGCTTCTGCTGAAGCTGATGGCAAAACACTTACTGGCTTAACTGGGATCATGATAAGGGAACCCACCATTTAATAATACAGGGCAGAAAAGATCAGGCTGCTTTTTCACTTGTCAGATCCAGGTACTGTTCCTGCCGGCAGAAATCTCCCAGCAGTTCACAATGAGGAAGAGCTCTTCCAGACCTCGTGTGCTTTACCCGCGGAGAGAGGAAGGGCAAGGGCAGGCCAGGCACGTCGAGATAAATATTCCCGTAACACAGTGTGCAGACGATGGCATAGCTGGTGAGCGCGTGGCTTAGGGGAGCCAGCGTGGAGCTCTCCTCAGGCTGCGCAGCCGGGGAGCGGCGTGCCTTTCTGTAGCAGCGTGCCCCTGCTGCCAGGGCTCCGGTGGAGTTCTGCGCTTTGAATGCAGAGGATCAAAAAGGAAGACAGGAGTTGGTGATCAGATGTTAATTCAGCACACACGGTAACTCCCTCGCCGTGGCTTCTCCTCTACGTGATGACAAGGAAACCCAAACGGAGGTAGCTCATCTCCTGTAGAAATTTTGCTGCGGGGTTGGAGGGAGGAGTGAGCTGGGCATTGCTTTGAGGAGTGGGCCCGGTTCAGACGTTCTTGGTTTTAAGGGAATCGGGCTTCTCCTAGGAGGTGCTTGTTCTTAGAAAGCCCTTCTTTCTGCTGGCTCTCTCCTTTTAGAGATGAGGCTTGGGTTAAACACCCCCGGCCTCACATCCCTCACCGTTCACATCAGCTGCATGGCTAGAAGAGGGCACAGAATTCAGGGGCTACTCTGTACATTTCTTCTCCAGAGGTGGTTTTTTAATTCCAGTTTTCTTCATGCATTTTTAGTCTTATAAATTTTATCAATGGCTCTTTAACCGGGGCATTGTCATCTGGACAACAGTTCTTGCATCTGATTTATTTTCCTTCCCCCTGCCCAACTGCTGATAGAAGTAATAGGCAAGAACTAAAAGAAATTAAAGGCATATTTTTTCTGTTCACTCGGTGTGTTTGACAGCATTTTGTATCTATTCAGCCTCACTGTTTCCTCAGTGCAATCATTTGGCTTCTTCCCATTTGTGCAGGCATAGTAGCAGCTGAAAAGAGAAAACATCTTAAACCAAGAGGAATAATACTGTAATGTCATAAAGATTGGCAGGCTAAGTAGCCGAATCTCATTGGGACTCTCAGTTTTATTGATTATATAGAGTCAATGGTATTTTTCTCATAAATATGTAGTCTGTATACATTTTGATAGACTTAGTAAAAGCTTAAATTATAGATTACAATTAGACAATTAATTTGCGCTATTGCTCTGAACTGCCATCTAAGCATTTCTGTCCCCCATGTTTTAACTGAATTTGTGGCACCATTTCGTTATTCCTTTAACAGATCCATCTGAAGAGGTTCACATCCTGCCCACAGACACTTGTTCCTTCCTACTCCCTGCCCGAAGTACACCCAGTTGTACTGACTTGGCTCTTTCTGTGGCCACACTCCAAACCACAGCTTTGACGAGACTGGCTTTTTCAAAAACACACAGAGACAAGCCAAACAGGCCTTTTAAAAATTATTTTCTTTTTTTTGTGTGCGTGCGCAGTTCCATTTTCTTTGAATGTACTGTTTCACAGTTCCATTTTAAAGCACACCAGATAACTTGTTGCTTAGCACAACTTGGGGCTTTTGGGGTTGATACAGGGAACAATCTGTCTGGAACTATGAGTAAGACTAACTTCCCGTAAGAGCCTCTTAAATCAGACCTACAGTCAAAGAAATATTAACAAGCTTGATAAGTTTACCTGATCTAAATGTTGGATTCCTAAAATAGATTGAATTCATAACAAATTAATAACCTGTTGTGAGGGTAGAAATACCTGCAAGATTTTTGCAACCAATTTTGAGACAGTATTTCTCTTCAGTATTACTGCAGAACAGGATGGCTCGGTTATCAGTAAAATTTCCATTCTAGAAGCACCTATAAAGCAAATGAAGGATGAGGACTTCATGGAACTAGGTACTGTCTGAGTAAGACCTTGTTTTTATAGCAGGAAGGAAAGGTGAACCCCTGTCCTTAGTGTTCACACTGCAGCTGTCAAAATGGGTTCAGCAGGGTGATGAAACAGATAAACTCCAAATTTTGGATGGTGAGCTAACAATACCAGCAAACCTACTTAGATATAATTTTTTTTGATCTAATGTGTGGTAGACAAGTTTGATGGCGTAGGACACTTGTCAGAAATAGTATGTAGTACATGCAGTCTTCTGGGTGTTCTTCAGGTTTCCTGCTCGGGCTCCACAGGAAGGCAGTTCCATGGCCGTGCTCTAAAATCCTATAGATTTTGGTGCGGTTCAGGCCTTCATAGAGCTTCATGGTTCTTACTGTATTGTTCTGGGATAGAGTTAATATTCTTCATAGTACCTGGTATGGGGCTATGTTTTGGATTTGTGATGAAAACAGTGTTGATAACACAGGGATGCTTTAGTTATTGCTGAGCAGTGCTTGCACAGAGCCACCAGCGAGGAGGCTGGGGGGGCACAAGGAGCTGGGAGGGGACACAGCCGGGACAACTGACCCCGACTGACCAAAGGGGTATTCCAGACCATACAACATCATGCTTAGCGTATAAACTAGGGGGAAATTTGGCCAGGGACCACTGCTCAGGAACTGGCTGGGCATTGGTTGGTTGGTGGTGAGCAATGGTTTTTCATTTGCATTACTTGTCTTTCTTGGGTTTTATTTCTCTCTCTTTTTTTTGTTATTTTCCTTTTCATTACAATTTATTTTTATTATTATAATTATTATTATTATAATATTTCAATTATTACACTAGTAAACTGTTAACTGTTATTAAACTGTTATCTCAACCCACAAGTTTTCTCACTTTTACCCTTCCAATTCTCTTCACCCCGTCCTGCTGGGGGGGAGTAAGCGAGTGGCTGTGTGGTGCTTAGTTGCCGGCTGGCGTTAAACCACGGCAGCCCAACATTGGGTGCCAAAAAGGACAGTCAAATTTTAACCCCAGCTGGCAATTAAGCCCCACACAGCTGCTTGCTCAGTCCCCCCATGCTGAGATAGGGGAGAGAATCGGAAGAGTAACAGTGAGAAAACTCATGGGTTGAGATAAAGATGGTTTAATAGGTAATGCAAAAGCCACACATGGAAGCAAAGCAAAACCAGGAATTCATTCACCACTTCCCACCAGCAGGCAGGTGTTCAGCCATCTCCAGGAAAGCAGGGCTCCATCACGCCTAATGGTGACTTGGGAAGACAAAACACCATCACTCCAAACATCCCCCCACTTCCTTCTTCCCCCTAGTTTATATGCTAAGCATGGTGTCCTATGGTCTGGGATATCCCGTGGGTCAGTCAGGGTCAGCTGTCCCGGCTGTGTCCCCTCCCAAATCCTTGTGCCCCCCGTCATGGTTTAACCCCAGCCAGCAACTAAGCACCACGCAGCTGCTCACTCACTCCCCCCCATCCAGTGGGGTGGGGGAGAAAATCGGGAAAAGAAGTAAAGCTCCTGGGTTGAGATAAGAACGGTTTAATAGAACAGAAAAGAAGAAACTAATAATGATAATGATAACACTAATAAAATGACAACAGTAGTAATAAAAGGATTGGAATGTACAAATGATGCGCAGGGCAATTGCTCACCACCCGCCTACTGACACCCAGCCAGTCCCCAAGCGGCGATTCCCTGCCCCCCCCTTCCCAGTTCCTAAACTAGATGGGATGTCACATGGTATGGAATACACCGTTGGCCAGTTTGGGTCAGGTGCCCTGGTTGTGTCCTGTGCCAACTTCTTGTGCCCTGGCTGGGCATGAGAAGCTGAAAAATCCTTGACTATAGTCTAAACACTACTGAGCAACAACTGAAAACATCAGTGTTATCAACATTCTTCACATACTGAACTCAAAACATAGCACTGTACCAGCTACTAGGAAGACAGTTAACTCTATCCCAGCTGAAACCAGGACACCCCCCAGCCTCCTCGCTGGTGGGATGGGGTGAGAAGCAGAAAAGGCCTTGGCTCTGTGTGAGCACTGCTCAGCAATAACAGAAACATCCCTGTGTTATCAACACTGTTTCCAGCACAAATCCAAAACCCAGCCCCATACCAGCTACTATGAAGAAAATTAACTCTATCCCAGCCAAAACCAGCACATATATTCATATCAATAGTTGCATTGTGTCTTATAATGCAACGTTGCCTTATAAAGAAAGCAGTAGTAGTAACAGTTTGTGTGCACTCTAGGTGAAAATGAGTATGAGCTTCCCCTTGGTTTTAGTGGACTCTGGGATAAGGCCCTGTAGGAAAAGGGAGATGCTTTCTAACATGGGAAACTCCCATTCCTGGGATTGTGTACGTCATCTCAGCCTTTTGTGTTTGGTGTCCCTTGAAGCTAGTTGTAGTACTACTTTGATGGATCCCTCATGTGCCTGTTGTGTGGTGAGTGCCTGCTTCGTATCTTTCTCATAATTCCCAGATAGGACAAAGCTGTCTAGATAGTACTGGTCAGTATTAAACCCCTCAGTGTCTGATTTGAGCATGGAGGTTTATGGATACATCTGTGCTTCAGTAAGCAAGAACGGATATATATTTATTATAATCTAATCTTGATATTCACTTCTGATTTCTCTTGTTCTCCCAGGACCTCATGTCTCCTGTACCTGGTGTCATATAGGAATGCTGTTATGTGTGAGCAGAGGCAGGCATTTGTTCATATGCACACACACACACAGAGACTTTTGATTAGAGAGGCAGAAAGAGCAGTGTGTGCCTCCTCTGACAGACTGCCAGATAGGACGGGCCACAAAAGCCAGGGAGGATGCTAAAAACCGCCTGGTGCCTTCCCTCACTCAGCTCAATGCCTTGCTCCATGGCCACAGATGCAGTGCAATCAGTGCCCAAGCCTGACACCGGAGCTCTAGCAATGGACTCAACTTCTGGTCCTAACTCTTTTAAATATGGGTACGCAATTCTCAGATAAGATTTTTCAGTAACCATTTGCATTTTAAGTAACCAAATTAGTAAAAGGTGCATTTTGTACTAGTAATCATTGTATAGTGATGGGATTCTGAAGTGAATAAGACTGCTGCTAAGTAAATTTTAAACTTCCACTCTTAATTTATACTTGAATAATTAAAAGCCTCCCCCAATCTCTCATGCAGGGCTGCAATTTAACGAGTTCATAAATACTCCAGTCTTCAGTGTTTCATGCAATGACACTGTTTATTCCAATCTTTGCAAGCCAGGCCCCTGTGGGACCAATATGTGATTTTTCAGAAAAGTAAAAAAACAGTCATACTGGCTTTTTACTAGGTTAATCCCTCTGATTCAGATATTTTTATTTCAGGTATATGCTCTTGCCATTAACAGCAGTTATTAGAATGATAAATTACTCAGATATTTTGGAAAAAAAATTCTGGGATTTATACATTATTCCTGACAAAAAAAAGAGCAGGATGAGTTTGTCAGGCACCGTGGTGGAGGCTGGAGATGTGACTGTGCTGAAAACATTTTTGGTTGTTAACAGGTTACGCAGTTTCTTTGTAAGTCATTCCTCTGTAAAGTATGGATGATAATACTTTACTAGGTAGAAGGCTGTCTTTGAGATAAAAGTGGAGGAGTTGCCCACTTGATATATTTGGGAAGCACTATCGACATAAACTGATAGAAATTATATCTGATGGTGTCCATAAATGTTTCTATCTATGCTGAGGAAGGAGAAATTATCCTCACAGAAGGGCAGACATTTCCATTGATTCTCTTCTGTCAGTTAGCTGGGACTCTGAAGAAGTCCAGTGAAAGAATCAGTGAAGGCACCTAGGGAACCCGGCCACTGATGCACTCACTTTCAAATCTCTTCTTCAACCATATTTTCCATTTTTTTAGATTTAAACCCTAAAATTATAGTAGTAGTTGAGCAAGGGCAGACTTAAAGACCTAATAAAGAACACAGATTTGCATTAGCTTCCAAAAATGAAAGTTTTGAAATTGAAAACATATGAAAGATACTGCCACTAGTGAGAGCTGGTTTAAGACTATCGCAAGGAAGTACTTGGAAGCGCAACTCTTCCACACATTCTATGCTTACTTGTATTTTAGTTTTGAAGCACTGAGAAAACCAGCTAGCCTGGAAAGCACCATGTGTGCCCCACTACATTGGGCATGAGAAAGAAAGAGGAGAAATTATATCTACAAATAGCACAGATCTGGAAATCAACTCAGATATTTAAAATTGTATTTCAAAAGAGTATTGCTGTAATGTTAATTTAATGGCACTATTTCTATTTTACTGATTTCAGTTCCAAATTTGATTAGCAGTTAGAGATCAGGAGATCAACCATTATATTATTTTTTTTAGCAGTGCCAGTTTTCTGAATACAATATGAACGTTTTTCTTCCTATCCTCAAAGGGTGAAATAATATTTTTTTTTGCTTTCTAGAATTTTCACTCATGTTAAATGGTCATAACAACTAAGTTGAACTGTCTGTCTTCCAATGGGTTACTTCTTTGAAAATAAAAGAGACTGCACTTGAATTTCCAGGTAGTGTGCCATTAGGAATCCAATTTGGGGTAGTCAGTTGGTTATGGAAAGATGAGATTTCCATGGAATTGCAGGCTGGGGGATAGCATAGCTCCAGGTCACATGGGTATGCCACCTGCGCCCCAGCTCCAAGGGAATTCAGATAAAGCTGACGTGCTTGAAATTTTTTCAGAGACATTGAAATCTGTGAACAGATCACAACAGTATCAGATATTGAATAATAGAGATTCCTCCAAACAAAACATTTTAAATTAATGTTTTCATGCTTAAATTTAAGTGGTCTTATTCATGCAGCTGTGATGTGCCCTGAACAGAAAAATAACAATTGAGAACAGGATTCCTAGCTACAGTTTCTGACACAGAAGGGGACACTGTGATTACCGTGCTAGCAGCTGTTCTCTTCAAATGAAGGACACTCTTACGGAGAAGTTGTATAGCATATGAGAGGAATAAAATAAAGATGGGCCCAAGTAAAGGGAAGTAGGGATCTACCAAACCTTCTCTAAACCCACAAAATCAATAGATTCAGACATCTGACTGAGTATTCTGTAGGTTGGTTTCAAAATGATGTTTGTGTGATTCTCATTTGCTTTTTTTCAAAAGGTTATAGATCCTTTCAGTCAAATCATTGGGATATTTACTAGTAGGCAAAACCAGATGTACGAGTACCCTCATGTCCACCTAGAAGACAGAAACGTGGTTCTTTCTGCTCAACGCATTACCACCTAAAGCTACAGCCTTGGCCCTTACTGACTTTTGAAAAGCATCTCTTAAAAATCATATTCATGGAGTTAGGGGGTAAACTAAGAAGCCAGGAGAATCTATTAGCTGTTCTTCATACATTCAGAACCAGGTTAGACAAAATATTAATGAGAATGCTCATGGAAATTTTTAAAACACACTGTAAAACTCACTTGGTTTTCCTCACACATTTTATGCATCGAAAGGGACCTGGACAAATAGAATTGCAACAGTCTTGCATCAGCTGGAGACTTCTGGAGAGTTTTTTATAGCTTTCTTTTCTCTCTATTAAAACAAGAATAAAACAAAAAGTGGTGTTGCACTGTAATGGCAACATTAAATGAAGAAAAGAACTTAGTATATTGCAAGAATAAAAGATATTGGACAGATGTATTGTGGTAATAAGATATGAGTAGCATATGCTGTTGAGTAAGGAAAAAAAAAGTAAGCTTTGCCCAAGAAGTAAGCATAAATCTGAACTGAGAGCTGAAAGAACCTTATTTTCAGCAAGATGACATTGATTCATGTAGATTAATAAGAACATGTTTATATATCATCTTCTTGTAAAACCTGAGATCTGGTTTGGTGGAGGGGTTAGTGATTTAGCATTTATATGAAGCAGATTATCTTTTGAATTGCTAAGGCATTAGTTTAAATTATTCCAAGTTTACATCACTGTAACTAAGGCTTAGTCTGGAGAGTTGATTTGATTTGCCTATGTGTTAGCTTGGACTAGATTGCTTATTCACACAAAATGGCCCATTTCCCACCTGCTCTGCTCATGGTTTTCTTCTTTCGCTTGCCACTGATGTACTACAGGGGTTAAACATGCCTCTTCCAATACCAAAATCAGTTGTCTAGGCAGAATGTTGGAATCTGTTTCCCTATGCTGCTATCAAAATCTTGCTAGATAACCTCAAGTAGGGAAAGGCTTTCACTGTTTCAGTCTGCAGAAATAACAAGGAGCGGTGTATTTTCCACTGAGCTATATAAAAATTTTTTTGAAATATTGTCATAAAAAACAGATAAATATTCATCTGTTAATCTCTTCTGTAATTCTTAGCTATAATTACAAACCTCTACAACTATGATGTATTTTTGTATTGATGACTTAAAGCAGTGCTTTTTATTTAATTAACAAAATATCTGATGTGATGCTGTACTTAATTTCTAGAACAGTGCGTATTTCTGATTTCAGTACTTGTGATGGGTTGACCTTGGCCAGCTGCCAGACACCCACCCAGCTGCTCTCTCACTCCCCCTCTTCAGCAGAATGGGGTAGAAAACAAGGTGAAGAAGCTTGTGGGTTGAAATAAAGACGGGGGGGGTCACTCACCAATTGTCATCATGGGCAAAACAGTCTCAACTTGGGGAAAATTCATTTAATTTATTGCCAAGTAAAAATAGGTTTTGATAGTGAGAAACAAAGACAAATGGAAACGACACCTTCCCCCTGGGGCCTCCTCCTTTCCAGGCTCAACTTCACTCCTTCACACCCGAGTCCTCCGCCTCCCCCACCCGAGGTGGTGCAGGAAGATGGGGAATGGGGGTTGTGGTCAGTCCATAACAGCTCCTCTCTGCCACTCCTTCCTCCTCACGCGTCTTCCCTGCCCGTGTGGGTCCTTCCACGGGCTGCAGTCCTTCAGGATAAACTTGCTTCTGCGTGGGGTCTTCACAGGCTGCAGTGTGGGTATCTGCTCCACCACAGTCCACTCCACAGGCTGCAGGGGAATCTCTGTTCCAGTGCATGGAGCACCTCCTCCCCCTCCTTCTTCTCTCCTTTTGGTGTCTGCAGGGCTGTTTCTGCACTCTTTTCCTCGCTTCTCTCTGCCAAGCAGCATTTTACCCTTTCTTGAGTACGTTTCCCCCAAGGCGCCCCGGCCTTGTCTGCGGGGCTGAGCGGTGCCCTGGGGTGGGTGGGCTGGAACCGGCTGGAACCGGCTGTGTCCGGCTCGGGGCAGCCCCGGCCGCTCCTCACAGAGGCCGCCCTGCAGCCCCCCGCTAACAAAACCTGGGCACCTGCACCTGGTACGATGCTTTTTTGTTTAAAAATGTTTAAAATATAAAGTTCTTAATATATCTTATTATCACAGTATGGAGCAGCAATTTAAAAAGCCTTAGGTAATATGGATGGTGTGTAGGTAATGATGTGTAGGCAAACCAAATAGAAGATTCAGTAATGTAAGCTTTTTCTGCAGTTGCATCCTGCCTTGTTTTCATGAGAGGGAAAGAGTGTAGGGCAGACCTGGATGAAAAATGAAACCCTGATCTGGAATTTCAAAGTTGTCCTGAATTTCTTCTGTTTAAACTTAATCTATTTTATTCTGATGTCTTTGGAGATTTTGTTGCACTGATTTTTAAAAGTGTCACAGAAAATTTCCAGGTGAGGAAACCCAGTTTTTAGTGAAGTATTCCGAAATAGCTACATTTTGATAAATTTTATCGTGTTTCAGTTCATAAAAATGCTCTTTTAAGTATTACTCACCTGTAGTTTTTTTAGAGAAAAATCCTTAAGTTTGACAGTGTGGATCAACTATTTCCACAAACATTTCAATATGAGGAAAAAATATATTTGTAGAAGCAATAAGATTCTTTTTTTTTTTTTCCATCTTTGATATGGTCCAGACCATGAGAGGTTATACAGCATCCAACACAGTAGACACCACAGCAAATGGGCATCAGAGCAGCCTGTGTGGCTCTGTGTCCTCACCTCAGCCCACAAAGAGGGGATGAAAGTCTTTCCTTAGTGCTAGAAAGGGGACCAGCCCTGGTTGCTCACAGGGAACATCTTCCAGATTGAGGAGAAATGCCTCACAGGCAGGCAGCTAGTCCGATTGCTTTCAGGGCACTTCACAGCATCTTGAAGCTCTTTAGGAGCTGCCATTTGAAGGGAGCACCAGGCAGCACGTCTCTTCCTTCACAGGTGGAAGTTTGACTGTGTCCTCACATGTGAGTTGCTCCGCAAGGTATTGGTGTAGACTATCTTCCAGGTCACTTTGACTGCAAATTGATAGCAATGGTGAGTTCCTTCCTGCACTGCAAAGTCCACATATAGAGAAGAAAATGGCTCACATCTTCAAAGAGGTCTCACAGCAATGGCAGAACTATGCAGTTGCATGTTTTTCAGATTTCTGCTAGCAGTGACACCTGTGTAAGTCCACAGAAGCCTACGTGTAGCCTTGTGTAGCCTACAGATAGATGAGAATGAACATTGTGCCTATTTAAACTATGATTTCTATGAAACCGAGCCCAAAGCAAATATCCAAGAAAACTTAAAAATTCCAAAATAAAGTCAGACACCAAGAAAAAGTGTGACCATGATATCTTGGGACTATCCTGATGACAATAATGTAGATAACACATGCAAGTGATACGGATAGTCTGTACAGTAAACTATCTGAATAGACTCACACAGGACATAATATGGTATGCTCATCCTTTTTAGCAGGGAGATAGATATGCCTTCTAAAAAAGCCATCACCATGCTACTCACAGTGATTCATTGAAGGGAGAAAGGGATAAACCCAGGCCCACTAGAGATAAGCCTGGGGGCAGCACGCCAATGTTTGAAGGACAGTGCGCTAGCAAGGTCCTTCAGTCTGCTGTCTCAGTGGAGGTAGGGGATGCAGATCCAGGTGGCAGCAAAGACACAAGGGTTATTGACGTGTTAGAAACCACAGAAGTGCCTGAGAATTGTCACATAGCAATTAGGGCTTCTCCCCCCAAAAAGGTGGCGGGTTCAATAGCCCAACTGAAGTGCATCTACACCAATGCACGCAACACAGACAACAAACAGGAGGAGCTGGAAGCCATCACGCAGCAGGAAAACTGTGACATCGTTGTCATCACAGAAACATGGTGGGATGCCACGCGTGACTGGAGTGCTGCAATGGATGACTATAAACTCCTCAGAAGGGATAGGCAAGGAAGGAGAGGCAGTGGGGTAGGCCTGCATGTTAGGGAGGGGTTTGATTGTCCAGAGCTTAATGGTGGTGACAATGGTTCAGTGTTTATGGGTAGGAATCAGGGGGAAGGCCAACAGGACAGATATCATGGTGGGAGTCTGTTATAGACCACCCAACCAGGATGAAGAGGCAGATGAAATATTCTATAAGCAGCTGGGAGAAGCCTTACAATCGCTACCCCTTGTTCTCGTGGGGGACTTCCACTTATCAGATGTCTGCTGGAAATACAATACAGCAGAGAGCAAACAGTCCAGGAGGTTCCTGGAGTGTGTGGAAGATAACTTCCTGACACAGCTGGTGAGTGAGCCAGCTAGGGAAGGCGCGCCGCTGGACCTGTTGTTCTCGAACAGAGAAGGACCTGTGGGTGATGTGACGGTTGCAGGGCATCTTGGGCATAGCAATCACGAAATGTTAGAGTTTTTGATTCTTGGAGAAGTAAGGAGGGGGGTCAGCAGAACTGCTACCTTGGACTTCTGGAGGGCAGACTTTGGCCTGTTTAGGAGACTGGTTGACAGAGTCCCTTGGGAGGCGGTCCTGAAGGGCAAAGGAGTTTAGGAAGGCTGGACATTCTCCAGGAATGAAATCTCAAAGACGCAGGAGCAGGCTGTCCCCATGTGCTGAAAGACGATCCAGCGGGGAAGAAGACCAGCCTGGCTGAACAGAGAGCTTTGGTTGGAACTCAGGAATTTTTTTAGAGAGTTTATGACCTTTGGAAGAAGGGGCACACAACTCAGGAGGACTACAAGGCTGTCATGAGGTTATGCAGGGAGAAAACCAGAAGGGCCAAAGCCCAACTAGAACTTAATCTGGCTGCTGCCGTAAAAGAGAATGAAAAATGTTTCTATAAATACATTAGCGACAAAAGGAGGGCGAAGGAGAAATGCGAGGGGAAAACATAGTGACAAAGGATGAGGAGGAGGCTGAGGTACTTAGTGCCTTCTTTGCCTCAGTCTTTAATAGTAAGACCAGTTGTTCTCAGGGTACCCAGCCCCCTGAGCTGGAAGACAGGGACGGGGAGCTGAGTGAGGCCCCCATCATCCAAGGGGAAATGGTTAGCCTCCTGCTACACCACTTAGACACACACCAGTCTATGGGGCTGGATGGGATCCACCCAAGGGTACTGAGGAAGCTGGTGGAAGTGCTCATGAAGCCACTTTTCAATCATTTACCAGCAGCCCTGGCTAACCGGGGAGGTCCCACTTGACTGGAAGTTAGCAAATGTGATGCCCATTTACAAGAAGGGCCGGAAGGAGGATCTGGGGAACTCCAGGCCTGTCAGTCTCACCTCAGTGCCAGGGAAGGTTATGGAGCAGATCATCCTGAATGCCATCATGTGGCACGTACAGGACAACAGGTCCTGCTTGACTAACCTGATCTCCTTCTATGACAAGGTGACCCACTTAGTGGGTGAGGGAAAGGCTGTGGATGTTGTCTACCGAGACTTTAGGAAAGTCTTTGACACCATTTCCCACAGCATTCTCCGGAGAAACTGTCTGCTCATGGCTTGGATGGGTGTACTCTTCACTGGGTAAAAAACTGGTTGGATGGCCGGGCCACCACCAAAGAGTGGTGGTGAATGGAGTTAAATGCAGTTGGTGGCCGGTCACAAGTGGTGTTCCCCAGGGCTCAGTACTGGGGACAGTTCTGTTTAATATCTTTATCAATGATCTGGACGAGGGGATCGAGTGCACTCTCAGTAAGTTTGCAGATGACACCAAATTGGGTGGAAGTGTTGATCTGCTTGAGGGTAGGAAGACTCTACAGAGGGATCTGGACAGGCTGGACTGATGGGCCGGGGCCAACTGTATGAGGTTCAACAAGGCCAAGTGCCGGGTCCTGCGCTTGGGTCACAGCAACCCCATGCAGTGCTACAGGCTTGGGGAAGAGTGGCTGGAAAGCTGCCCGATGGAAAAGGACCTGAGGGTGTTGGTTGACAGCTGGCTGAATATGAGCCAGCAGTGTGCCCAGGTGGCCAAGAAGGCCAACGGCATCCTGGCCTGCATCAGAAATAGTGTGGCCAGCAGGACTAGGGAAGTGATTGCCCCCCTGTACTTGGCACTGGTGAGGCCACACCTTGAGTCCTGTGTTCAGTTTTGGGCCCCTCACTACAAGAAAGACATGGAGGTGCTGGAGCATGTCCAGAGAAGGGCAACCAAGTTGGTGAGGGGCCTGGAGCACAAGTCTTATGAGGAGCGGCTGAGGGAACTGGGGTTGTTTAGCCTGGAGAAAAGGAGGCTGAGGGGAGACCTTATCGCTCTCTCCAACTACCTGAAAGGAGGCTGTAGTGAGGTGGGGGTTGGTCTCTTCCCAAGTAACAAGTGATAGGATGAGAGGAAACAGCCTCAAGTTGCACCAGGGGAGGTTTAGATTGGATATTAGGAAGCATTTCTTCACTGAAAGGGTTATCAAGCACTGGAACAGGCTGCCCAGGGAAGTGGTTGAGTCACCATCCCTGGAGGTATTTAAAAGATGCGTAGATGTGGCACTTTGGTACATGGTTTAGTGGTGAACTTGGCAGTGCTAGGTTTATAGTTGGACTCAATGATCTTAAAAGTCTTTTCTAACCTAAATGATTCTCTGATTCTATGGTTGTTCTGTGGCACTGAAATGCAAGGAGACATGAAATGTATTGTGCCTATTTTCAGTTAATGCCTTTTCTTTGTAGGTGTCTTGATTTATCTATATAGCATTCTTTTGATTATTGCCACTAACTAGGTAATCAGCATACACATTCTTCTAAGAAATCTCTGATTTCGCTGCAGGTGTGTCATACAGTTTCAATGGGATTGACCACTATTTCTTAGTGCATTTTTTTTACTAGGTAGGGTTTTTTACATCCATTTTTCATCAAACATAGCTCCATTATTTACTACAGTGAATGAATTAATGAGGAATATAAGAGAAGGAGGTCTATACTACGGTGCAATGATGGCAGATCAACACGTTAGCTTTGGAGGGCTGTGGTCCACAGTAAAGCAACCTCTGCCTTGAGCAATTCAGCCTGTGGAACAGCAGTACTGATTTAGAACCAAACACTTACCTATTTATTCATTTATCTATTTATTAATCTTATTCATATCAGCTCTGACTTCAGGCTTGGTCAAAAGCCTCAAATTACCATGGATTGCCTTTCATTTATTTGACTTAATGATATTCATTTAGCCAGAATGCTGCAAAAGAAGGAGGAAAATGTTAAGAAAAGTAACTCCTGAAGGTAGACTAATAGCTTGTATACAGACAATTAAACTTACAAGGAGATGCACATGGTGCAGACTTAGTCTTGCCAAAGTTTCACAAGCAGGCATTTCCAGACTCTGGACAAAAATGTTGCACCATGCTGTGTCAATCTGTCTGCGTCTAAGGCTGACTGTCTCTTAGATGCATGGTTACTCTTTAATATCAAGAGCTTTACTCAGGCAGAATTACTTGCAACATATTGTGCATCTCTGTGCCTTGCTCAAAGTGCTTAGGGCTAAATGCGACTCTGGCAGGAAGAGTAATGTGTCCCTTTTCTGCTTTATTTTATTTTAATTAAGGAAAGTAGTAAAGTTGTTCAAAGCAGCTTGCATTAAATATACAAAATGCAGAAACTCAAAAAACCTCACTTAAATATGCTCACAATCAATATGTTATGTGCCAAAGTGGTAAAATAACTAAAGGAAGAATATTGCTCTATGTTGTCCTGGATGGATTTAAGAAGTATACTGTAAAGCTGTTTATGTTTACAAAATCATCTCTCCTTCTAAGTAAGATGTGCTGCCTGCAAATTTTAGGAAAGTACGTGAACTTGGGATGTTTATCTAAACTCACTGTGTGAGGTCCTTGATGTTGATCTATTGCTGAGAATATATGTACATATGTATATGTGTGTATGAATATGTATACATATGTACATATAGGAACAAACTAATGGGAACTTGTTGCATGCTACAGCAACTTGCCTCAGTCTTCATACAAGCACACCTCTGAAGAGAGGAAAAATCATTATCTTTATTTTAAGAATTAAACAAAGGCTCTGTAACTTCCCTCATGTCCCTTAAGAAACCTTTGGCAAAGCATGAAATTAAACCCATTATTCACCTGTCTCACACTCCAGCCATAACCACTGACCGGAGTGATGGACACACTGCAGTAGTCTTCAGTCTTACATAAAAGTTATTCATGATTTTTTCCCGACATCTGATAACTGTGTGTGACAAAATTCTATGACAGCCAGCATGGCTAATGTGTTTTCTCCAGTAATTGTGCTAAAACTTCATGTATACTGTGCTGACTCAGACAGCCTTGGCTACCCAGATAATTTGAATCTCTGGAAAATTTGGGTCTTTCTGCATCTGCCAGCACAGAAGACCTGGCAGAGATCTTTGATCTCACTCTTCCTAGAACTGAGATTAGGAAAATTCAGCTGTGATCCCCCTCCAATACGTCTAACATAGTCCTGGGACCAAACAACTTGTTAGGCTCACTGATGTTTGCTATGTAGACCTGAACCATTTAGGTCTGGGGATAGATTTGCCTCTTAGCTGAACTAGTGAGAGTGTGTGGAAGGGTCTTTTCTGGTCTGTCCAGTGTGCAAGTCATCTTCATACATGCATGTAAGCATGACACATTAAGTCATTACTGGGAACTCAATGTGTATTACTAATGTCAAAATCATGCTGAAGTTCTACCACTGCACGATACAGATATGTGCTTTTGATGCAATAGATCTAATATCAAAGAACGCACCTATAAACTGTGACAGAATAAAGCATTTAGTCAGAGTGTTTGGATAGACTCCTATAAAGTATCATACTTAGTAAAAATGAGTATCAAGCATGCTTCACAGATAATAAAGACTTTATTGGTTAAGATACAGCTAATTTTCTCCTGAGATATGTCAACACCATTCCATCTAATTTAATCTGGAATTGCAGTAATATATGATCGTGGTGTACACATCAGCAACTGTGTATCAGGTGTTGGGTGCACTCTTCCTTTCTGAGTGTTATTTCTTACTGTCCCTGCAGTCTAACTTTTATTAATAAAAGTAGCACGACTAGTGAAAAATGTTAATCATTTCCCTTCTTATTGCCTTATTTGGGAAATGGGTAAGTGGTAGAGGAAAGGGGAAAAGGCTTTAAGTTATTGTATCCTTTCCTCATTTTACATCAGCGTCTGTAAGTAATCAGGAGGCATAAAGTTGCGATCACAGTCAAGGATGTGAAGCTAGAATAGCTAGCTTTTTTGTCTTTTCCTTTAGATGTAACAAACAAGAGTTTAAAAGATTCCCTAGAGGAGCAGCCTAACATTATGTCCTTCAGAAAAACATGCTTTTGTTGGTATCTCTTCTTCCTTGAGTAAATTTTTCTTGTGTGAGAAATGGCCTTAACATCAGTAAGACCGATTATATGGGCAAGAATGGCACATATAAGCAAAGGTATAGGATGATACTAGTGATTATCCAAAGCTCAAAAGTCAATTACAGGGCCATTGTATTAATCTTCATAAGAGCAAAAATAAATTCCACGTTATTTTATTTCTTATCCTCCTCAGAAAAAATCAGCAATGTTAACTATTTCTCATCATCTTCTGCATCTCTTTTAAAACATTTTCCTTTTGCATGTGTACGCACCAATTTTAACATTTTCTGGAGACCCTATGCAGGCAGCAATGTATTTGTGATCCTGTCTGTGAAAGATAGTGACTGTAAGCAAGTTCACTGCTTTCACCTCTGGTGCACAGATTGGTGAACCTGTAGTGTAAATTCACCCTTCTCTGAATTCCTGTCTTTTCACAAATGTTAAAAAGCACAGCTGGACACAAGCAGCCTATAATCACCCTTGCTCCCATTTTTGTGGTTTATATCAATTTTGGCCACTGCCTTGAAGGTGCCATGCTTTTTTTATTAAAGGATTGTCTCTGTTCTTAGATGCATCCTGATGCAAGTCTGTAGAGAGCTAGAGAATCAGTTGCATCCTCGGGCAGAGCTCTAATGCCTGGCTATTTATTATGAATATCGGAACTGATAAAAAAGATGCATAATACTTGTCTCCGGTATGTCCTCTGAATATTTTTACTAATGTGGGTGCTCTGTACAGAACTTGGTTATGTGTGACGTGCACAGTAAAAAGGCCCAAAATAACTCTTTTCACTTTAACTTAAACCTTTTCTTTCCTTCCCACTCACTGATACATCTTTTTAGAGCCCTTAATTCTTGTTTGCAGCTGGGAAGTCTCATAGTTTTCATCCATTTCCTTAATCATCGTCTTCCTGACTAAGCAGCCTTAAAGCTGCTAGTTGTGGAAGGGTTAGGCATCGCCATGGCATCGTGGCACACAGTGCTGCCACGAAAGGGCCTGATCATTCTGAAGGACCTTTTCTCTTTTGATGTCTGACATGCACTCCCTTAATGCAGCCCTCAGAGAGGCTCCTAAAACTGCAGTGACCTCCAGCCAAAAGTTAACGGCAGTTGTTGACTTCAGTTCACTTGCGTAGCACAAGCAGGAATGTATATAACTCGTCTGTACCCCAGGCGATGGAGGCAGCGTGACAGTCTCTCTGCTCTTTTGAGGAAATGGAGCAGAAATTACTTGATGGGGAAACTGCTAACTGATAATTTCCCTAGCATTTTTGTTTCAGTAGAAAAGGAGATAGAGTTATTGCCAGCACTGGGGAGCTCCAAGGATAAGGAGTAGCTTTAGGAGAGGAGCTGAGGCTGCTGAGGTCAGTTCAGCTGGCAGACCGTCCCTGAGGCTGCAGTAGCTAGGTCTGGGCAGAAAATCAGGGAACAGCGACCCAGCTTGTGAAGCTAGCAGCTGGCGCAGGTCTCTTGGTCACTTATGAAAAAACCCTCTGCTTATAGCTTCAGATCTGGCATAAGGAGATGAGCCTTCTTTAATTCATCCTGTGTGGGGGTTCAACTTCTTAAAAATAGTCACTGCAGCTGCAGGCTGTGAGTCTCTGTTCATTTGAAGTAAGTGGGATGCTGAGCAGGTTTAGAGCGCAGTGTCTTATTGAAGCAACATCTCCCTGCTGTCTTTAATTCTCCTGGGGAAGCCTTTTGCACAGGCCAGGACAGGGTTCTGCATATGGGCCAATATTCATATGAATGCATAAGCACTGTGTCTAAAGCAAGTGTGAAAATGGTAGCAAGAATTAACAGCACACTGAATAGAGCTTTCAATTATTCATTGAGAGCCTACTTATATTCCTTTTTGGCGTTATGCTTAGAAGTGTAACCATGCGTTTTCTACACATTTTATGGATTAGAAAATCATAGGATTAGCCAGTCCATAAGTTAATCCTGATGTATGTTAAGTAACTCATCTAAAAAACGAATGCTTCCTATGTGGGAAATGAATAATTAATTTTGTTTTCCTGGTTAAAAAAAATCCCTCAGGTGCTTTTCTGTTTTCTGCTGAAGCTGAAATTTTTTAGTCCTCTGACAATGTCTTACACCCTCCAATATGTCTTGTTTCTATGGAGACACCAATGAACTGCAGCTTGCATTCTTCTGCATATCACAATACAAGGTTGCTTCAGAATTTTCCCAGTGTTTCACGCTATTCTCTTTTAATTAGAAATTAATCAATAGGTTTGGTACTCTTGTCTCATATGCTCACATATACATGCACAGACACATATGATCCCTGTGACTGTGAGCCAGCCTATAAATGCAATGTATGCTTTTGAAGTTTTATTTTAGAGAACAGCACATTTTATCTTGAGGCTTATTAAGACCATAATTCTGAGCTGTATTGGATAGCAGGGTGGGAAGATGGATATCTTGTATGCAGTAGATGAGATGGGAGGATTTTATGATACTTCATGCTTTTTAATAATAGGAAGGACGTGTGGAGTTCTGGCATGTCCTTAAAACAGACTGTTGGGATCTTTGAATTTTATTCTCTTAATATTATCCGAGTTATTGTTTGGCCCCACTATCTGGCTCCCCTTGTAACTTTTATGTGAAATTTGCCCCCCTCATCCCTCCCACCCCAAATGGTGAATTATTACATGATGGTTCTGTAGATCTCATTCTCCAAGCCATATTCTTCCTCCCCTCTGTGTGCAAGGCTTCCTCTTCAGGACAGTGGAAAGTAAGCACTCATGTGGCAGAACACAACATGTTTGCAAAGAGCATAAGAAAGAAACTATCTAAATTACTTTTTTTTTTTTAAATTTAGTGAGACTGAAATGATGCCAGACTGGAAATTGTATGCTACTGTTAGTGAGCCCTTTGAAGACAGTAACAGCCTTCTCTTCCTGCAAAGTAGTTGGAATTATTTTTCCCTGGTTAAATTCAACAGGTAAAATAGCACCAGGCTGTGCTGGTGCCCTGAGCTTTTTTGTTATTAGCTCATATTATATTGAAATAAATTTCCAGTAACAATTCAAAATAGCATTTGCAGAGGCCTCATAACTGATAAGTGTTTACGTAAACCACCTGGTGATGGCAACAGATTACATCTAATGCTCAGTTTATGTACTCATGTATGAGATGTATGCTGAGCAACTTTTTTCTCATTTTTCTTTGTGCTATGCAGCTGTCTGTCTCCTCCTGCTGTCTCATACATTGACTGTGGTCTCCTCTAGACAAAGAGTGTATTTTTGTCTTCCATTTTTTTTTCAACTTCTTATGGACTTCTGAAGTTGAATTGTAGTTCGTAAATGCTACAGCAATTAGTAATCTAATGAAAAACAGTTTTGATCATACACTGCTGGCTAGTATTTCTTGTCAATATGTTTGTATATGTGTTTATACGTGTATACATACAGATATATGTATATGTTTGCCTTTTGTTACCCTTTCTGTTGTCAAACTGAAAAGCAAAAAATACAATTAAGCCTTTTTTTATATGAGATTTCAGAAAGAATGCTTTGTTTGAACTCTATGAACATTTATTGCACTCTCAATTTATTTTAACTATTCAGTATTTTTGTTAACAGACAGAAAGCAAGGTTTAACCTCTAAATGGACCAGAGCATTACTGCTTTCTTAACGGTAATAATTGTAGCTATGCAAGCTAGCACATAATGGTTAAATATATCCTTGCTTTTGACAGAAGCTAGTGGAGTTGGAACAGAGATGAACATAGCTTATTAAATACAGCTCTTATGAAGAGTGCTCTATAATTACTGTGATATTTCTTTGTATCATTATGATCATAGGCTGATGAAAACAATGAATCGTGTGCTTTTAAGAGGCTAAGAACTATCAGCCATATAAAGAGATCATACCTAGAGTAACAGCCCTGTTAGTTTTCTTTGAGTAGTCTATGTAAATAATACACTATAAAGTTTAAATAAGTCCTTTCACCAAAGCTCCTTCTTCTACTGATAAGAGTTAAAAACTTAAAGGAGAATGCTCCAAGGAGGACCAAGAACATTTCATTCCATGAAATCTCATACATATCCATGAGCAAATCTTTTGATACTCTGTTTAATTGAGACTAGTTTTTAATGCATAAAAAGGGATCTGCTGAATTTTTTGCATGTCTGGAAGTGTTTTCTGAGATGAAAACTTCAGAATGAAATGACCTAACTACCCAAAATGTTATGAGTACAAAAATGCCCAGTTTTCCTTTGCCATCAGCTCTGACACTTCACAGATCCAAAATAGATCCAGGGACCTGGATTCAAATATTTTCCATCTTTTCTAACCCATGAGGGATTTCCATGCTTTTTGGCACTGAAAGGAGAACAAATAGCAAGGGTGTGTTCTTGCAGTCTAGGTTATTTTCCTTTCTCCTCAGGTCTGTGTTGATATGACTGGGAAGGCAGCAGACCCCGACATAGCTTCTGTATGTCAGGAGTGGTGAACTTGTGCTTTTCAGCAAAGACCTTGGCCAGTTGTAAAGTCCATTGTTTTCAAGAATGCCCTTGCTTGTGAAGCTTTCCCCCTTGTGTATTGACTGATAATTAATGTTTTAGAGGCCAGAATTTTGACACTTAAAAATTTAGCTGCTAGTGTCTACTTAGTAATGAAGAATAAGAATTTCATTTTCTTATTTTTACATTTCATGAGGCAATTTCGTTGCATCAAAACCAAGCAGTAATTATGTCAGACTTTCAGTATGAAGCAAATGTGCTTGAGAACAATCAGTAATTTCAAGACAAAGTTAGGGTTTAAGATTCGTTGATATTCGCTCTTGTGCTTGTAGAGCTGGAAGGAAGAAAGGGACAGGCATGTCTGAGATCAGGGCTGGGTACACAACCTTTTCAAGCAACCACTCGACAACTCCTGCGAACCAAGGCAGCTTTGTATTAAAGACATTAGTTTCGTTGCCTTGGCTACATGTACTGGAAGACTTATCTGAAGCCTCACGTTCCTGGCAGTTGTTATATACCTTCTCATTTCTAGCCTAATTTACTCTCAGTTAGTCTGTTTGCAGGTCACCAGTAACTCTTAGGTAAAATAGGTTTTTTCCTTCTCTGTGTTTATATGTTTTTGATGTTTATCAGAGACACACCTCTCATGCTTCCCTTAGTTTTGCTGGAAATGTATTTGGAACTGTTTGTGTCTGTTGTACATTCATATATATTCACACTATGTGTGTCTATTTAAGTAAATAATATTATCTTCTATTTAATATTATTTGTTTGTTATCATGTAACCTTCTGCACAGCTTTTAAGCAACTTAATTGTTTATCAATTACATGGAGTTAATTCAAATATCTCAAATCTGTAAGGGTAAACTATGGTATGAAATAGTGAGTATAAAGAGGCAAATAGACAGGAGAACTGAAATAAATATTTTAAAACCCGGTCTGAAGCAAATTCAAACTTTCCTTTAGGTTTGGTTTAAAAAAGAACAAATACATAGGCAGTCAGCATTTCTATGCCAAGGTTTCCCAAGTGGCTTTCTGGTAATGCCACAATTAAACATCAGTCAATTCTACAAATAATAATTTATTGAAACCAATTAAAAGGAATGATTTTGACAAACGGGCTTTTAGGACTTGCTGCAGAAAACTTGGCTGATGAAACATACCAGTTGTCCGATGTACTACTATAATGATTGGTCTCTGTTTCAGCCTTATTTAACAGTTTCATTAATAGTATTAAAGAAAGCAAGTGAATAGCATGTTAATGAAGTCAGCAGACGATGTAAACAGCAGGAAACAGAAAATAGAAGATACTTAGAGATTAGAAACATGAGCAAGAGGAGTTATCAATGTATCATATTCAGACAGAAAAAAGAGAAGCTAATGCATCTGGGATAAATTAGTTCAGAACTGATTTTATATGGCTAATACGTATTCAGTATACAGAAATATACACATTAAATTACACTAAAACATTTTTCTTCTGGTTGAGAAAGGTCCAGTTTGTGATTAGTGTAATACCTAAATGGGCAATGCTGTCTTTGGAAGAATGTGTAGATAGGTTGTGTAAAAGAGCAGACAAGTAATTGCTGAGTTTTACACAAGTAGGTGGATTGTAGGAGCAATTTGCTGTTGTTCAAGCAACAGCAAATAAAAATCAGTGGTTAAGTAGACTGAATTAAGAAAAAAGACTGAAATGTAATGACCGAGCAAACAAGGAATGAAGACTACTATAATCCGCATGCCTGAAATATCTGTAAGCATTTAGAGAAAATATGACTTATTTAGCATTACCACAAATTTGATATCATATCAGGAAAATGTCCTTTATTATGTGAAAGCAACCTCTTACCATATTACATCAAGAATTAAAAAATAAATATATAGAGGCTGTAAAGCACAACCTAGTGTCAATTAATGGAAACCTAAAATAGACTGTAGGCTGCCGCTCACTAGCATATGGAAATGCTGAGTCTCTTCAACGCCCCTCAGTGTGAATGCGTGTTGCAGAGTCCCTAAATTGTTAGATCTAACCTATTCTTTTTGGTTTGTTTCTTTTTTTTTTTTTCCTTCCCCAACAATATCCAAATTATAGGAGAGGAGACTTCCCAAGTGCTCCATTCAGCAAGCCCAATCCCACACAAACTCTAAAATATTTCCCCTTCCCCGGTGTGGTGACATGCACGCTGCAGGCAGACTGACAACTACCTCCTCCAGTTAGAACATATAATCATCAATACCCTTCTGAGCTCATTGAAAATGTGACTAACTCGAGCCTCAGCTCATACATTGTCAAATCCCACTTGGTGAGTCTTGTTCCTGTTCCAGCTGGAGATGGGCCCACGCTGGAATTTGGGAATCTAGTTTTCACGTTCCAAAACTGAACAAAGAGACTCGGACTCATTTCTAGCCTTAGTCTCCTAAACTGCAGTCATGTCTGTAAGTAAAATGCTAAAACACTAGTTGTCTGGGAAAAAGAAATGAGTGATGATTTTAAGAGGGATGCTGTGGCTACTCAGTGCAGTAGCTTCCAGCTTTTTGGTGCTGTTCCCAGAAATGCTTCAACCATGGTGAGGAGCTCAATTCTCTAATTAAAAAAAAAAATTGTATCAAATATTTTTCAGCTTTACACTCTCAAATTAAAGCTTAAAAACCTCCAAGGAAGGAAAGGAGGCCAGATTGGAGGGGGAGGAGGTGAGAGGAAGGAAGCGGGTGGAGAAAACCACTATATTCCCAAGATGCAAGGAAAGTTGAAAAGTAGAAGAAAAAATATATTAAATCAGTGTAAACTAAGAGGTAAGTTTAAGGCATTTTTTTACATTGAATGTATGTTTTGTTGGGGTATTTTTAGCAGTAAAATTCTGTATACTTTAAAAACCTTTAAAATACATTAAAGTGAGGTGATTGCTTTTTTTTTTCAATTTCTTCTGCTGTAAACTTGATCTATATTTTTATTAAGACCTATCAAAGGATGTATTGTGCTGAGATTTTGCTGCTTTTCTGCTGTTGCTGGTTAAAACTGTCTATTACCTCACCAATGACCTACATGAAGTGAAGCAACATCCCATGTCAGCAGGCAGGGTGTTTTGTTGTAGAGCTCAGCTGCGAAAGTTAATTGTTTATGGAGATTTAATGGGCATTGTGCTCCTACTTACCTACCTCACTGTAATTCAGTAGTGTATTGGTGTAGCTTAGGAGAAGAGCATCTGAAGTAATAGATTTTGGTATAGTTAGGAAGGTAGTTGACCTATGTTCTTAACTTGAGGTCGGAGCAGTGTCTTACATTGTTTATTAGTGTTGTTGCTGTTATTGCTACTTGGTGTGCTGCCTATACAGGAGTTGTATAAGTTAAGTTTTGATCAGAGACCACATGCCAGCAGCTGAATAGTAAAGTCTGGTGCACTTAAATGCTCATTTATTACTGGGATGTTTGTTGCTATACTGCCAGGAGCCTGCCAGAGATGCGACAGAATAAAAATATTGCTGATTAATATGACTGTGCTTGTGTTGTAACACCATGTGATGCTAAAGACTTTGTCACAGATAAATTCAGAAAGGAAGGGAACAGAAATCTGGAAAAAGTAGAGGCAGGTATAAGGAGGTTCTGCATAGCTGTATCAGCTGGGCAGAGTGGGGAGATGTTCTTGCAGCCCCAGTACTTACTGCATATATAGACCGGGTTATTTGCAGTATTTTTATCTTTGAAGGTTGGGAACGGGGTAGGGCAAGAGTGTGACAGCTGCTGTAATGGGAGAGACCAGAGCTCTCATTAGTTGATGGTGAAGAACAATAATACAGGCGAGGGGGTTTGTAGGGAGTGCTGCCGCCTTCCTCTCTGATCCTTATCCACCTTCTTGCTGTGCCTGGTCCTCTCAGGCTGGAGGTCATACTGTGTTTAAAAGCTTCTGATATCTCAATTGTTCATGAATTTATCCAGTCTTGTTTTTTAACCTGTTTACAGCATGGATTTCAAAAACATGTTATGGAAATGGGTTCTGTAAAATAATCGCATTGACTTTGTTTTAAGCCTCCTGTTTGAGGATTTTATGGATTGCCTCAAGTGTTTTTACTGTGAAAAGTGAATAGTATATCTCACAGAGATGCTTATCACAGGCTCCTTAAGCTGTCTAATTATAGGCTGAAAACTTGTGGTCTCCTTAGATTCCCCTCTATTCTATATGCCTGGTCATCCTTGTCCCTGTCTGTACGTTTTCTAGCTATGCTATATTTCTTCAGTGATTCAGATGAAAATGTTAGTGGTTTGCTGCCTTCCGAGGACATGTATGTCTAATGACTATCTTCCCTTGCTTGCTCTCACCATTCAGCCTTCCTTAACTTTTCTAAATACTTTTTTTCAGAGTTGAACTGAATGCTTAAATATTTCTACAGATAGCAGTTACATAAATATATGCATGGCAGCTGTACACTTCAAGATGAATATATTATGGATGAAGAGCTTGAATTTGTACTATTTTTATTCAGGCACATCCTGAGAATTTAGTATCAAATGGCCTAATTCTGCTCTAACTGACACTAAAGCCGGTGAATTAAACCAGGAACTCCTACCGGACTCTGTAGGATCAGGATTTGTCCTGCCTGCTAGAGAACAGAGCTCAACACCACTTTCAGAAACATTCTGATTTGTGCATGAAGCTAGATATTAAGAAGCGCAATCTTTTATCTTTTGTAGGAGAGGAAACTTGGGAGAGAGGTAACCACAACTGTTTAGCGGATCCGATTGTAGGATTGAGGAGAGCTAGAGGGTGGTGATGGCTGAGCAACAAGAGCTGTGAGGAGTAGGCACGGAGAGCTGGCTGGCAGCTGAAGAGCGAGGGGAGGGAGAACAGAGCCCCACAGGCAGGCAGCAGCTGCAGTTGCAGACCCCCAAGGGCAGTGGGGGTGCCGCTACCTTAGTCAGATACTCTGATGTCAGAGTTTCTTCAGACATCCAAAAAGCCTTGGGCACCTTTGAATGGGAATTTTGCATCCCAAGGCACCTGTGCAATTTTCAGCCTTGAGGTGACTCAACAGAAATAAAGGGCAAGGTAGAAGTTATGCTTAAGGACAGACTAGACGGCTGATGACTCTAGCGGTCTTTATTTTGTTCTGTATAGATTAATGGAAAGCATTTTTCTCAGACATCTGGAAACCATGACCTATATTTTAAACAAAGTCTTAAATAAATAATTAATATGGCTATTTAATCACAACTCCATCACCAGACAAAATTACCCAACCAAGGAATTAATCATAATGATATCCTTCCCAGTACCTGGCATGTTGTTCGTGTTCTCTCCCTTCTGTGGCCATTTTGAACAGCAAGGGATCCCTTTTAAGTTGATACCGTTTAATATGGGACTAGAAGAAAAAAATACATGTTTAAAAGAGGTTCTATATAGAAATATAGAAAATTACCTGTTTTGGCCATTTTCTTAAGGTCAGATGCCTTTGCTCATTGCTAATGCAACAAATAGAAGTAGGAGCACAACCCAGGTTGCTGAAAACTCCATATGTAAAAATGAACCATTTACTTGAAAACTAGCAGCAGCCCATACAAGTTGATGTGTTGGGATTAATACATCATTTACCAGGTGTGTTGCATCAGCTTCGCTTCACAACTGACGTAAGACTTAAGAGTGCCATAAAGAAATTCAGGCTGGCATTAATAAAGCTATGCACAGCAGCACTTCAGGAAGAAAAGCTGCCTCTTATGCTGCTTATTTGAGGATTTATCCAAACGTGCAAACAGAGTGAATCTAGCCAACTAATAGCAAACTGGACTAAGAAATAACAAATGCACTCTTCTATCGTGTGTCACTATGAGCCTTGCTATATCATCTGACTGCCCCCTCTAGACAGGCAATGCCTCTCTGACTTACACAGGGCAAGTCTTAGTAATGCTTCAACACTTCTTACACTGCAGTGTTCACCCAGCTGCAGCTGGATCAGATTGAATGGAAACTAAACGTTGTCAGCAATTTAGGTACTCTTTGACATGAGTTTTGCCAACAGTTCTGCTGGTAACTGGGAATACTAAAGGCTTTCTCACTCTGTGGTATCCATCTTTGCCAAATTCTGTCCCTTTCCCTTCTCTCAGGCTGTGCCAGCAGTGCACCTTCTCCCTCTTACTATGTGTGACCTGTCCCTTGCACTAAGCATCCCTAGATGCCTCATTTTTTCACTTTCCACACAGTCTGTATTCCTCCATGGTCATTAGGGTTACAAAATAGATAAATATGCACGGTGGTGGAGAAAAGGACTGAAGGCAAATCCTTTTCCTTTTAGAAAGTGATCCAGACTGGCAGAGGATGGCTCCAGTATTTGGTCCCCACCTCTGCCATGCAGAAGGCATAGTAGAGAACATTTCACCCAAGATAGCAAGGTTTAAATGCCGAGTAGATTGGACAAAGCAAATCATCATTTCTTGCTATCTTCTTCCTTCTGAGGTGCTCCAGCCAAAAAAAAAAGGAAAGATCCTCTATCCTCCACAGTCATTTATATCCCTGCGGGAAATGCCTCCCTCTCCTGAGGCAGCCCTTCCCCTTTCCCCAGTAGTGCCTTTCTGGTCAAGGACACCACGTGAGCATGGCTCTGTAGTCACAGCAACTGTTAGAAACCCACAAAGTTCCCAAAGTGAGCTTCATCCCCTTGCTTTTCATCACTGCTATGAACACAGACAGAAATAGAACCAGGTCCCTTAAATATGTTCATTTTAATTTCTGAAGACTTTATTTAAATATTACTATATAACAAAGTGTATTAAAAGTGTTCAATCTTCACTAGATTTTTTTTTCTTGTCCTTGCACATTCAGAGGCATTGTTCAATGCAAATATCACACATGGTTCCTTGTTCTGGCAGTGCTCAGGCGCAATGTGTTCCGCTGTTCGATCTGCTTTGCTTCCTGGCTATAGGACTTTTTCTTTTTCCTTGAAAGAGTGTAAAGTTAGAGTAGAAAGGGAAGCACAAAATACTGAAAACTGTTTACTACCTCTTAGAAGGGTACTTATAATTTTTATTTTTACAGGAAAATGTTTCTGAAATCAAGGAAGATGCTTTCACACAAAATTGGAGATGAGCTTTGCCAAATTTCTCAGCAGATGAAATAACAAGTGTTTTAAATAATAGCTTTCATGTATCCAAGAGGGGTTAAACATTTAGGTATACACTGACTTCCAGATTTGGGGGAAATGTACTGTTAGATAGGATAGAAGAAGGAATCTGCTCTTGGTTTGAATCAGTGAAGCAGTATTGGTTGCCTGGAATAAGGAAGGAGTTGACTTTTGGGATAGTTTCCTTCTCCTTCAGTGTAGCTAAGCATGCTTGGGTAGGCCAGAAGAAACCGCAAACTGCTTCTGCAAAGGTAAACTGTGTAGTGAAACAGGAGAAAAATACTTTGATGGAAAAACAGCTCATGCATTATTATTTTAGGCTTCTATAAGTGGAATAATAAAGCAGTACTGAAATACCTTTCTGACCATGCAGTGACCTCTAAACTTTAGGTACAAAACTGGGTTATTTCAAACACTGGCCAATTACCTCAGTCCAGAGTGGCATTCAGTAAGAGAAGGATTAATCAAGAAAAGAAGGTGGACTGAATTTTCAGTTAAGAACCACCTTTAAAAGAAAATAGGTAGTGGGTATAAGCTTACTATATTATTACCACCTTTATTTAAAGAAATTGCCTAGACTGGAAAAGTTTTTTCCATGCCAACATTTGCCCCAGAAAGCTGTCTTGTGAATGCAATGATAGCACTAACTTTGGCATAGAATAAAGTCTAATATTATCAGGCAAGAAATATTATACTGACCTCCAGTGTAAAAGGTGTCTGAGCTCCTACGTGTTCAGTTCTTTTCTGGGAACACAATCATGATTTGAGCTTTTATGCTGGGAGTGCATGTTCAGCAGATGCTTTAAAGTGGAATTATTTCATAAAATCACAGAAATAGTTGAGTTTGGAAGGCATCCCTGGAGATTTTCCAGTCAAAGCCCGCTTGCTTGGAGCAGGGTCCCGAGTGGGTTGCCCACAACATTCTCCATGTCAGTCAGGTTTTGTGTGTCTCTAAGTGTGGGGACTCCACAGCCTCTCTGGGCAACATGCTCCAGTGTTTGACCAGCCTCACAGTGAAAAAGCTTTTTCTAAGTGGAATTTCCTGTATTTCAATTTGTGCCTATTGCGTCTTGTCCTGTCACTTGATACCACTGAGAAGAGTATAACAGAGGGACAGTTATTAATTTGTAAACTGTAGAAAACTGCATTACTTATGAAACAAACAGAGGAACATAGAAAAAATAAAATTATCATTATTGTCATTACTCCATTCTTTACTTTAAACCTGGATCAATAGTTTCTAAAAAAAAAAAAAAAGAAGAAGGGCAGACCGGAATTAGCAGAAAATAGATGTGAGGAAAAATCTGAACTTGATGCTTTTCTTACCAATCTGTGCCTTTCCAAAGAGGGGTCAAATAAATCCTTCACATTCAGAGTGCTCTCTGAACAAGTTCAATGCATCCAGATCACTCAGTTGAATTCAATGCCATTCTAAACCAACTAACTTAAAAGACTGAAAATCAGGTACTGTGTTATTTTGGACTGCAGCAGTATTTATACTTTGTTTCAGAATAGTTTAGGAGATGGATTGTTCCAGTAGCTTTGTTAGAGTAGTAACAATTGCCTATATCACCATGCTTTGATCAGTAATATATCTTGCTGGAAGAGCTCATCCTTTCTTGGAAGTTAAGTATGGAAGATGAAGATCTAGGGCAAAAGCCTTCAGGTGTGGCTCATGGCCCAGGAATTTATTCCCATCATGATCCAGGTTGATATTTAGAGCAAAGCATGAAGGCAATCACAGTGCATTATTTACACAGGATTAATGCCTATAAATGAGTGAAGATTTTGACTGTCCTCTGGTGCCCATTCATAATACATGTTTTACTGGGGAAATCTATTCAGAATCACTTTTATTATTCTTGACAATAACCTCTTTTCTCCACCATCTATTATGAAAAACAGCCAACAGTTTTTGTTACTGTAATTCACAAGCTTAGGTCACTCTACAGGGCTATATATAGTGCAAAGGATAAATATCCAGCATGGTTTCTTTCATTGCTGTGAGCATTTTAGCAGCTGCCAGTGTTTTCATCAGAGTAGTGCTGAATAATACTTCACATATGTGGATGGCTTGCTGCCATTATATCATAATCCAGTGATCTGTGAGTATAAAAGTGCATGTATGAGTGGGTTCGAGAGCTGTCTATAAGAAACTCCTTTATTTAACAGATTAATAATTTCTTATTATTTGAAGAAGAATTTAAGGTAATCCCATGCTCATACAATGGGGTGAAGATAGAGAATAGCCAATATTTATTCCAGGTAACTTTCAGAGCTTTGCTTAAGGTGGCAGAGGTGATAGCTGGTTGCTGTTGTCTCCCTTTACTGTCTGTGAGAGAGAGGTTTAACTATCTCTCCCCAGTGGCTGTAGGGGGAGGGAATATTTCCAGCTTCCATTTTATGGAAATGCTCATGGTTGGTTAGGTGGAAAGAACTGAAATTCTGTAAGAAACCAATATTCTTGACAACTGCATTAACAGATATACTCATGTCACTCTACAAAACTTTCTGAATGGAGAGGTGAGGTGTGAGTTAACTACAGAAAAATCTGTTCATCCGGTTGTAATTCCACAGAATGTTAACACTGTCCTGATGTCAGGTGTAAGGAAAGTTAGTGTTCAGCTCTGTTTGACAGCAATTTAGAGTGGCAAAGATATGTAAGGCTATTATTAAGCAGAAATCTCTGGAAACTAAAATGGTTTAAGGTTTTAAGAATTATCTGTTATTGCAATACCACTACCACCACAAATGATAAAATTTATTTTTCTCTAGTAACTATTAATACTTGATAAAACAAGTAAGGGAAGATGAGGCAGTCTCTTCCTCTACAAGTATTGTTTTAGCTTGATTTTTAGGGACATGAGTCTTTTTTGATCTTGAATTTCTCTCTTTCACCACACTGCACAAGTTATGCTTCATAATTGTGTTCATCCTGTTTTCCTGAACATAATTTTTCTGTCACTATGCTACTGCCAGTGAGTACAATAGAAGTCCTTTTCATGTATGTCTTTGTTTGACTGATAAATTATTTGAATAATATAAATGAGATCACAAGGAATTTTTTTGATATTTTTGTGTATTTGTCTTTGCAGGTGTACATGTATTAATGTCAGATGTATTCTGACTCATTCACATCCATTCTGAAAAGCTTGTTTCCTGATTCAAATCTATATTGATATATATCAATGCGGCAAAATGGCAGCAACATGTATTTTGAGCTGTTTTACAAAGCCAAGAATCTAAAATGATTGAATTAGATCAAATTATCAGAAATTAATTCTATTAATACATCTACTAAAATATAACTTTGAATTGCATGTTTTTGTATGTGAACACATTTTTGTGAGTCTGTCTGTCATGGAATCACTGAGCAACAGTTTACGATGGCTACATCCTATAAGCTAATGCATACTGAGATGGAAGCACTGACTCCAACTATGAATGCAATTAAATACAAAATGCCTGGAAGTTAAATGTTCTCTTGTCAAAATAAATACTAAACCCCATGCTGAAAACCCAAGGGCATGATGACAAGGACTGACATAGCATACTAAGGCTCATTTCTGTAGATTAATTTCTCTTATTCATTCTGGGGTAACTTTCATCTTACTGAAACTTTTGAACTTTGGTGAAAGAGGTGGGTTAAGAGGATAAGCTAAAAAATAAGACCGTATTTCTTCCCTGATTTTCTGAGGAATATCTCTACATGATTTTTTAGTTATGGTTGTCACAACTAGACAGGTCTTTTTAATTTGTTATACAGTATGTTTTAAGTCTGTAAGAGTAAACAATATTTTGCTTTCCCCTCCCCCCATTAATATCTTTCATTTTTTTCCTCAACTGCAAAGCTAATTTTCTCTCAGGTGAACATTTCCCACTGGTTCCTTTATAGGTGGACTTTTGCTAGATAAAAATGTCTGTGGAAACAAAAGAATGGCTCATTCTAGCCGTGAAAGAATAGGAATTATCTGTGAGAGTGGGAAGTTTGAACATGTTTGGGTTTTTTTCAATGCTTTTTAGCATATTTTGCTAAAAAGCAGATGCTTCAAATATGAGAGCCCAAAAAGAGTCATGTGGCAGAAACTTGGAAGAACAGTAAAAGCTGTCAAAAGCTAGCAAAACTGTATGAAGTATACTTTTAAGCATAAGATGAAGAGTTCATTCTTTTCATGCTTTCTCAACGGTTTAGGCATGTCCTTGCTGGTCTATTCTTTAGAATTTTTAATCTATATTGGCGCAAAAATGGCAGTAGAAGACCACTGGAATATAATGCTTAGCAAACAACTTTTAATCCTGACATTCATCATCTTTCCTTCCAATCTTACCATAATTTGACTAGAACAATTGGCATAACAGGGGTACAGCTTTAAAATAACATCACTGTAAAATATTCTTTAGAACAACTCCAAATAAAGAAGATGTCTATGGTAGACATAAACCAAGTATATGCAAGAGAGAGCAAGCATGTAGTAGAGGGCTGATTAATAGGAGCATTAGATAAAATAAGCAGTTAGGTTCAATGCTTCCAGATTTCTTGTAAAAATATAGACATATGGAAAGTAGGCAAAAGAATTCAGAATAAGGTTTTAAATAAAATCAAACCAAAGATGTATTACTGCATATGCTGTATAAGCATAGATGCTACTGGGAAAACAATTGCTTCATCATCATGGGTTCAGTCAGTCAAGGGATATTCTAGACAGTAAATCAGTGGAGTCTGTCATTACTGAGAGCTCATTATAAAACAATTTCAGAGGTTAGATGTAAAAACTTGTCATATGAGTTTAAGTGAAGAATAACTATTAACTTTTCAATATTCATCAAAAGCACAAAGGCTATGTTTATATTTTCTAATATTTATGAGTAAATGGCATTTTTATTAGTTATCATTCCTAAACAGCAGTGTAACTATTCAAGCAATAATTACAAAATGTTGATGATACTTTCTGAATACTGAACTGACCCTGCAGGACTGCATATATTTGCTCTGAAAGAAATATAGACTCATTAGTCTCAAAGGAAAGTGTATGCTGAGAATATGAAGATATGAGTTGACCAGTGGTGGAGCTTCAGAGATTAGGGGGACTTGATTTCAAAGGAGATAGACCAGCTGCGAATCTTGTCATTCACAGCTCAGAGAAAACGTAAACCATCTAACCTCTCCCACTGCACTGCAGGAATTGTCACCCTTGTATGTTTTCATAATGCTTTATACAGTTTATGCAAAGGCATTTAAAGACTTCTGTGATTTTATATAGAGATTATTCTAAAGTCCAATAAATTTTACTTCTAGGTACGGCTTCCTAATATTCTTAAATTAATCTTAGCTCAGCTACTCCAAAAAGGGGCAAACAGACAAAAAAAAGAGCAAATAAAAAATATCAGTAGACAAGTGACCTCTTACCTCCAACTGAAAAAAATGGAGGCACAACTTCATTGTACACCTCTATATACATTATTTTTCTTAGAAGTGGCATAAAGTTGAAATGATTGATTCACTTTTATTCACAATAACGGTCCAGAAAAGGATGCGTTTCTTGACTAAAATTTTGGGAAATATGTACCTGTATCTTTCAGTGTAGCAGAATGTCACTGTACTAAATTCCACGGGTTGGTGCTCTTGTGTTCTCATGCGTCCAGTGTGGTGTCTGTGCTACTAAGAGTCTTAGGTTTGTCTTACAGTTTAGGGTTACCAAGGCAAAAATTTTTGTGTATTAATGGCAATATGCAGTTTCCAGTTCTCTAAAATTTGTTGTATTCTGTGTCAGGTTTCCTTACAATCACCAATTATCTTTGACGTGTAGCCTTATCAAATGCTTCTTGAAAAATGCATACTGTCCACGTCACTCTCTTATCTATCACAGCAGCAGCATCTTCAAAGAGTTCTATCAACTTAGTTATGCAAGACATTCCTATTATACATTCATATTGGCTGACTCTAATGGAATTAAGCTTTGCTCAGTGCTCCCTTGCCAGTTGTGACAAAATTATTTTCAATATGTATTTAAAAAAGTTAAGCTAGCTGGCAATTATATATTTTACCCTATCTCATGACTTATTTGAATAGTAGGCTGTGGTCTCAAGTTTTTAGTTCTTCAGGAGCTGGTTCTGCCATCACAGAATATTGACTGTGAAAGCTCAGTAAATGTTTTGCTAATTGGAAAGCATTAGTAAGCAAATCATACTCATGTATTTAAATGACAGAAACACAGAAGGAAAACAGCAAATTTCAGAGAATGCAAGAGAGAAGTCTAAAATTCAGAAGAAAATTGCCAGTGTTAATAACCAGAAGACTACAAGAATGCTAAAGAAAATTAACTTTATGATGCTGTACATATAACACATTCAAAAACAAGGACCTGGAGGCTTGGAGAACTTAAAAAAAAAAATGCTGATTTTTTTTTTTCCCCCAAGTAGGGGGGTTATGTTCGTTATATTCATCATTTTTGTGCTATAGGCATAATTGCATTTTAATGCTTGAATTACATTTATTAGTAGATTATCAACTTAAGTACTTGTTTTAGAATGAAATGCAATATCTAGATATAAAATTAGATATATTAACTATTTATTAATGGTGTATCATCAAGGCTGTTACCAGACTAACAAATATATAATAGTAAATTATAGAGTATAAGAAAAAATAATACAAAATGGGAAATGAAAAGAGGCTTAAAGACACAGTAAAGATAGGAATAGCCTTTCACATCTATGCGAAGGCAGTTTACAACCAATACAGGCATTATATTGCAGAATGAAAAGGAGTAAATGTATGCTGTACAGCTTGGAAATGGAACCATGCTTTTGCATTTATGTTCATCTTAGAGGGAAGAAATAGGTCAGGAAAAAAGACATATTTTGTTAGGAGTTAGAATGTTATGCTAAAGACCTTCTTCCAAACAGTCTGAACAATCTGAAAAAAAGCATTTTTGTAGAGATGGAAAATTTTTATTTTTTTTAAATATTGTAGAAGTGTTTTAGTTCCCAATGGCAATTGGATCTATCATGATATGTGTGAATTTAATCTGAAAGAAAAGTAAGCAAGTCTTTTAGAAGGCTGTAAATCACCCACACTTTGAAGCACTGGGAAATAATCCATTGATTATGTTGTGGGAGTACAGTTAGATACTAGAAACTTAATTAATGTTTTGGTGAAAAGTGGATATTGTTGTCTTGCAGAACTTTCTCTGTAGACAAATAGACAGGTTGTCTCCTAAACTGAGAACAAAATCATTATCAGCAAGTCGAGTGTTGTAACTTAAGCAAATTATAGATCTTTTTTCCTTCCCACTTAAATCAATGGGAATTCTGATCTGCTGAAGTACAGTTAGTGTTGTGCACAGAAACAAGTTATACTTAGATAATGTAGGAAGCACAATTAAGACAAACCTAAATTAGCCACATATCCCATTTACTTGTTACTTTAGAATTGTAGACTTATTCTGACATTGTTTAAAACATAGACTTAGTATTTCCAACTGGAGGGCTAACTAAAATAATGCAATGTGACTCTTTATTAGCTTTTTTCTTGGTGAAAGAAGGTACATGTCCGTCTCTTTTCCCAGGTAACAAGTGATAGGTCAAGAGGAGACAGCCTCAAGTTGCACCAGGGGAGGTTTAGATTGGATATTAGGAAAAATTTCTTTGCTGAAAGGGTTATCAAGCACTGGAACAGGCTGCCCAGGGAAGTGGTTGAGTCACCATCCCTGGAGGTATTTTAAAAGACATGTAGACGTGGTGCTCAGGGACATGGTTTAGTGGTGGACTTGGCAGTGCTAGGTTTACGGTTGGACTTGATGATCTTAAAGGTCTTTTCCAACCTGAAGATTCTATGATTCTATGTATCAACCAGTTTAGGAGGTAAATAATTTCAGTAGAAATCTCATCAGTTGCTAAGAAGTGGCATGTCACCTGAAGATTTTTTCTCAGATGATTATTTTTCTTGCATTGAGTTGACCTCTTATTGTCTTTGAGAGAGGCTGGGAAAAAAGGTGAAAGTAAAGATAAAAAAATATTTTCCTTTACTAAATATTTAACAAATTTGAGCATATACAAGCATGAATTCTGATTGAGTCAGCCATATCCTTTCAGATCCATGTCATGTATCACCCAGACAGTAGAAAACTGTCAGAACTGGATGGATCCATTTTTTCTAAAAGGTAATGAGAAACACCCTCAGAGAGTGGTGCCAGAGTCTTTAGAGATGGTCTTATTTTCTTTTTTTTTCCTATTAAAGATAGATGCTATGTAGGCACCTAAACCATTATGTTGGTGATGACATAAAAGCAATTCATTAAGTTCTTTACAAGTTTGGCTTACATAAATATATATATATATTCATGCATTGTCAAAATACTTTTCAGTGAAATATTTACTGTAAAAATTCACCTTTTGCTTGTGTTTAGCACCTGTAAAGAGAATGGAGAAGATCAGTTGATAATAATACCTCAGATATTGCACTGGCAGGGAAAAAATGATTCTTGTTAGCACATTATGCAGTCTCAGGAGTCATCTTCTGTGTAAATGAATGTAGTGCCCCTGAAGGAAGCCAGACTGACAGAGCTCTTTACTCAGGTCTTCCATTCAGGCTACATAATGCACAGGGAGCACCTTTGCAACTACCCTTCCTTCATCCTGCACTGAAGCAATGAAAGGCAAATCCTTGTGTCTATGTTGTCTTTCTCTTCCTCTATGAATTTTTTTCTGGGGGTATCATTAGAGTCCATTTGTCAAATTATAGCTCTTTGAAATACGAGGAAATCTAACCCATTCTTTTTCCTGTGAAAGCTTATTCCTTGCTGATGTTTTTCTGGTGTTTTGTTTTATTAAAGTTAAGGTGTCATGTAGCAGGAACTTTCATCATTCTGAATAGAGAAAGGACTCCAAACACTAGCAGGTTTGACCAGCTGCTAGGGAAGTTCATACTTCACAGATTTCCTTTGTTCTGGGTATGAATTTTCCAATGCCTGAAAATTTTCAAAAAGGGGGATTCTGGTTTGGGTCAATGTGCATACCATACATTCAGGAACCCAGGCTCTGGCTTCACAATAAATATATTGGGAAAACTTTAGCAACTTGTTTTTAAATGTTCCTTTCCTAATAACTTTATAGAGCTCCCTTCTGCATTGTTATTATTATTACATACACACTTATGCAGACAGAATGATTTTGCCTACCAACTGAGTTAATTTTGGAAACAGAATGGGCCTCCAGCACCTGGCTGGGTAGGAACAATAATTATACTGCTTTAATGCCATGAAAAGCATTTATTTCCAGGGCCTAATAAAACATCAGTATAAAGTATCTAAAAATTGGAGTGGTAATACCGCCTTCTGCCATATTTTAATTCAGAAAATTTGTTTGGTCCTTATGGAAGTCTTTGTCTACATTGTCACAGTTTATTTGGGTATTAAGTTTCAAAACATTGCTTTACTTAGTAAGTAAAAAACAAAAAATACTGTCATGGTTTCTATAATTAGAGTTTATTTATTTACCATAGTTTCATTATTTGTTTTTTGAGAGGAAGGCAGAAGTTCACCAAATTCATCAAGAACATTGTAAAAGGAAAGGGTACAAGAGAGCGAAAACATTTGTAAAAATACTTTCATTTATTGCTCACTCTTTTTCTGGGTAGCCAGCAATTCCTGTAGCTGTTGACAAATTGGAAGAGTCCATTTAACTCCTCCAATAACTATTCTTTTGACCTAGTGTTAGGAAAAAATTCTTTAGTGTTTAAATAGCTACAGAGCTATTAACATAGGGGAAGCCTTTCAGTTAAAATCTTAATCTTGACAGTGGTTCAGGTTGTTTTGACTTTCTTCATGAGAGACATGTATAAACAGGTTAAAGAGCAGCTCGCACATTCCTTGTTCAGTCAGGATACTCCTTTTGCTCCCTTATTTGGCTTTTATAGCAAGTGTACAATAAAACAAGCTCTTCACACAGATTACACTTTTTAGCTAAAAACTTTGTTTAGTTATATCAGCATTTCTTACCTGGCTCTTTGGTCTCTTTCTACCTCTTTTTCCAGAAATGACAACTACTTCTTTTTCATCCTGTTCTAGCTGTGGCTTCCACCAGGTTCATCAAGAACATTGTGAAAGTCTGTATCATAAACATAAACAGTGAGAAAAGTTCAAAATTTTCATTGAATAGGTATTAACTCCGTGGGGAAAAACAGAAATTGAAAACTAATAAATTGAAGATCTTATCAATTATTTTGAGTTTTGCCTTTGTGGAGACTGAAGAATCTCCACATGTATTAAATACAATTTTTTTGGTGACTGGCAATGCCATTGTATGGATGGCATCATAACAAAGAGGAAAGGAAACTCCAACTTTGGAAATGAGTAACAGTTGTCTTGCTGCAGTAGTGATGAGGAACGTATCATTGCATTAGAAACTAAGAAATTTTCATTTTTAAGATTACATTGATAATTTTAGAAGTAAGAAAAAGGTAAAATTAGCTGCAAATGCTGTTACATCAGTTTTCACACCTTTCCATTAATTTTAATGGAATTGAATTTACTTGCTATCACCTTTAGTGCCAGAGTGGATGTTCAAAACCAGATATCATTAGAAATACATTTTTGGCATAATGTATTAAATTATGAAAACATAATGGCAGCAAATGGCAGGATAAGCATGATTTACAACATGAGCTACGCAGAGTATTTTTTGCTAGCAAGACTTCGGTAAATATGTTAACATGGACTGCAAAATATTTTAAGTTATGGTATGAAAACCACAGCGTATTGTGAGAATGGCATCAAAAATAATGCATATACAGTTTAGGAGTCATGGGATTTCCCCGTGCTTATGAAACAAAAGCACTTCAATATGAAACTGTTCACCTAGTATCCTCACTTGCCTTCAAAGTTTTCACAGGATTTCTGTTGTTCACACCTGTCTCTATTACTCTTTTAAATTATCCTTAAGAGAACAAGCCACACACTTCAGGCATATAACATAATCAGTAGCACTTACCACACAGCACTGTCCATTTTATCTAGAAGATGTAGCCACCCATAAGCACAGTTTTGAACACTTTTGCATTTGCGCTCTAAACATGATTCTCCAGAAGACTTCATCCAGTCTCTAGGGCTCTGTGCTGAAACAGTGGTTTGCCGTCAGACAGTCATTTGCAGGATTCAGACCAGAAAACAAAGCTGATTCTAACTGAATGCAAGAGTCCTTCTGAGGATCAGCATCTTGATGGTCAAGGTGCTGGGTCTTAGAATATGAGGTCCTGAGTTTGATCCTAAGTGCCATGGTCTATGTGACACTGGACTTAGTCTCTCTATACTTTTCTCCCACCTGTAAATGTGACTGAGAAGAACCCAGCTAATATAATTGCAGTTGCTGGGTAAATATGTAAAATAGAAACTAAGTACCGCCTGTAATTCTAAAGACACTTACTGGCATCAAGGACTGTATTATTTTTTAACCTGCCATTCTGCATCACTGATTTTCACTGAAGAGTTGAAGAATTCAATACCCATCTGAAAGTAATCTCCCTTCAGTACATTATTTAATTTTTTCTTGCTTGGTATGCTTGAAAGATCTGTAATTGTTTTAAATTACGTTATACATTACTTTGACATATTCACCTATTAAAGGAGCTTTATAAAAACTGTATGGTATTACAATATAGTTTTCCTACGGTAGCAATCAATAACCGCACAACTGCTTGAGGACATTGCATTTCTCAAAAAGACACTCATGAAATATTCAGAAATACCTCAAGTTTTCCATTCAGAATTTTGCTAAGCAAGTGCATCTGTATCTTCTGAAGAACAAGCACAATTCTTTGTATGTGTTGCACATCATTGGTACCAATGCTTAGAGAGTTTGTAAAGAACAAGCAGAATATATTCTCTGTTTATAATGTTTTGGACAAATAGGCAAAATCTAAAGCTTTGTGTGTTCTATTGTATTGAAAGCTTATAAATTTGGGGAGAAGAGTGCATTTCACCTTATGGTTTCTCTATCTAATAAAATGTGATGTGTTTCATGATTTGGGAATTGAAAGATGTGGTGTAGGGGCAAAAACTTTGTTGCTGTTAATGTAGCGTGGGCAGACTGGTATGAGGAAATCTAGACATATTATTAAAGTGGGAAGAAATATCCACATATCTTTCATTAATTTAACTTTATACTTTAATAGATCAATTGCTTTATACAACCACTGTCAACTCAGGAAAACTGCTTGTCACCAATTTTGCAAACCTACCAGTTCAGATCACATTCACAGCTAACAGAACCACAAACAATAAATGAAAACTTTGCCACCTTTGCTGTCATCTGTAGAAGAAATATTTATTCTTTAAGAAAAAAAGGTATTACAGGAGTAGAAAAATTAGTCACAGAAGGCTCTCTACCTCTTTATGGTCCTATAACAGTATAGAATACTCGCCTTTCATGGAAATGAACTTGTTTTTGCCATGTGGTTGGGGATCTCAACAGCTACCACCACTGCTCCTGCTGTTGAAATGTAAAACATTACTCACAGCACTAGGAGCTGTGAAGAAATCTGTCTTCCTGTAGGTGAATGAAATTGAATGCCACTTTGTATCTTATTCTAAGTGACTCTGTACATTTAGAGGCACAGTAAATTCATGTTCATTCCACAGTGTAAAACCTTTCAATACCTGTTCCATTTTCCTGAGAGAATTCCAGAAATCTGTAAAAGGCTTTGAGTTGGTTTTCATCAATTTCATTCCCAAACTGCACAGCCACTGGAGAAGAATAAACCCTGAATATTTCTGCAAACTAACTCTCAAAAGCTTTGAACTTGAGAAGTTTCTTATCAGTAAAGTCAGAAAACTGATTAATCCAGCCTGATATTTATTTGTTCTACTAAAATGTCAGTTACCAATTCATAGTATCATACAGTTTGAGTGTTTTTTAATATTCATTAATCCAAATACCCTATATAGTTTTTATAGAGAATCTTTCCTTAGTCAAATGATTTGAACTTTTTTTGAGCAGGGGGACTTGTCTGCCCATCTTCCTTTATAAAAGAAGTATAGCTGTATCTGCTTTGAAAATCTCAAACCCCAGTACTAGGAAATTGCTTTATTTCCCTTTTTTAAAATAAGTTATCTTTAAAACATTGGACTATTTTTTCTGTTTTCTACAGCATTAATCTGACAGGGAATTTTCATGACTGAGATCAAGAGAATTTGTCTCTGAAAGGATATTTTTCATCTCTATTTGCTGTTATCCCTGCTAGTATGATAGTGTTAAACTGACAGCTTCCAACATTATGGAATTGCACATGTGCAGCATTCTTCTCAGATAGTGCTTTATATTTGCAGGATGTTTTACACTGGCAGATAATAGGAAGGGATGTCAAGTCAGCATCACAGTAATTCAATTCTCTAAGATTTATTGCAATAATCCATAACATCTAGAGCTGATGAGGAACCTGAACTCTTTGATCATAGTAATATTCTTTAGAAAATTGATTTTTTTAAAGTATATGTTTGGAAATTAATGCTAGCTATGACAGCCTTTATTGGGTACACTTCAAATGGTTTCAGATCGACTTGCCTCCAAATGAGAAGTGTGGATGTAAAGGCCAAATACTGTAAATGACAATTCATACCAGAAAGCCACATCTAAGGCACTGAAGTACAGTTCTAGCTGTGCAACTGCACAGATTGCTGGCGCAATTACAGGTATCTGTATTTTAAGGTACTGTGTTACTACTAATCCCAGTTTGGACTCCAGCTTCAGTGCTTCACAGTTGGTTTACTGCTGACACTTGCTATCCTTTCTTTGCCTGGACTTTTTGTATCACAGATACTACTGCACCTCTTTCCTTTTTGAGAGTAGCAACATGAATGGAGAATCACATGGCTGAGTAAATCAAATCTGTAGGAGATACAGGACATACTCAAGTGAGCCCTTTATGTTGTACTTGTCAATGGTTCTATTCTATAGTTTGCAAAAGACATTATGTTCCTCATGGTAAAGTGTACTTTCTATTAAGCTTTCATTGAGAACTGAGAGCTGTGAGAGAGCCCCAAACTGCCAGAGCTTTGAGGTAGTGCTGCCTGAACCTTTTCCTTATAAAGAGCTCTCCAAAGAGGATCCAAATGGCTTTGAAGTTCAAAAAGCCAGGTTCTCTTAGGCTATGAACTGGAATAATTAATAAAAGCTATAGAAAACGCCAAGTGGCCAGATGGAGCAGAATGGAAATACAAGGTTTATAAATCAGTGACCTCCTCCTCCCTGTGACCTTGCAGGATGATCTTTGCTTTCAGTCATCTCCTCGCTGCTGTGTTCCTACAAGCTCTGCCAGTGCTTATTGGTCCTTGGCAGTATCTGCTATTGGTCTGCTCATAGCCCTTTGCTGCTCTTAGCAATCACTCAGGCTCTTTCTGAGCTGCAGGATCCAGGAGTACTCTCCCTCTTCACCTTTTCCTGTCTCTGCCCTGCAGTAACCGAGACTGCTGCATTTCCCAGAGGTGCAGCTTCTGCCACCTCCTAGGGGACACCACCAGACTGCCACTCCTTTTAAAGGAATGAGAACAGACAAATTTAACAGTTTGATCAAAAGGAAAGAAGCAGGTTTGCGTATCAAACACTACACGTGTATGTTGTCAGAGTGATGATGAAGATTCCCCTCATGATCATACAATATAGCGAGAGTGTTAGTTGTATATATGCATAGTGTATGACTGTCCTGGTTTCAGCTGGGATGTAGTTAACTGTCTTCCTAGTAGCTGGTACAGTGCTGTGTTTTGAGTTCAGTATGGGAAGAATGTTGATAACACACTGATGTTTTCAGTTGTTGCTCAGTAGTGTTTAGACTAGAGTCAAGGATTTTTCAGCTTCTCGTGCCCAGCCAGGGCACCTGACCCAAACTGGCCAACAGTGTATTCCATACCATGGGACGTCCCATCTAGTTTAGGAACTGGGAAGTGGGGGGGCGGGGAATTGCCGCTCGGGGACTGGCTGGGTGTCGGTCGGCGGGTAGTGAGCAATTGCCCTGCGCATCATTTGTACATTCCAATCCTTTTATTACTACTGTTGTCATTTTATTAGTGTTATCATTATCATTATTAGTTTCTTCTTTTCTGTTCTATTAAACTGTTCTTATCTCAACCCAGGAGTTTTACTTCTTTTCCCGATTTTCTCCCCCATCCCACTGGATGCGGGGGGAGTGAGTGAGCGGCTGCATGGTGTAGTTGCTGGCTGGGGTTAAACCATGACGGGGGGCACAAGGATTTGGGAGGGGACACAGCCGGGACAGCTGACCCTGACTGACCCACGGGATATCCCAGACCATAGGACACCATGCCTAGCACATAAACTAGGGGGAAGAAGGAAGTGGGGGGATGTTTGGAGTGATGGTGTTTTGCTGTGTATGACTATATGTATCCAAGAGTGGCTAATCCATTAATGTGTATATTTGCATACTGATGTTACATAACATACTCTGTTAGGAGATACTGTGAATCACTTAAAATGTATAAAAATGTTTTGAAGGATAGCGGAGGTTCAAAAGATACACAATATCTTAACGGATAAAACATTAGTCCTTTAAAATGATGGTGCGCCCTGGAAAAGCATTCTTGACTCGGGGAATTTCACTTAATTTCTTACCAATTAAGATAATTACTGACTTGGGCATTGAGAAACAAAGAAGCCAACTGAACAAATGCCTGTGGAAGACACCTTTCCTTTTCACTCCTCAGGCCCAGCTCTAGCCTGGACACCTCACCTGGCGTCCTGGCCTCCACTCCCCTCGCTGCCGCGGCAGGGCACGCTCAGGCCTTTCGGGTGCGCAGGAGGGTGGGCTCAGGGCCTCGTCGTTCCTTTCTGCTGCTCCTTCCTTCTTATTCATCTCCTCTGCTCTGGTGGGGGCCCTCCACGGGGACCCTTCTCGCATGCCACCTTCGCCTCCGACTGGTTGACTCTGTGGGCAGGATGGGGCAGATTGTAGAGCTGACTGGGACCAGCTAGGACTCGTTAGGACTGCCTGGGACTGCTAGAACTGCCTGGAACTGGCTGGGACTGGCTAGGACTGGCTCGGACCAGCTGCAGCTGGCTAGGACCAGCTGGAACCAGTGCAGGGCAGCCCCTGCTGCTGAACCCTGCCACTTGTGCCCAGTGCGTGCTGTAAAGTCGTCTTTTCTTGTATATTAATTGCTGTAGGGACCATTTAGTGACAGCCTGTCAGCTCATTGAGTGGTCACCTCTCAAAGTGGCCTGCGTGGAAGTGGAGTAGATGGAGTTGAAATTGAAACCCAAGTTGTAGGAAACTTGCTCAAGACTGGCTTCTTTTAAAGGTTTGTTCTTTTTTTATACTGAAAATTTGTTTTGTCTTGCTCGCTTAAGAACTTCTCTGTTATTAAAAAAATACTGAAGGTAGCATGACCTGTGAAATGTTCTCAGAAGTATTTCCAAGTCCTGGAAAAGGCAGCAGGCAGTGAGCCACCACTTACTGCACAGGAAAGTCACATTTCCTTGGTTTTCACTGGAACTAAAATACAAAATTACTGTTACAGTAAGGGCTCATTCAGGTAGGATAAAGATAGGTAAGCACGCATGACAAAGGTCTGGCATCAATGACTATTCATTTAGATGTTGTTCTTCCAGGCTGCCCTTGGGATATATATCCCTTTTAAAAATGAGCATGTCTAATAAAGTTAGAATAGGTATAAAATGACTAGAAATGTTTTTTCAAACAGGTCCAGGTGGTATTAGTGTTCTCTTCCATAGGCATAGTTGGAGGGATGTCTCTGCTGTTGGTCTTCCAGGCCAGCTGCCTACTGCCTCTTGCCCCTGTGCACTGTCCCGAGTAATACTGCTGTCTTTGTTTCTCCTATCTGAATATCTGAATTGCATAATCCATATATTCAAATCAGTAAGCTAAGCTATGTTGCAGAAACATAACAGGATGTTTTGTCTCACTATAGTAATATATATCCACCCAGTTGGCCAGGTTTTCTGTTTGTGTGACTCAGCGGAATTCTACTGAAATTTATGAACTAAATGAGTAATAATAGCTCAGAATTGCCACAATTGTTTAATCAATAGAAGTGATTTTTAAATCCTTACTACTATATTTTATTTTGTCAGTTAAAAAAAATAAGGAGTAGGCATTGCTTTATTTGAGGCATAGCCTTACATTCCTGTTTCAGAGTAAGGACCAGTTGTCCTAGTGCTATATAGCCAACTGCTTCTTTTTGCAGGCCTTGTATTTCGGCTTATGTAAACCTCTTCTGTCACAGGTTTCTTACTTCTAGCATGATAATTCCTCTTAGGAATACTTATTTACTGAATCAGAACCAAATTCTCAGGTGCATGAGTTGTCCCATTAAATCCAATTGAACAACTTAAAATGGGTCCTAATGCTCATTGTGCATTGGTATGCATGAGCTCATTCATGGCAATGGCAGTGCAGTTCCTCCAGGTGCTCAGAGCTTCCTGTTCATATGGAAGTCAACAGAAGTGTGAAAAGACTCACCGCATTGGGAGAGTGAGTCTACAGACATTATTTACATGCACACACACGGTTACAATGTTTCCAGTTTCTTGACCAGCCTTACACTGCGTAAGTAATTTAAGCCATTTCCTGGCTGTACTTTCTACAGTAATTCAGACATGGAGAGTTCTCTCCAGTGTTCTTCACCATTTGATAATATTTCTGGGTATTGCAAATTTTGTCACTTTGTGGCATTACATCTATACTGTGCAAAACACAGTCAACATGTTAGCGTTATAACATGCTAAAAAATTATTTTATGTTGCCTGTAATTGTCAGTACTAGCAGGCTGGCTGTTCACACTTCAAACCTTGTGCTTAGTAATAGTGCAGCTTTTGGTAGTTTCTTCAATATGTTATACTAGTCTTATGTTTAACCCTTTTGTATAGCAAGTGCATTTAGCTTCTGCAAGGAACCAGTCTCAAGATCAGATCTAGAAGTCTTTCATCCTTAACTGTGTTTAGTAATATCTGTACAAAGACTTCATAAATGTATACATTAATTTAAATTAGAAATAGTAACCAAACAAAGGAAAACCAACAAATCTTTCCAATGTGTGGTAGCAGAAATTGTGCTGGGAATCTCTCTGCATGGGGCTTGACTTTTCCCAGTCTTTTGCAAAGCAGTGAATATACATTTCTAAGTACTGTAAAATATATATGATGCATTGCTCATTTATTTAAAACAGCAGCAAAATAGTATTTTTAGATTGTGAAGATAGGATTCAAATTGATTAATCCCAAAAATGTGAATATTCTCTGTAAGGCAGAATGCTATATATTAAATGATTTAATAATTGGATAATAGGAAGCAGAGATGGGACACCATTTAGGAGAGGTGAAGTTGAATAAAAAAAGTGGTTAATATGACTGGATACACCAGCAGAGGGGAAGCACACAAGCAAAATCCAGCTTGAATAATAAAATATTTACCAAATAATTGGTTGTGGCTGACAGTGCTTGCTTTGGGCATGTTGCACTCTTACCAGATGTTACTCTTGAGAAAGGTTTAACGTGTTTCAAAACATTGAGATGTGCGGCTCATTACACTTTCCATTTATAGGAGCTGTCGCTGGAGATTAAGGTTCACCTTCTTAGTTTTATTCTTAAACAATATAAAATAATCTGGTTTAAGTTATACCCACCCTTATTTTAAAGCTTTTGTGCTGCCAGGATGGTACAGTGGAACCGGGTGGATCTGGGAATTCAGGAATGAGCTTATCTATATGGGCTAAGCCATTCTGAGTTGGAAACTGAAACTGGAAGCGCACAAACTAAAAGAAAATTTTGTTATCTCACTGTCAACAAAAGCAAGTATTTCCTTCACTTTCTAGGCTGCTGTATGTTACTAATCCGTTGTATAGATGTGCACTAGGGGACCACAAAGTATCTGCTTTCGTCAAAAGTACAAATAGGGCTTTAGAGTAAAGTTTTTTTCCAGGAAAGATAGCATGCCTGTTACCACTTTTTTGTTGTTCTTTGAAGAATGAATTTGTGACTTAAAAGGAAAAAGATTTAGTGTAAACTCAATATTTTGAAGCAGAGAAAACAGATATTAAGAGAGGACACATTTGAGAGAAGTGTCCTCAGGAGAAAACATACTAATAGATGTTCCAATAAGAGAGGAAAGTTGGCCAGCCATGAGAGGGATCATAAATAACATAATATTTCTTTTTTTTCTTCCTTACAACCTTCTGCTATATTACTTCAATATCTGTTGTGCAAATCCAAAACTTATTTTCTCTGTTGGTTGTTCGTGATCAGCTGAGAAGTTTATGTTACAGGAGAACATAAATATCACAAAACCATCAAGGCTAAAGGTGAAGACAAGTGTTTTATGATTTTATTTAACCCCATCAGGGTGAGATTGCATTCTTGCAAAGAGCCGATACAATGGAGACTAGTAATTGTGCTCTTCATTTAACTATCATTTCCCAGTGGTCTTCAAAGCTTGTATTTCATGTTATAAACATGAAAAAGGCAACGTATTAATTGTGCAAAATGCTTTAAATTATAGATTGTGAAGTGACTGTCAGGAACATGTGGACATCTGTTAAAACCTTAGTTCTAATTAATAAGAGGAAAAGAGTTGTTTCCAGATGCTTAGGAAGCAGTCTTTTTCATAATGGGTTGTTTCAATGGAAGAACAGTGGGAGCATATTCTGAATATATGTAGTTGCAATCTCACCTGGTAAAGTATTTAGCTTTTAATATGGTAGCTAAAATTTTACCTCTGATGTTTTGAGATAGAAAGCTAGTACTTAGACCTGAAGCAAACATATTAAAATGCTTAAGCTGTAGTTGCTCTTTCTCTGACAACTCTCCTGTAAGTACTTACAAAGAAGTCAGAAAGAAAAGGTGTTTTTAAGTTAGATTTAAATGTCTCCTATCAAATAATATTCATTTCCCAATACGAGTGTCTTCAACCATTTGAGAATTTTAATTCCTGTTGTGAACTGATATCCCAGGATGTCACAAAAAACAAAGTTACACCATTCTGACAGATCTCCTTAATATGACCTTGTGGTGCAGGGGCATGCTGGTCTCAGAGAGGACTCAAGATCTAACCCTCACTTTTTAGCTAAACACTATTTTCAAAAGTAACCTAAAGTTACCCAAATTTGTATTTCTAAAGTCCTCAAAGAAGGCTGCATAATTTGCCATAGCACTATTCTGACAGGATGCTATTCGAGATCCTAAATGTCTGTGCTGTGCTTTGTTGAAGGAAATTAGCTAAAAATAAAACATTATATTAAAATTCCTTCATTTGAACTGAATTCTGTGTAGGGGCAAGTGATCAAGTCTGAGTACAGAAAGGTTGTTCCTTGTTCATTAAAGTGTTCTTATTATTCTGATCACTTATTCCATAATATAGCTGTATGAACAAATGAATAGCTTGAATTCAGACCAACCTTTATGTTTTAAGACGCACGCACAGATGTAAGTGTGTAGAACTTAACTGAACAGTCCGAAGAGTGCATCTGAAGAAGAATCCAGTTTCTGTTTGCACACTCCAAATACATATGTGTAAGTAAAACCACACTATTTTGATACAGTTCATTTTCAAAATAGGACAGAGCTTTTTCTTTTTTTTTCTTTTTTTTTTTCTTTCTTTGCAAAAGCGTCCTTATATCTTGTACTTCAAATATAAAACACTCCAGGAGTTTGTGATGAGTAAGAAGAAAATCAGCTTGTGCAACATCCATTATTGACTAGTTGTAACAATGAATTAAGTAGTTTTTTCTGCGTCTTATTGGCAGTATGACTCTTAAAAGTAAACTCTAGCAAAAAAAGCAAAAAATATCTATATAGTAGAAACTGAAATGGTAATTTTCAATTCAAAGCATAATGCTTTTAAATATTTGGAAATTCTGAGACTAAAGACACTTGTCAAAGAAAAATATTTGTTTTTCCCAGTCTGTAAATTGGCCTTATTTAGTGTTTTACATGTAATGTTAAGCTAGGTCTACATAGATCAGAGCAGGAAGTGTCATGTTTACTATGCCCATATCACGAGCCAGCCAGATGTATGAGGTAGTTCTGGTCACATTTTAGTGAGCGAGTCCAGCCTGGTAATCCACACTGCATGGAAGAATATATTTATTAGGTTGTAGCATCGTTCCTTACTCCTGTAGACATGTCTACCTGTCTTTGTTACTGCAGGACAATGTGACTGTACTAGATTGCAGAGGTTTATATAGACTCATGCTGGAAATGCCAGTACCATGAACTTCAGAAATACTAGCGAAATTCACAGGCAGAAAAGAGCCAACAGAAGACATATCCAGTATTGATGGAGGGCCTCATACTCTGTCTGAATCTTTCTGTTTCCAAGGCTTCCTCATTGTAGCTCCAGATATCAATATAGATGGAGACGAGCTAATATAAAACCAGAGAGCACTGCAATTCTAGAGTGAAGTATGGGAAAATTTATTCCAATGTTGTGTGATATGTATGTTCAGTGTTTTTGATATGAATGTATTAACAGAGCAGAGATGATAAATAAAGATGTAAATGGGGGTCAAACCCTCTACGCCGAATTGCATACTTCCTCTGTTGTGTGAGGGAAGTCAGTTCAAAGCTGACTGGCTTATTGCAAATCAAGATGTAGAATAGGTGGGATAATGGAAACAGAAACACCTGTGTCTTTGCAAAATTGGAGATACGAAGGTGGGTAAGAAAATGAGCTGATCTGATCCAATCAGCAACATTTTGTAATATACTCGAATCCGTCATAACTATGCAAAGCATCAGAGTAACAGGAACATGCATGAGATAAAGCCTGCCTCTCCTTGGATTAGCAGGCTAAATGAGTCACAAGCATAGCCGAGTTATCAGGTAGGAGGCATCACAGTGAACTGCCAAACGCTTTTGAAACAGCCTGCTCATGGGACTGCATGGGCTCCTGACTCACAGCATGTGTTGAGGCACTTGTAGCAGAAAGACGGTGCAAATCCTGCCGTTGCTCAGAGATAAGTGTAAGACCAATCTCATCCACTGCAGGTACCAGGCGGTCAGCCGTCCTCCCGCTCCCATTAACACATGCCAAGTCATCTCTGTCCTGACTGGTTACCTGGTAAATATTTTTTAATGCAGTGAACTGTTCCAGCTCTTACATTCCTGTTCCTGGGTGATACGAGTCACAGTCCTGATGAGTTGCACTCTACCTGTCCTTGGCAGGCACTGTTAATGAGGATGGCTTAATGACATCTCCCTTTGATACAGTCACACTGTGCTCTGTGTAATAGTAGCTAGCTGTGAATCTGTCTGCAGAGTAAATTTATATTGATGAGGCAGTTGCCTGAAATTATGTTCTTCAGCTTTATGTGTTCTGTTTGCCCTCAACTTTTTTTTTGTTTTGTAGACTTGTTTTTGTGGACTTCTTTACTAAGCAGGCTGGGTTTATGTGATCACACCTCTAATAATCCCTTCCCCAATCATTATGGACCCATGGCTAAAGTTGATAGAGGAATACCTCACTCACCATGGCAGGAGAAGGTGGAGAGAGAGTGCAACATGGGCTGAGGCCAACTGTATGAGGTTCAACAAGGCCAAGTGCCGGGTCCTGCACTTGGGTCACAACAACCCCATGCAGCGCTATAGGCTTGGGGAAGAGTGGCTGGAAAGCTGCCCGATGGAAAAGGACCTGAGGGTGTTGGTCAATATTTGGCTGAATATGAGCCAGCAGTGTGCTCCGTTGGCCAAGAAGGCCAATGGCATCCTGGCCTGTATCAGAATTAGTGTGGCCAGCAGGACTAGGGAAGTGATTGCCCCCCTGTACTTGGCACTGGTGAGGCCACACCTTGAGTCCTGTGTTCAGTTTTGGGCCCCTCACTACAAGAAAGACATGGAGGTGCTAGAGTGTGTCCAGAGAAGGGCAACCAAGCTGGTGAGGGGCCTGGAGCACAAGTCTTATGAAGAGTGGCTGAGGGAACTGGGGTTGTTTAGCCTGGAGAAAAGGAGGCTGAGGGGAGACCTTATCGCTCTCTCCAACTACCTGAAAGGAGGTTGTAGCAAGGTGGGTGTCACTGTCTTCTCCCAAGTAACAAGTGATAGGTCAAGAGGAGACAGCCTCAAGTTGCACCAGGGGAGGTTTAGATTGGATATTAGGAAAAGTTTCTTTACTGAAAGTGTTGTCAGGCATTGGAACAGGCTGCCCAGGGAAGTGGTTGAGTCACCATCCCTGGAGGTATTTAAGAGATGTGTAGATGTGGCATTTCGGGACATGGTTTAGTGGTGGACTTGGCAGTGCTAGGTTTACGGTAGAACTTGAAGATCTTAAAGGTCTTTTCCAACCTAAATGATTCTATGATTCTACGATGGGAGGGAAGGGTAACTCAGTTGTTAGAATCATTTCTACACAGTAGCACTCAACTCAATAACCACCATGTGTATACTGGCAGGTAGAGTGCACGGAGTATCTTGATCTGATGTCAAGGTTAAAAAGGCTCATTGAAAGTCTTGAGAGTATTGTTAAAAGCTCTGTTAGGGAGAATGTGCAGACCATAGGAATGAAGTGGAGAGACTGCAGTGGGAAATATGGAACTTGAGCAGTGTACAAGGTACTGCAAAGGGTGCTGTGAGATGGAGGTGTAACCGGGGAGGCATGGAGGCATAGTGTGCATGTTAAAAGAGATGACAGAGATTAGAGATTATGGTGGTGAGACGCAGGCTGTGGGGAAGGTGGCATGTTGTACCTTGGAATAAGGGCCAAATTGCATAGCAAGGTAATTGTTTAGGCTTCAGATTTTAAAAATAAACAAACAACACTTAGATATAATTTCTGATCTTGTAATAAGATCTTTCTTCAGGTAGCTACAACTGAAGGCCAATAAAAATTCAAGAAGTAAGTAAATAAATTACATAAAATATTTGAGTTTTGTGGTCAAATATATGGAATGATAAAATCAATAAAATCTTGTTTTGTATCCCTCAGTCTTATCTTAAAACTATTACTGATAAACAAATACAGAATTTTACTAAGGTTAGTATTGTGATCTAAGTCAATTGTTAATTAAATAGGATAGGATTATTATTTTGTCCATGAAATTTTATTTTTAGTTTGGATTCAGAGCTATGTTATTGCACTTGTCATGTACATGTACATTTTGAATACATAGCCCTACATGTTGTTCCGATGACTATTTTGATGGTATCAATTAAACCTTAAAGCTGTTTCAAGCTTTTTATACAGGTTATGCTTGTTTTTTAGAAAATTCCCTTTAATCTTCCCTGTAATTGTTTTTGAAACTTAAACAACTTCATGATTTACTTTGCGATGATAGGGTGCATGGCAATCTGTGTTGTTTCCTAATCCTCACTTATCAGTATAAATCCTGACATGGAAATTTTCAGTCAGCATTTTCATTGATCAAGATGACTTACCCCTTTGCAGTCCCTGGAAAGGAGGGGTCATATCTCAGATAATCTCCAAAATTCCTTTATTCTTTCCTGGACCCCCATCCCACGCCAGCAGGTCATGTGGAAAAGGGAGAAATCGATACCTATTGAATGTGACTGACATGAGTGCTGAAAAATCAGAGTTTGGGTTCATTTCTGTCAATTCAGCCTGCCTTGAGTGAGAGAAGTTAACAGCACAAAATAGCTGAGTCAGGCTGGGTGGGTTGTGGTTTTTTTGGTGGTTGGTTTTTTTTTTTTCCTGTGTATTAGTCTGTTTGCTGGAAAAATCAGTTTCACGGGGTTCAAAACAAGGCACTCATTTGAGTAGGATGTATTTGCTGGCAAATGTCTTTGCTTTGCATGGTCCCTAAAACCACTGGTGGAGGTGAGGATGATGGTGCCAGTAATCTGATTCACCCACTTGTCCTTCTTTTAGGACAGTGGTTTGAGGTGGGAATTTCCTCCTCAGCTGGAAAGGTTTGAGGTCACTTCTCATGTGCCTTGATGCACCTGGCATTGAGCCATGGAGATTCTTCAGTCCTGTCATGCCAGCAGCGGCAATTTTCTTGGGGACAAGGAAATACTGACCTCAGCATCTCCTCTTCTGGGTGGTAGTCTGAAGATGCATTCTTCATTTTCTGTAGCTCAGAGCCTTGAGGTGCAACAGGGAGAATAATTTTACCCACTTACACTGATTCCTCACTGCTTTACTAACAGGAGTACAATTAGTATTTGAGCTTCAACCCTCATCTCCAGGTAGGACAGCTAGCTAGAGTTTAAAACATTGCTTCATTGCGAGATGTGTGTGTGTAGAATGGCAACAAGGTGTTATACCTCAAGCTAATGCTGTACGTTATTGATTGTGAGCTAGTATGGGAATATGAAATAGAAAAATCACACAATTTCTTTCCTTTTCTTCTCTTATTTTTCACCTGAGCAAAAACAAAGGTTACAGGGATTTGTCTTGTTCATAGTAAAGTGAAGGTTAATTAGTAAATACTTTTCAGAGCACTATTAAAATCCTCAGATTAAAGGCTCCAAATACTGCAAGTATAAAACATTCTTATTTATTATTCATTTATTTTCAGCTGCTTCAGGACATACGTGAAACTAATTTCTGATTTCAAAATACAATTGTAATTTGACACCCAGTTTTTAATCTGGGGGTTTTTTGTTGTTTTTCTTTGGGAGGGTCATCTTTGAATTGAAAAGCCATCCACAAAAATTACAGTGGAAATTAATGAGCAGAGTTTTATTGATGTTGAGGGCCTCTACAGGAAAAAAAGTATAAACATTAAAACCAATGCTGTGTTACACACTCTAAATTATAAATACTCACAGCCTCAAGTTTTCTTCTGTTTTTAAGTCATCCTCTTTATCTGGCCCCTGTGGTCTTTTCTCTGGTTGAGTTGATCAAAGCAAGATACTGAGGAGAAGAGTGGTGGCAATGCATTATGCTTGCTTAGCCCGGAGCTCTGAAGAGCTGTAGGAGTGTTTCCAGTGGTTGCCTGGTCTGAGCTGTGCAGAGGCCTGTCTCAGTGAAGAACTGGCCGGTTGACCTTTTTCTTGGACAGTATCTCTTTGCCCCTAGCCAGGGGAAGCCCAGAGTTGAATTCTTTGTCTTGGGTGACTGCTTTCTGTTGAGAAATATCAGTAAGGGACAAGTTCTGGACCATGTTGTTATGTATTAGCAAGGTTATGAAATGAGGTTTATGGGTCTAATATTCATTTTATTAAAGTTTTACAGCTCATCTTTAAACATAATTATAGAGTGTCAGTGTTTATTAGAGATCTGTGTCTGTTTCCAGAGTGCTCATTGCTGTGGTTTCTGAGTACTTGAGGTGCTGAAGTTATCAATTTGACTGTGAAGCTAAATTAGGCTGTAATGCCCTTGAGTATGTTTTCTCCAGATCAGGCAATAATCTCCATGATTATGGGCTCTGTTGTGTATTAATTCACCATGACTTGTTATGCATCCTAAACTGAAGATGCATAACCTATTTCAAGGTCAGTTATCTCCTAGCCAAATGTCTCAAAAGGGTAAATATTGATGAATTCCAGTGTTAAAGGCAGCTTTCCCTTTAAAAATGTAACACTGCTCTTACATGCTTTTATATAACGCATCCAAAGCTTGTCTTCCTTAGATCTTCTTAACACAGACATTTGTAGCAAAATTTTCAGCTTTTTATAATTAATGAAGAGAGACAATAAATTATTAACTCTACAACTATGACTAAATGCCTTTGCAAATGGTTGTTTGCTGGGAATGTGCAATTTCATTTGTGGTCTGGTGAAGTTACCTGTGAAGCTGTGGAATACTAGTTGTGGTGCCTGCATGGAGAAGAAGAAATTGTACAGTATGAGGAAAGAGAAAATTCAGAATACTGAAGGAGGATTTGAATTAGTGGGCACAGGAAATCAAGCAAGCTGTTTGCATTATAGTCTAGTGTTTTAATCCATGATAAGGAGCCAGAGGTTGTAGATTTCTCTATGCGAAACTCTGTAACAGAAGGCTAGAAAGCTGGACCCAAGTTCATGTGTTGTCATTGTGAATCTCAAGAAAAGGAAGCAACAAAAGGCAAATGGAAGACTAAGGAGAAGAATAAGGAGAATTTGCTTTATTGAACTTCACTGCAGTAGATGAAGCCATTGAAGGCATTTTCAAAATGGCCCCTAAGCTGGTGATTTTATAGCAGCAAATGTCTTACTTTTCCTATTTCAGTGAGATATGTTATAGAAATTTTATTTTTCGATCATCATAGATTTTTCAGAAGATATGATGAATATGAAGCTTATAGTATTCTAGATATGTGCATCTATTTCTGCGTTATTAAAATGACCTGCATTTCCCTAAAGCTTGCTGTCTGTATATCTCAGTGGTCTTTATTAAGGCAACCTAATGACCTAGTCATTATTATCTCAAAGCCTTCAAAATGGAAAAACTCAGAATAAAATCTTAGCTTGATGGAAATTGGCAAGGTTGCTGGCATAAGAACTCAGTAGTCCTGTCCTCAGCCCACTCTCTCTTTTTAATACCACTGTGTAGTATTGGCAACGACTTGAAGCTTGTGTAGCATTTTGTCACTAGTTCTCAGCACTGACTCAGACGTTTCATAGCCATTTTAGTACTGGTATATTGATTAGCACAAGAACAGTCACTGGAATCAAACTTAATATCAAAAAATCATATTAATAAATAATTATATATATTTCTTGGACAATATAGGAGCCAATAAGCTTAATTAAAATAATTATGAATAGGTCATGAAATAGTATGCCAAAATTATTCTTTTTCTTCATTTACAGAAAGTTACTTTTGAATTATAAATTATTCAAAGTTATTTCTGTTGTTGTGGCTGAACTGGAACGAATACTGCACTATACTTCATACCTTGTGGGTAGCATAGCACTTCTTAGAAGAAAAGGATGAATAAGAAGCTTCTTCTATGCTTTTGACAGATGAATAATATCTTATATTCTGAAAGCTTCATTTTTCATAGTTACATTGATCATTTGGTATTTGTTGTTTAAAAACTATGCCTCATGCTTTTTTAAGTCATTTTGTAGCAACAACACAAAAAAGCCCACAACATAGGGTCACAGCTGGACACCTCTGTTCACTAACTGTCTTCAGCTCCTCCAAGCCTTGCTGGTTTCTAAAATACAAACCAAAGTGAACAGTACTAGAAAACTATGGGTCTATATAGAGATGTGCTGTCCAATTCTCAAGCAGTGCAGACCTGATGCTGTGATTGTGCTTACTTCCCTAGACACACTTTATGTTGGCAGCACAAGTAAGTTTAGCCAGATGGCAAATGAGACTGCAGTTGAGAATAAGGCTTTAAGACAGAAAGTGGACAAAGCAGTGTTCTTTACTATTTTTTCTAATACTTTTTTGAAATAAAAAATTATAACTATATATAGCTTCACAGATTTTCCTTGAATTCTGTTGAGGAAGACTTTGCAAGATGGATAAAAATGTTCTTCATGATTGAAAAGAATAAAAATTCCCAAAATTAAGACATTCCTGAGAAGAACTATTTCCCTTAACTTATTCAGTAGTCTGCTCATTTTGAGGTATATTGCAACTGGGAGACAAACTGTATATTTTTAGAGAAGGAGGTAGGAGGTAAGCCTTGTTATTATATCTGGTATGTTCCTCATCCCCCAGTTCTAAAATTAAATCCCTGGCTGGAATTTAAGCTAGATGCCTGAAGCTGGCTATGAAGACCAGAATGTCTTAGTCCTTCTGGATGGAATTCATTTCACCTAATACTGGTATAATAGAGATGTCTGTATATTGAAATGATCACCTCTGCCTTCTTTTATAATGAATGTTGAGAAATAGGTGTGTATAGGTCTGCCTTCTTTCAGGTCTGTACATCAGATGAGATGAATTGTGGCCTTAAATAAGTGACCATTTTTTCTCTTTGCTGTGAGGCAACTAGCTGACATGTAATTCAATGTAGTCATCTACATTTGATTATATGAATCCCACTCTATAGCGTCTGTTGCATAATAAAAGAGGAAAAAAAAAAAGGACCCCTCCCCAAAGTAAATTCAAAATCCAGTAGACTAGCTTAGAAAAGCTGCTCAGTCCAAGGTCATTGCTGCTTGATTTAACTTCTCATTCTATACACTGCCTGTCTCACCTAATGAATTATGTTCAGCTGTCCATTAGTCTTGCAGAATACATTGCTCCTCTCCTTTTTCCCCTTTTACATTAAACATCACATTCATAGATAATAAAAATGTCCACAAAAATATATAGCCATAGAAAAATGTTGTATTCTTAATGGGGCCAGATATTTTGAGCCTAAATTTTCCCAGCAGGATTTCAAAATGGATGTGATTTCTTTTCATCAAAAAAGTCAGATAAATACAGGCATAGCACAGTTATTTGTGGTTAGGGGAACTTTTATCTGTCATCTCACTGAGTGTCATTTATCTAGAAGCATGAGGAAGACTGTGCATGCAAGAGAGTGGCTCATCCAGGAAGATCCTGTATGTGGATGTTTAAAGAAGAAATTTAGTAGATAGGTGACTTCCGTATTGTAAATGAACAGCAATTTTGAATTCATTCTGTGATAATGGGGATTGCGTGGCTTCTAAACCATTCAGCTCTATGATGGGATGCTTCTAGCTGAGCGGAGACATTTGGCTCAGTTTTTCCATGGGACGTGAGCTAGCCAGCAGGCTGGATGGCTTCCTAGGGGAGTATGCTGAGAGAAGTGTCTTCCTCCTATATTCTACAGCTACTCAACAGGCACCTTAGAGCTTTTGGGTAAGGGTCTCGGATCCAGTGCCCTCTGCCTTTCAATGAGTAGATCCACTTCCTAGGTAGATTGCCTTGCCATATCACTGCTGTAAAGGTAAAATTGTTTTGGTGAGGAAATAATGGAGGATTACTCAGGAGCAAAGTGAGTCCACAAGAAGACTTCAGTAAGATGTATCAATAGGAAGGACACTGGAAGCCAAGATTAGAGAGAAAGTGAAACTCATAGGTGGTCACCTTATTAGAAAGTTAATATTTTTAGACATTTTTTTCTGGAACAAAGATAAACTGGATGTTTCATGTCGTGACTAGGAGTACATTGGGATATTTCAGAAATCAGTGAGATAACGTAGCAAGTACCACTGTTGCTACAGTGACTGATGCAAGAAACAAGTGCTGAGGCTATACCTATGATCTTGGACAATGGATTCCTATGATATCCTCCCTACTTTTTTTTTCTGTAGTGTACTGTGGTAAGATGAATTCTCCAAATCCCACAGCAGTATTTGCATTTTCATTAGTCAGAGGATAATATACATAAACAAGGTTGACTGCAGGGACAGGAAAGTAGGTATTTCTGTTCCTAACTGAATGTCCTTCTAACAGAGATGCAAAATCATATTGCCTCCTGTGTTTTAGCTACACAGCCCTACGATTTTTTTTGTTCTTTATAATCCAGTAGGACAATTACATTATTCCCACTCCATCCTTTCCTCCAGCCTGATAACTGGGTTGCATTCCTGGGAAAGGATTTTGATAGCAAAATCCCTTCTGCCGAAGAAGGCTTTGGAAGAAACCTGTTTTCCTGCTTCTTGGATAAAGGCAACGCTAGGCTGGGATAGAAAAGATGAAAACAGTTCCCTTCCTTCTTACTCACCAACCTCATATTATCAGTGGCAGTTGCCACTGATGCTGAGATCTTATTGCTGAATTAAAGGTTTTTATTGTCTTAGGTGGACTCTGAGCATGTCTTGCTGGGCATATCTACTTCTAAGTCTTTGAAGGCAATGTAGGTGAAGAGATACAGTTTTAGACACTCAAAATGGCAGCAGTTTTAAGCATGTGCACAATAAAGGCTCTTATATGAATAGCTGACTCTTTCCATAATATTTTTATGACATTGCTAATATAATGGTGACCAATCTACATAGTAGGATTTTTCACTTTGTCTACTGATTGTATTTGCTCCTGTATGCTTATTCCATTTTTCTGACAGAAAATCTGATAAAGTAGGACTACTCTTATTTTCTCATATACAGCAAGAGACTTCTTTATACTTACAAATCCTAGGCTAAAAACAGAATAAACTTCTTTTTAAGTATAACATGTTTATTGTTAAAAGCCAAACAGATCTTGTTCCAAGTAGTTAATACTAATGCACCTTCCTTTTACCTCTGATAATAAAGAACATGAATACCTCAATAATGTTAATCACATTTAGATGGTGAATATCTATGTTGAAACCTGGCCCTGATTTCAGCCAAGTTGTTTGCACCACATGACTCCAGAGGTCCTTGCAGCCTAAATGATGATAGCCTATAACTACTACAGAATATTTTGACAAAAATTCTAAATCACTTCCCTTTTCTGGATTTGTGTGTCTTTCTTTTTTTATTTATTTTATTGAACACAGGCTTCCCATCCCGTTCCCATAAAGTAGTTCTTTAAACTTGGTAGATGATTGCTTTTATTTCCAAGGCAAATCACTGGCAGCTGTTGCAGAGTGATTCATGGTGTCTACATTTAAACAGTGATGCCTGATCATTATAAAATGATCCATCTGGGATTTTATTCTAGAGAGGGGACTTTCTGTGCTATGAAAAGACACAAAGCATGTGACACGGGGATATTTTAGTATAAGAACATAGCAAATGCTCTGTCTCATAGCTTCCTAGATTCTTGATCTTCCCCTAAACCTTAAACAGCAGCATATAAAGCTTAGTTATGGAAACTGTAAGTTGCTGACACAACTGTCCTGTTCTTTATTTACGGTAAGATTGTGCCTATTGGCATAGCCTTGAGCAAGAGGTGGTGTGTGAAATGCATCATTGTAATGTCAGCCTGGGGAAGTATGGTGACTCAGATTTTCCTCTGAATCACATTTTTCTCTTCTGCTTCCTCCTTGCTCTGAGGGAATAGTAATTTACTTCTGGAAATTAGTATCGTTCTGCAGTGGTGCAGCTGTTCTAGCCAACAAGTGTGGAAAAAGACTTCAATCTTCACCCATTCCTCCCTATGTTCCTCCTGCTCACCTGTTTCAAAGACGATATAGCTAGGTAAATAGTCTGGTTTACTCCTACACAATCAGGCCTAAAATTTGGGTGGTTTGCATAGGGCTCTAATTGCAGGGTTCTTCCATTCTTGTGTGGGTGCATGCTTGCAGACTAAACCTTACAGAGAAGACTCCCAAGGTGATATGGCAGCCTAGAGAAAATAAATAGCATTTTATTTTGGCTCAGTCATTCAAGTAAAACAGGACTGATAATTTGGAAATTTTGTATCAATCCATGAATTTAACTTTTCTTCATTAAATAACTTACAGTTTTGTACAGCAGAGTCAGTCCTAATGCAATCTGAAACAGAATCTGTCAACCTCTAGAACTGTATCCCTTCCCTGACTCTTACCAGTTTGAGTGGAAGTTTCTTGATGTTTTACTTGGTGACATCAACCCATGGAGGTTTGTTGTGCCATTGCTGCACGTGACTAGCACATCATATCCGGAACTGAATAGGCATCTTAGAACTTACACAATTGTAGGAAGGATGGCAGGATAACTGAATACCAGTTATCAGCACTAATTATGCTATAGGGGAACTAAAAAAAAAAATCTCTTTGTACTTTAATACATCTATGCAAAACTTCTCCAGCTCAGGTCTAAATATGATATACTGTTGCATCTGAGTTTATTCTGATTTGTTGCTTGCCATGTAGGAGAGTGTTGGTGAATAAAACACACACATGCGGCACTCTCTAACATTCTGATTTACTTAACATGAGTATATAGTAACAGATAACACTTCATATATGATTTCTGAATTGCAGAAGCAAAATATGGTGAAGAGCAAACCAAAAAGCAATTCATTTCCTCTGCTGAAGGACTGCAGGGCATTAATCAGGTGCAGCATCCTTAACCAGGGGAGATAGTGCTGGAGCAATGCTCTCCCTGTTTTTCCTTTGTGCTCATTCTTGTAGGATCTGTGATCTTACATACCTTCTTGTTTTCTCCTTTGAATTTTCATTATATGTAGCCACTGCTATGTGTTTGGTGTATGCTTTTTATTTTCTTTATTGTGCTCTAAAAGCAATTCTGCTGAGCTCTCCAAGCTGCACTCCTTTAGTGGCCAGGAACTGACCATTTGCAGTATGTGCTTCCTCCCCTGGGGCCTCAGTGTTATACCAAGTCTGTTCTCTCAAGACACCTATTATCATCCTGTGCTTTTACTCTCAAGGGCCTCTTCTAGAATGCAGACTTCATTATAACTATACTGAGCAGTTACTCCAACAAAACTCTGTAAGGCTGCTGTTGATCACAGCTGGTGTCGTCATTGCCAAGATCCAACCCATACTCCTGTTGTAACAGGGGAGTCCACTACATTCACACATACCTCAGTCTAGACCTCAACATTTTATCTTGCAGTGAATAGCCATCATTAATGTTTTTACATTTTGTACTGGTGAGGAAGCACAATGTTTTTTTTACTACAGTAAGTGGAGGAAGCATAGAAACATTTAGAATAAGCCTTTTATTAAGAGCTAGAGGAGGCCTGGAGGGATAAAAAGCCTCTGCAGTACAAATGCCCTGCTTAGCGTCTCCAGTATATATAAATGTTGGTAACCATTCAAAGGATAAACAGAATGCTACAATAAATTGTAATGTACTTTCTAGTTTGTTTGCCAAATAGACCTGATCCTAACATTGTTTCAGCAGTGCTTCATTTTTCTACTTAACTGTGTTATGCATCTTTTTTCAGTTTGAGGTCATTACCCTAATGGGGAATCAGAAAGAACAGAGAATGTTCTGTAATGTATTAAGAGACTTGTTATGAAAATCAGTGTGCCGATTACAGATTTTTTTATAGAATATGCCACGGTGCAGTTACGCATAAGAGGTTTGCATGAAACACCATGCCATATAATATGAATGCACTGGTGGTAAGACAGCTCCTTCAATCTTGCATCCTGGTTAAACCACTTGAAATGTGCTGGTTTTGGTGGTTGGGTTTTTTTTGTTCTTGTTGGTTTTCTTCCATTTTGGACTTGCTCTAGTTTACAGCTTCCTTAAAAGGAGCTGCTTTTTAAGGCATAATAATCTTTGGAGGGATTTACCAGCTCAGGAAGCCAAATGATTGACACCCTGTGTCAAGGCATCACCTACTAACACAACCCAGAAAGAGGTACATCCTTTTTCTGAAATGCTATTGGCATTGCCATTTACTTTGTAATCACTGTTAACACCTAGATTTCTATCAGCCAGTTCTTGCCTAGCCATATATTCCCCTTTTTGTATTAGTGCATGTAATTGCTCCTTTCTAGTATCTGTACTTTGCCTATCTCTGTTGAACTTTATCTTCTGAATTTTGAACACACTGAACTTTGTCAAGACCATTTTGAAGTCTCATGCTGTCTGACAAAATGCTTTTTATACCTAGAGTGGTATGAATGCAGTTTCTTTGCAGTTGTGTAAATCATTGTTGAAAATACATTCTAGTCCCAGATTTGGGCCTGCGCTGAAGATGCCCTCCAACTTTAGTGACTCCAAGTTTGATGACTAACAGTTGATAATGGCAGGAATGTTTTGGGTTTTTCCCCCACAGTTGTCTTTCTCTGTAGCAGTGGTTATAGTCAGGTTCTAATTAACAAATTAAAATTTGCAGCAGTATCACCAACCATATTAAAGTCCTTACATTTGCTCATCAGTAGGCAATGGCATTGGCTTTACTATGCTTGGCAAATTCTTGCTGGCTGTTTATACTTTGTCTTCTCTTCTTTTTATACCTTGTTTTTTTGATAGCTTATTTTGCAAAATTTTGACTTTCAAAGCTAGATTAATATGTTTCTAATTTCCTCTGTTTGTTTGTTGTTTTTTTTTTCTCCCAGTAGACAGAAGTGTTCTGTTTGCTATTCTGCTACTTCCTCCTCATGTTCTTGAAGGTGATCTCTCTGTTGAGACTGCTTTGGCTAGTTAGAAAGTTCTCTACAGAGATTCATTCTCTGAAGCTTGATAAGTCTGCCTTTTCTAAATATTCTTCAGCTTCTTTTCTTTTGTTGGTCTGCTGTTTAAAATGCATTTTGTTTGGTAGCTGATTATAATTAATTTTTCTATGTATGAAAACAGAAGCACAGTGTTGAACGCTTTAGCCATCTCTGTGTATCATCCATATTTTTGTCTTCTGTCCAATTAAATAATGGTCTCTTCTTTTCTTTTGTCTTCACGTGATTACTTAATGTATTTATAGACTTTTTCCTTATTGCCTTTTATGTCTCTAGCTAATTGAAATGCATTTTGCACCCCAGCCTTTTGATTTTTGTCCATATGGGGCATGTGAGCTATCCATTATGCTTATCATTAATCATGTGCTCTTTTTTCCACTTTTATAATGATTCTTTTTTCTATTTTCAGGTCATTAAAAAACTACTGATGCAGTTAGAATAGTCTCTTCATATTTTTCCTACCTACACTTCAAAAGGGGTTTGCTTTGGTGTATTCAATATAGTTTCTCTCAGTAGGTAGTGGCTCTCGTGCTCATTTATCCTTTAGAATATCTTCCTGAGAGATCTTACTGTGGATTTTTTTCCTCTTTTAATCTGTTTTTTAACTCAGAACTAAAGACTTCAAATATTTTTTTCATATAGTAAACTTCATCACTTCATGATGACCCCATATTAGCTTGTCACTGCCAGTTGATTCCCCTGTTAGTTAAAACGAAACCTACAATAGCTCCTCCTCAGTAGCTTTTTCCATCTCTTGAAACTTACTGAACTTTTGCATTAAAGATTTGATGAAATTATGTGTCCCCCCAAAAATTAAAAATAGTCCCCCAAGCCCCTACCTAGTCCTTGGCGATGACTCTGTTTTCTCTTGCTAGATCCATCCAGAGACATTTAATAGGTTCTTAGTTCTTCCTGAATTTCAGAAAAAGTTTTCTAGATATGCATTTCAACACCTCCTTGCCTGTGCTTGTTAAAAAGCAATTTCTTCCACTGTGTCTCCGTGATATCTATGATGTGTATAGATGCTTTTATGTTTTCCTTACTAGTATCCTAATATCTGGCATTTACCACAAGATTCAGATAAAATTCCATTATCCTCACTCTTATTTCTCTTACAGCCTTACCTCAATGTCTAGTTTCTAGATTTGTATTTTATGAGTAAATCTGTTTTGCAAGTACCTGTGGGCTTCTTGCAACCACTTTCTCTTACTCTACTGTAATAGCAAGACCTCATTCAACTGCCTCATATCCCAGCTGGAAACTCTTTCTGCTTCCTGTCAGGTACTATCAGTATTCTCCGTGGTCTTTAGGGAGATTATTGAGATTCAATTTCCCTTGGGACTGAGATGGCTTTTGCCTGGCTGTTGGATTTTACCAGGGCAACGTGCCATTGTTCCTAGGTTTTAGGCTTAATATGCACGCACAATAATTTTGTCTGTCTGTAAATCTTCCCCTTAAAATGTTAAGGTATGTGTGTAGATGGCTAATCCCGAGCTGTTGCACATCCAACAACATAATGGCATGAGGAACTGCAGGGTGCTACAGATTACAGATAGTAATGTACATGTAGGTGACCCATCCTGTCCTTTGGTGACATCCATAAGATGGCCACATGAGTGAGAGCAGAACACTATAGCTAATGACAGGGAACCACTAGTTGAACAGAACTGAGGACCAAGGCAGGCAGTACCAGGGCAACCGTATCAGAATCACCAAATAAGGGTATGAAGTCAGCAAAACCAGAGCCCGTGAGGAAAGGGAAAATAGAGCGGGCTGTTTATTTGGGAGGGGATGAAGGAGGCAAAAGGGAAGAGCTTGGGAAAGGGGGGAAAAGGGAGTATGAGGTCAAGCAGGTCATCTGCTTGGAGCTGTTTGGGGGTACCTGTTGAACAGCTTGCTCATGATCAGTGCAGTCTGTGGCAGGACAGCGTATCTGTTGCTGCTGTGGCTGTGCTGGTGTCTGACTGGCTTTGACGGTTGGGGAAACTGGGACGCTTTCCCCAACACCATTGAGGGACCTCCCAGAAGAATGGACTGAACTTCCTAACAAATCTCTTGTAAACTCACTGATCTCAAAGTTGTGAAGGGTTGTAGTTTTTGTAACTACACCTAGGGAGCTAGGGAGGGGAGAGAGACCCAAATTTGATCAGAGTGACAGAAAGACTTCAGTCTCAGCTCCGAAGTCAGCTGCGTCAGCATTAGGTGTGTGCCCATGGGCCAGTCAGTGCACAGTACTGGGACGCGGCTGGTCAGCAGCTATTAAGAAGCCTGGGAGAAAGACTGGGATGAGTTTAGGGAAATAGAGGGAAAAGAGGAATGGAAGGAAACTGGAATTACTACATGAGGGACTGGGTGCACAGGGAGAACCTAGAATACAGTAATAGGTATGTAAGGAGTCAGGACATAATTAGAAACAAGAAACAAAAGAAACATGCTTTTGTAGCCCCTGCTTATGGAACAAGGTGTTTCAGATCCCCATGGATTTCCTCCAACACGTTTTGGGGTGAAGAGGAATTATTTATTTAGCTTCCTTTTTCCGTAGTGAATCACCCTAATCTTTTAGGAAAGTAATCACCACAAACTTTAGACTTTAACTGTGATAAAAATACAATTTTTTTCCCTTGCTTTTCTTTCAAACTTTATCTGAAAATTATTTCTATTGTTCTGACTCGGCACTGATCAAATATCACTCTTATTCTCACAGAACTAACATCATCTGCAAATTATCTCCTTTGTTCAGATGTCTTTTCCATATAATGTTCACTGACTTCACTTATGACAAGCAATCTTTGTGTCATTCATTTGGGTAAAGAATGTAGTATGTGTGTATCACAGCTCTAGAGCTGTTATTGTGCAGATCCCAGATGAAATTTTCTACTGTCCTCTAGTGTGCTGTGTTCACAAAAATAAAAACAATTAACTAAATAAAATTTTCTTGTCTAATCAAACATATTTGACTTAAAATTCAAATCATCTTGTAAATGTAGATACTTTGGGAAAAATTCAGCAGTTTCTAGTCATGGAAAACTGAGCTTTAGTCTTCGTGATTACTTGCTGCCATAAGATAAAGTACTAGTGACCCCATCTAAACCAGACAAATAAGGAGGTAGGAGCCAGTGGCTTTAATTTGCAAGGTTTTGACACTGCTGTGGTTATGAATGATACCTTTGGCCCTGCTGTCTTACCTGCTGGCCTTGGTAGCCTTGCCATCTGCAGCTCTTCTCTCTTGTGACCTCAGGTACTGCAAAAGCCTGTCTGTTTTCAGTTTATATGTCCCTCAGTTCAAAAGACTAGAATTATAAGACTGAAAAAGACGAAAGCCTAAATCTACCATGTAAGCAACTTGACACAGTAGGGGACGTCAATCTGACTTGAAATCATTCTCTTCTAGCTCTTAAAGTAAAGAAAAATACAATCCGCATCCCCTACTCATACACCACTGTAGTGGCTTTTCTCTTAACCCTTTAAAGACTGCTTTATCTGTTTGTCTATAGACAAGAATCACCATGGTTAAATCACTATTTATGTTCTGAGAAGCTGTAGGTATTCAAGTAATTCTCCTTGTTTTCTGTGCAATTTGATAGAGAAAATTCTGCTGTTACAGATAAGAATTGCTGAAATTTATTAGTGAAGTAGAAAAATAAAATATAGGACATAATTTATCTTAAAGTTGCGTTGTTAATCTTTAAGTTTGTACAGCAGCCATTTTTTACTTTTTCTTTGCTATCTCAGAGTGCATTACAGTTGAGCACGATAGCTCCATATACTGTTGCTTTTTCAATGTACAAAAATGGTTTTGATATCTTTACAGATGCAGTTTTTCCCATTTATGTTATCATCTCATTTTTGCCTGTTAACTTCCTATGATATATGGTAAAAGCTATGAGAAAAATTAAGTGTTATTGTGAATAAAATATCTAAATAGCCATGTCAGCCTTTATGTGGAAAGATTAATACGTATTCACATGGAACACTTGTACCATAAACATCATGCTACATTCCTTTGTAGACTAAACATGCAAAACCCCCCCTGTTTTGAAATTCTCTGTAATATATTGATTAAACTTATTAGGACTTTAAAAAAATATATTCCTTTGTCTTTATAACTGAAATTACTAAGATCTGACTTAAAATGATCTAGCTAGCTTTCTATACAGCAGAGACAAAAATCTCAATTTTAAGTGTGGTTTGTGAGACATATGCTGGGAACCTCTGAGGAATGTTCACTTCCCAGTAACATGAAGTGCCATTTGCTATCTCGGTGGGAATTGCCAGATATTGAATGTCAAGCCTGTCACTGGTTCATTTGTACATTTTGGACCTTAGGATTGTGTCATATGGGGGAGGACTGAAAGTGAGAGAATGGCAGAAAAATGCACTTGCAGGAGGGAAAATACGTTTCTCTAGAGACACTGGTATATTTTTAATTGCAGCTGTTAAAAGCACTTGTCTGGCATGATAGGTTTGGCATGGTGCCTTGCATCAAAGAAGGCTGGTTATACCGCATCCTCTGCAACCTGAGAGAGGCAGTGGTGGCTGCTGTCATAGGCTTTGCAATCTTCATGCCCTCCATGCTTGAGTGACTTGATTGCTTTGCGTAGCTCCTTGCCACCTCAATCATTTTTGGTGCGTGCACTGCACGCGCTGGGCAGCATAACTGCCTTGCCTGTGCCGTCACCTGTAGGCGTATCAGCAACTACCTTCTTGCTCTAGATAGCACAAGCAGTGAAGAGAAGATCATTACATATATACTTTACTTCCGATGAGGGGGAAGACAGTAGGTTATATGAGAGCTGGAATATTTTAAGTGGATAGATTTTTTTTCCTCCAATATTGGTCTGGTAACTGGCAGGAATCCAAGGTAGGTGTTATGAAATTTATACAATAGCACCTATCAATTTTCCTACAAGCCTAATATAATTTAATGACCTTTCTGTATGCCCTTCTAACAAAACTTGAATATCAGGATTCCTGTTTTATAAACGCCTACTTTATTCCTCAGCCACTGCAATCTAGTATATTAATATGGTCTCAGTTGATTTGTAACAGTATTGTTTTAGCTTTATAATGACAGATTAAACAAATAAATTTAATAAGATTACTCTCACAGAAGGGTGCGATTTTCCAGCAAACAGGATTGTGGAGCTAATTTTCTGGAACCCACCCCCCTCAACCGCCTTACCTAAAGCATATGCTGCTAGCCAGCACATCAGTTTTCTTCATGCCCCTTCAGAAAAGCAAAAATGACACTAAGAGCAGAGGCAAGGCAGACAGAAAGAGACCTAGCCTCTACTCAAGGAGCAAGAAGCCCTTCCGTAGCTTTAATAATGATCATTAATATAATTATTAATCATTATTATTTTCCTTCCCTGGGCTTAGTTAAGTTCAGGAAGTATTTATTTCTTATGCCTTTGGCTATGTTTTTGACCTTATTTAGTCCATGAAATTAGAAGCAAGTGACCACCACTGATACCAGGAAGCTAAGGAAGGAATTTTGCTTTCCAGTATTCTCCCTAAGATATTGTCATGCCCTAGCTCATGTACAGGCTCTCAGGGAAATATCAGTTACTGAAAGATTTTTTTTTTAATTTTTTTTTTTAAGTTCTCTATGAAAATGTATTTTAGGGCATTCTGACCCATACCCACATGACCATAACATTTGTAGCCCCCAATGGCCACTTGTTCACATTCAGAAAAATCACAGTCCTTTCTCTAACTACTTGTTGAACAGTAAACTGTCCACATAAAAAAATAAAACCACTTGATGGTACCCACTGGAGACAAAACGGTGGAAGCACTTACAAGAACGTTTGAGCACAAGGCATTATTTTCTGATTAGATTTTAAATGTACCAGAGTTTTGTAAAACATGCCTAACTCTTTCGAACACAGTGCTCTTTTCTCCAACGTCATAGAGAAAGGAAAATGCAGCTGCTTTTGGGGGGAACCTTTATATTAAGCCAGTCTGTCTAGCTGGCTGCTGGATTGGTAGGGAAAGAGTGACAGCTTTGACTGACTAGCAGAAAAGTAGCCAGTACTGATTATCTAGACTAAGGGCCAAAGGGAGAGACATAACAGATTGCAGCAGCCTTTTGCAGTTTATTTTTTTATTAAAGCGGCACAAGTCCGTTTCCTGCTTCTTCTCATTTTCTACTTGAGAAAATTCTTTACAAAAATAACAGTACACAGTTGCAACAGAAACAGTAATAAAAGTATCAATAGTATTTAGGAACCTTCTTGTTGGATGGTAAAAGCGTGAATTTGCTTTAATAATATTTAACATATTGTAGGTTTCATCATGCCTGTAACAGACACCTTCAGTAAAGTTGATTTCTGTGAAGAAGAGCTATGATGTTTATTACGTATTCCATGATTGGGGAAAGAATTTCCTGCAAAATCAAAAACTGGCAGATTTTGAATTTGTTGAACATTACATAATGAAAAGGAATTATTTCTCAATCAGGTTGGATCAGCCATGTTTCAGGGTTGTGCTGCGTTGGAATGCTTTTCTTTGTAGTAGACACTGAACTACATGAACATATGTGGTTTGAATACCTTTTAGAGAGTCCTTCCTTGTATCCATGCTCTTTTTATGGAACAGGTTTCCTGAACTGGGCTTTTTCCCATGGTATATATGGTCGTATGTTTTCATGGGAACTATATGGCATCACCCAAGTGGCTAGGAAGCTTACTTGTTGGGGAGAGAGGAGGCCTGAGAAACAGGAGCAGCAAAACAGACTTTGACCGAACTAAATCAAATGGTAGAAAGAACATTTCCTTTCTCTCTGATAAACTAAAGTTAAACATTTCAGCTTAGTCCAAGTTTGGTGTAATTTAACTCACAAAATGGATTGATGTTTTAGTTTTACTCCAGTTGTGGATAAAAGCAATTGCTGAAATGTTGAACTTTACTCACTGGTTAGAAATTCTGATTTGTGTTAACTAACCTACCTTGTAAGTGATGCTAAGTACATAGGGTATCAAAGAATTAAAATGTTACTTTAAAACTAGTCTGAATTTGTACAATAAATATGGTTGTCATTGTCATCGTTCCCCCCCCCCCCCAAAAAGATGGCGATGTATTTCTATGCAAGTATATGAACCTAGAAGCATCCTGGGGATGAAATCTGCCTCAGAGGCAGTTTCATTCCCATTGCTCCAGTGAAGTACTAATCAGATGACTGACAATAACAGAAGCAAAGTACTACTTTACTCAGTACAGGTAAATTTGTGGTTGTATTGTTATATGAAGATAAGTCTGCATGTTTCCCACCTACCAGGTAGAAAAGAGGAAGCAGGTAAAGGAGCAAGAAAGAAATAGTTGGCATACAGAAATGTACAGTAAAGGTCTTATTATAATGTGGGTTGAAAGTACTCCAAAGGACAGTCAATCTCTAGGAAATGTTCTGAAGAACAGTAATTTAGAGATTCTCTGTTCTGTTAAAAAAATTTTACTGTGATTTTTCAGTATTGATTAAAAAGTACTTTGAGATCACTAATTCTCTGCAAATTTTAGGGTTGCCATCAAAGAAAACATTTATAAATGTGTTCTGTCCTTTGATCAAACTGTAATTAATACCTGGTATATATCAGCCATTATATTAAAATTCTTCTGCTGAATATATTGTCTCTGACGACTTGTAGTAATTTACTAGTTCAAAATTAGGTTTATGCTGAACACTCCAATGCTGCATTGTATTTGGAAAGCAACCAAGTTGTTTGCTTAATGCTGGAACTAATGAAAGTATCTTATAGATTTGTGACCTAGGTTCCTATGTTACAGTAGCCTGGTCCTCTCTCCTCCTCTTCCTTATAAATAACCTTCCTCCCACCCCAAGCAATATCTTCACTTCCTCTGTAACATCTGGTAAGCTTCCCTATTCACAGTACACTTGGCTCTTTCCCATGTCCCCTAAACCCCAGCTGCTGGGGAAGGAGCAGCTTGTATAACAGCTGATTTCAACATAATACTTCTGCTGATTGGGAGACCGAACAAATCTGATAGTTGCTGAGCTTGTATGGCTGCCTTTCCAATGGGGGTCTTAATTTGGGTTTCTGTTTCCTCTGCCCAGATGCCAATATTCTCAGATCTTTTAGCAACTTTTCTTCTAGGTGTCAAGCTCCCTGTTGGAATGCAGGACAGTGGGCAAGGGTGGTGGGAATAGTGCGTAGGAGAGTCGGAGAACTGCCAAATGGCCAGACAGTTCAGTCACATATATTTAATCTCCTTATCAAAGCAAAATTTAAAAGGAGAATGAAGTAGGAGCAAGGGAACAGCTTGTATGTGTGTCCTGGTCCACAAATGGACTCCAGATTAACGGCACTGGCACTGCTCTAGAGCCTCCCCAGTATTTCTGAATTTACTCTAAAGCAACCCCATTCCTCCCAGCCCATCCAGAGCTACCTACAACACACCCCTCTCTGATCCCGCAAATGGCTCCCCCTACTCATGCCCCACAGTCACATATCTCCTCTCCCACTGTGCCCATGCTCCCTCCAAAGCCCTGTCCCCAGCCTTGGTGCTAGTTCCTACCCCAGCCTCCCAGTTCAACCCAGAGCCTCCCAGTCCTGTGGTCCCAACCCTTTCCACCTCCACTTCTCCTGTGGGACACTCCTGAGCTCAGTGCCCCATACCCGTCTGCCTCTTTCCCCAGCCATGTCCAGGTACTGCAATTTACACCAATATGTCTGAGCTGATGCATTGCCCTTACGTTCTGGATTTGTTCCCAACAGTCACTTGGACCAACTTGGTGGCTGCTGCAACAGCTAAGCATGTGCCTTTCCTTGGGCTTCTTGCTTGCTAACACAGATATCAATGTTGTAAGTAAGTGATTCTTGCAAGCATAGAGACCTGTTCACATACCAGAAGTCTGCACTGGAATAGAAGTGAGCACTTGAGCTTATAGGGCTACTGTGGTGATCAAGAAAGAGGAGTGCTTACTTCAGAAGAGAAACTATAATGGCTTGACAAGTTTTACACAGCAAGGGGAAGGCCAAGAAGGGATATGATTGCTCTCTATAAATATATCAAGGAGGTAAACAGCAGGAAGAAAGTAGAGTGATATAGTCTAAATGATATTGCGGGCATAAGAATAAACTGGCCATGAATAAATGTGGGTTGCAATTTAGTAGGAAAGGTTTTAACCATAGAATCATAGAATCATAGAATCATTTAGGTTGGAAAAGACCTTCGAGATCATCGAGTCCAACCATCAACCATGCCCACTAAATCATGTCCTGAAGTACCCCGTCCACTCACTTTTTTAATACCTCCAGGGATGGTGACTCAACCACTTCCCTAGGCAGTCTATTCCAATGTTTGACAACCCTCTCAGCAAAAATTTTTTTCCTAATATCTAACCTAAATCTCCCTTGCCTCAACTTGAGGCCATTTCCTCTTGTCCTATCTCCAGCCACCTGACAGAAGAGACCAGCACCCACCTCACTACAACCTCCTTTCAGGTGGTTGTAGAGAGCGATAAGGTCTCCCCTCAGCCTCCTCTTTTCTAGACTAAACAACCCCAGTTCCCTCAGCTGCTCCTCATAAGACTTGTGCTCCAGACCCTTCACCAACTTGGTTGCCCTTCTCTGAACATGCTCCATCCAAGACTGAGGTTCTGAAACAGCATTGTAAGAGCAGTGGAAACAAATAACCTGCCTAGGTTTGGATGGAATTTGTCATATCATGAATGGGAGAGGCTCAGTCTCAATAGCACTAGAAGCCTGGTACTTGGGGAGTACCACTAGCACACCAAATTTTCATCTGTAATGCACTGCCTTGCCACACACTCCCACGCCTGCCAGAGCCAGGTGGAGTATTCTAGATGGTTCTTAATAAATGCCTTGAACACTAATAATATCGCTTTACTTTGTGGCGTATCTATCTATTAAAGCAACCTGCTATCATCTTTGCCTTCTTTTTTCCAGCAGCTGTGAAATGATTTGATGGTTTTAATTATTTTTCATAATAACCCCCAAATTCCTCTCTTGATTAGCCTGCTAGATGAGGTTTCTATTTAGTACATATTCTCTAACTTGGTGTTTGGTTTCCCTGCTAATTATCTCACATTTTTTCTGTGTTAAGCTGCATTTGCCATCTGCTCATCCAGTCACAAAAAAATAATGGAAAACCTTTTGAATCTGATTGCATTCTCTTAATTACTTGCTCTGTCTCCAGTTGTGTTATTACCCACAGATTGGAAGATCTTGGGCCAAATAATTGATAAAAAACAGTGAGATTCCTTTGATTTTGGCTGAGCCATGGTGACACATACCGAGATCCTGATCTTTCACTTCCTACTGTTGTATATTTTAAGTTACCCGTCTTTCAAAAAAAATAAATGTCTGAGTCACGCTTCCCTCAATTTTCATATACAGTAATGAAGCTGTGTTTCCCACACTTAGACCAAGCTCCTACTGTGAATGAGTATTTCATTTAGCTATACTCTGAGTGTATTCTCTCCAGGGAATTTGTATGAAGTTAGTAGCACTTCCGAAGAGCTTCAATGTTTCAGTAAACATGAACTGAGCATTCATTTGTGGCTATGCATATGTGAACTTCTGCAGATGTTTTGCAATGCCAATGCTTACAGCATTTTAAAAAAAACCCACCTTTAAGTTCCCATATGTATCTTTTCTTCTTTCTCTGGATCTATTGATTTTTTTTTTTTCCCCCCCAGCTTCTCAGTGTTTCTGTACACCATTTTGGTGTAATTATTTTAAGCCTTGCACCTTGATTCTGTGGTGCTTGTTACCTCCTGGTACTTGTTACCTTACTTGATGAAAAATATGTTCTTTTTGTGAGTTGGTCTCTTTGGTCCTAGATTCTTGCTACCAAGCTCTTTCTCACAAAGTCCATTCTTATTCTTTGTTCCTGTCTGTATATTTGGGGATCTTTTGCTAGATTCTACTTAGGAAAATCTCTTTCTTTCACAATAGACTCTCTTATTTCCAAATCAGCTGAACGGGATTTTGGAGCTATTACAGTAAGGAGACCTACCATGCAAACTATATAGAACAGTTTCTTTCCCCTGTGAAAAAATGTTTCATATAAGTATAACCCGTGTAGGTTCTTAGTTTGAGCAGTGTGACGAAAATGTCGTGGCAAGGACATGAAGTCATAGGGAACACAGGTTTAATGCAACATTTGATCTTGTGCATCAGCAGTAATAATATTATTTTCAAAGGCCTTTTTAAAAAGCAGAATTTGGGCTTCTAGTTAGCTGGGCAAGCAAGCTGAAGAACTGCTTAAAAAACACCTGGATTTCCTCAGGGCTACCAGTTCTTTTGTATTCCTAATTATTGTTTCAACAGCAAGATGCCATTGATCTCAATTTTTCTGCTTAATAAAAGAAGTATCAGCTGCCTGGTAATTGTAAGCATCGCATTCAATGCCTGCAACATGAGGTGATGCTAATTTGGGGATTTGCCTGAAGCTTTGTTTGAGAGATTATTTCTTTCCCCTCTCAAATGTAATTTAACTTTTTCACATGTATACTTGTCTTTTCCAATTTTCTTAATTTATTTATGCTGCAACTTATGATTGCATTAGCATGATCAGAATATGTATATTGTGATCTTTCTTAATAGACAGAAAATAAGGTAAAGAGGAGGGAACAGATATTCTTAAATTTCCTTTATTTTTGCTGTATGGGCATTTAAGGATCTCCTAATCTGGGCCAATTTCAAAGCAGACACATTTCAGAAAATGTAGAAGAGTATTTTGTCCCACTGAAATCAGTGTTAATATTTATCTGTTTGCTTTTGTAGGTTTTGCATCCTTGGTAATTATGTGAAAGCATGTAATTTCACATCTAGAATTTTATTTTACTGTTGTGAAAAATCATTTAACTAATTATTTATTTCAATGCTATGGGACCAGACGGAACTAAAATTACAACCCTAGAGAAAATCTTGTGTGCCTTCAGAACATGGAAAGATAAAAAATATGTGTAGAAATGTTTTATGAATATTCTCAAAGTATTCAGATTCCTCCAGGTAGTTCAGATGTTAAATGAATTTTTGTTGGATTATTACTGACATCATAAACCTAGGCTAGACAATTTCTACCATAAAACTTCATGTAAGCTAAAGCATTTCTAAGTCTAATGGATAGATTCATGTTATTAATAGTACATCATACTATTAGTTCCTGAAGACTGTATGGTTATTAAAAGGGCCTGAAATATTAATGAAGAATTATCCATATTGGGAAACTTGTTTATGTTTAGACCCCATCTTAGCCAGTGTTGTGCTTTGCTGTTTTTCATCCATATCTGAGGTGCCATAGTTTTCAAAGTCAAACAGAACTTGTCTAATTGCATCATCCAATAACTGAAATATTTTAAATAAGAAAACTTGGATAAATAGTGCTGAAAAATAGTTATGGTAAATCATGTTATTCTTTTTTAAGGATGAAGTATTAAATCTGACAGGCAGCTAATTTCACACCTGTGTATGTCTGTTTTCTGTTGATTAGTAATTCAGTGGTGTTTCTGTGATTAAGATAATTTAGCATTATAAACTAGTCATGTATGACATTTATTTATGAGTAAATTGTGTATAATTATTTATCATTTTACTGTTGAAAGCTGGATCACAACTTTTTCACTACTTGTCTCTTCCAATATTATCAATATTATCTCCTTGTTAATAATGATCTTCTTAGTTTCAAATTTTCAGGAATTTACCCCTTAGTTACATTTTGTAAATAATTTTATGAAGGCCAGTAAAATTGTGGAAATCACATGATATGCATGTTTATAATCTCTAAATTCATGCCCAGTCCTTCATATAACCTCACTTAAGTGACTGTTTAGGGGTCAGTCAGCAGAGTTTAGTATGGTTATCTAAAAGAAAAGGCTGCATTAACAACAGACTTCTGGTGATTGAAACAAATTTTCTCCCATTTAAATATTCAGGCAGAAAACCAAACTGAGGGTGGCAGTTTCTTGGCATAGACTTTAAATGCTGAATCATAAAGAGAAACTGCTCAATTAATCTGTGATTTTTCTTTTTTTGTGTGTGTGTGTATGTAAACTTGCTTCCAGTATCTTGTTAGGAAGTAGAGAAAAGTTCTTATTATTTTAAGATTGAAAGAGGCAGTTACAGTAGAAATTTTATTTAATGGATTTGGAAGAAAAAAAAGGGTAGTTCTGAAGAATAGAAAGAAACTGATTTTTCTTTAAACTCAATTGACTAATCTGAGAAATTACAGGCACTTAATATGGACTAGTGTCTGTTCTGGACTCCTGCTTTTTTACTGTCTTGAAAGTGATGTGTAATTATACAACTTCATCTTATGTTTGACACAACAAAACGTTTAATTTCCAAAAGGCAATAACATTCAGATGGGGCTATTAACAGTATTCTGCCCTTAGGCTAGACTGGTCAATGGAAGTTTGCTCCAATGATGATAATGCCAATGATTTGTACTTAATTAACTGAGTATATTATACATTAATTTAATCTTGAGATTTTTATGAGGGTTTTAATACATTAATAACAATGTCTAAAATACTTGCAAGGCTTGTGCTGAGATTCTAATTTCAGTGATGTGTAAGAATCAGACAAAATCATCCCATATGAGTTTTGGGTGTTTGCACTTCAGGTTCCCTGAAGTTTCTAAGCAACACATAGATCCGTGATACTTAGCAGTTAGAACTATGGCATAGTGCATGTTAACAATTTTTATTTTGACCTTAGATCTCCTTTCAATGGTTGTGCTCTGTACATAGACTCCTAATACTGCAGATCTGTACTTCCTTGCAGCTAACTATTAAAGAAATCACCAGACCATTACAAAAGTATAAAGGAAGCGAAGGTCAAATCAGTAACAGAGAATACTAGCTTGCTGCAGTAATCTAAAAGGTGAGGTTGGCTGAAAGAGGTACACGTTGCTGTGTACGTGATGTACTGAAGAAAGAAAAGGGACTCATACAGTTGAAAAGAAATAGTAAATTTAAAGCTGTTTCAACTTTGCTTTTGGCTATTTAGGGTTGAATTTATGAGTGTTTCTGCAAAAGGATCAGAATATTTTTTAGTCGTTGAATTCTGTATCTCAATTTTAGCTTCATGAAATTTCTAGACTCTCAACTCCTTTTTTTTTAATTGCAGTTTTACATCTTTTTGTTAAAGGATGTATCTACAGTTCTGATTAATGTTCGTTTAGGTGCAACTGGAATTTTGGATTGGTTTTGTTTATGAATGTTGATAAGGAATGTTTGCTATGGGAAAATTTCATGCATAAAATGTTTCCAGATGTGCCCAGTTTTGCACCTTGTTCCAGCATGGAGGCTTTGTACAGATGTGGATGCTCGCTTCACCAGAACAAGTTAGGAGCTTGGAGTTGAAGTTAATAGTTGTTTTACAGAAAATGGCAAACTTTTTTTTTTTTCTGTTTAATTCACTGGAAAGTTTATATTAACCCCAATAAATCTTTATTTTCTATTGTGAAAGCTAAAATTAAGTACTCTTGTTATTTTAAGCTTAGGTCCGAGTCTTGCAATGGGCTCATTGTGCCTTTGTAATGGTAATGACAGAGGTCACATTTGTATATCCAGTGAGATCAAAGTGTTTGAAGTCATCAACACAGCAGACTTTTTTTTTTTTTTCCTGGCAATGTTCAAGATGGAAAGGGAAGCATATTTTTTTGTCAGTTCACTTTTAAATTTTTCCAGATTAAGTTTAGTAACACTTTTTCATTTGGCAGCAAATGCTATAGAGCAGATACTTGTTTAATTTTTTAAAGTCAAGTTTAAAGTTTCACACTAAATTTGCGTTTCTTGTGTATTTGCTCGCTCCCACCTGAAGACAGCATTTCTGATGGAGAGCGGAAGCCACATGGAAGCTCTTCTCCTGAGATATATAGATATATTTAGAAATGTCATTAGATCTCAAAAGTCGTTAGACTGGTCAAGACAGAAATCCTTACAGAGGATAGCTCAGTGCTCTTGTAAACAAGCCTTTTTCCCCCCCAGCCTGTATTGAAGAAGGAATCCATAGCAGATTCTTTCTCAGAACAGTAGAAAAGGCTTATACAACAGATCAGTCCTTGAGCTATGGCCTCTAGCTGTTAGGAGACATTGCCTGGCAAGTCAGAGTTTGCTGCTGTGACCTCCTCGAGTAGTTACTTAGCATGTGAGGTCACTACATATTTAGGAGTGGACCAGTTCAAAGCTTTAGTTGTGTATCACAGTCCTTCTGTGTTTGAGTGGCCTTTTATTAGGATCTCAGAAGTGTATCCACAGCAATGAAGGCTGGCTGCACACTGGGCTGTATCAGCACAGCTAGTAGGTTAAAGGGTGTGATTATTCCCCTCTTTTTGGCACTTCAGATGCTGCCGTTGGAGTAGTGCCCAGTTCTAGCCCCTGCCCCACCCCAGTGTAAGAAAGACATAGACAAATTGGAGCGTTTCCAGAGGATGGTCACCAAGATGGGTAGGGTACTGGAGCATATGATGCACAAGGAGACACTGAAAAGACCTGGGTTTGTTCAGCCTGAAGAAGAGAAAGCTAAAAGGAGAACAGAGCTAATTGCTGTCCTCAGCCACTTAATGGGTCATTACAGCCAGATGGAGCCAGACTCTTAATGGACATGCACAGCGAAAGGACAAGAGGGAATAGATAGATGTTGCAGCAAGGGAAATTTCAATTAGACACAAGGAAAAACTCTTCGTGGTGAGGGCGGTCAAACACTGGAACAGTTGCCCAGAGCGACTGTTGATTCTCCTTCCTGGTGGATTTTCAAAACTTGAGTGGGCAAGGCCCCAAGAAACCTAATGTTACTTCCAAGTTGGCAGTGCTCTGAATTGAGGTATAAACTTCTAATGACTTCCAGAGGTCTCTTCCAACCTGTACTGTTCTAAGTTGATATACATTACTGACTTTACGTGAAGGACATCATTCCACAGTCTTGTGCAGATGTGGATACATCCTGGACTTGATCTCTTACTTCTTCCAATGGTTACATCATTTTTTGTACACCCTTTGTATTTCAAATTACCTCCTTACATCTGTTTGTCAAATCCCCACTCCATTTAAACGCTTTTGAAATCTGATTCCTATATGAGAGAAAAGGAGAAAGGAGTGAAAAAAAATCAATTTAACCTTCAGAGTACCACAGTATCAGAGTACGTGATCTACCCTGTAACTGTGCTGTCCCATTCTGTATATTTTGCTATCTATCTATTTGGTTCTTCATTATATCATGCTCAACTTGGATTTGTACCATTTTTACTTGTTCTTATGAGGCTCTGAGATTATTGGTGGAATCTCTTAAAATGAACAAAGTGAAAGAAGAGAGAGGAAAAAAAGACAGAAAGTAGAGGAATGGTGATAGATAGCCTGGCTAGTTTTGCATTAGTATGCTGTTGAGATTTGACCCTGAGTCTGCTGAGATCCAATGACACTTACATTGGCTTCAGAAGGATTTTGGAGCAAGCCCCTGGTGCAGACTGTCTTCAGTTTTGTATTTCACAGCACTCTCATGGGTCCCCACTCTCACAATTTTTTATCACCATCCTTTCTCTCCTTGGTGTTTTTCATAAAGATGCAACAATGTGATTAGGGGGCGGTGAGTTTCTTTCCCTTGGCTGTGAGGAATATGACTCACTTTAACCTTCAAAAGTCAAATACTAGGAAAAGAGTGTAAAAATGAGGAGCAAAACATGTAGATTTTCTCTTTATAAACACTTCTTCTGGTCTTTTTTGGACGCATGCAGGATATTTGGACTCTCCACTTTGATACTGTGCATTTCAAATGTGTATCAGAAGTGTGCTAAAGCACATCCATTTTATTACTGTGTTTATGACTGCTCCTCTGGAAAGAAAGTATTTGTGTTCAGATCACCAAGAGAAACATTAGCTTTTTTTTTTTTTTTCCTTTCTTGAGTGGTTTATATTTTGCTTTTTATTGCTTCAGTTATTTTTGTTTTCCTATGAAAATATTTGATTGTCTGGTCTCATAATTCTTTTCTGAAATCTCTTTTGGCTTGGTTAATGCACGTGTAATGTGTAAACTCCATATGGAGAAGGATCTGATGTGCAAGTACTGTGAATAGATTCTGGCATTGCTTTGAGCATAAACCTTATATTTTTATCTGGGGAATCTAATGGGCTCTTAGTGGTTGCTCTATGCATTTGGTTGGATGTCAGTTCATTTGCTCAAAAAGATACAAAGTTGCTGCCAGGTTGGTTGGTTTTCTTCTGCTTTAGGGCCATTCTATTTTAATAATGGCTACTCTGTATTCTATTTTTATTTAAAGTTCATTCAGTACCTGCCCTTCTCAGGGCTACTCATTCCCCTTCCTCTGTCTTTCCCAATATAGCCCAACTGCTAGCCTCTCACAGGCAGCTGTTTTTTCTATTGTATTTTTCCTGTTCTCCAAAACTCCAGTAGATATTTGTGTTTCGTAACCACAAGACCTGATCCTGGGCAGTAAAAGGCCCTTTGTTATGAATACCCCAGTTAAAAGGAAAGATTCAAGAAAGCTGAAATTGCAAACGCAAGGGAATCTCATCTTGAGAGTGGTCAATACTGTAAGTGATCAGCAGTGAGAGGCAGGCACGCAGGAAAGTAGGCTCTTATACTCAGTGAGAAGTGCTTGTAGAAATAGTGTCAGAGGGATGAAATACATTTATTGGCTATATCCACAACAGTTCTAAACAATTGTTGTTATTACATTTTTCAATACGTCCTGCATGGTGAACTGACTGCTGGTAGTTATTTTTATGTGTAAATACTATTCTTCAGAAGAACAAAAAAGGTTTCAAGATAGACAGATATGTGTGTATGTGTGTGTATGTATATATATATATACACATGTCACAACCCAGGCTGGACAGACTAGGGAGGGGTCATGGTGAGTTCAGAATTACCTTGGGTTAAATTAAGGTGAAAAGACACCAAATGATCAATTCAACGTTTTATTTATGGCAGAAGCAGCCTGAACTTGGGAGGCAGTAACAGTAGGCGGCAGGGCCTCCCACAACAGGAACTGGCATGAAACTACCTCAGTAACCCATAACCACATATACATCAATTCAGGGAATAAGGTGAGCCCTCCCGTTGGGTCAGGAGGTTCTGAGCAGACCCCCCTTGCTTTCTAGGCTCCTTCTCAGAGAGGACCCCAGGGGCAGCTGGATCTGCTCTTCATCCCAGACTTGGTCAGTGCTTTTGTGTCTAAAGGGGTGAGGTGTGGGGAGTACGGAAAAAGAGAGAGAGAGAGAGACAGAGAAAAATTTCACTGGTCCTGGGTCCAGCACTGGTCCCATCAGCCAAGGGGTCCTGTCAGCCCAGGGGTCCAATTCTGGTAGGCGCGCACACGTGGAGCTTCAGTTTGTGCCCTTTTGTCATCCTTGCCCCTCTTTTGGGCGGGCACTCGACCTCATTAGGCTAATTAGGTGTCATGCACACGGTTTGTGCTTTCAGACCCTTCGGGAAATGAGTTGGTGGGCTTGGGGGTCGTCTGGGGAGTCGCTTCTCCCTCCCTGCAGGCATGACCCCTGTTTGATCTGTGGCCATCCCTGGGGAGCTGCCCCGCTCAGCGCATCAGAACCGGGAACTGCGCGTCCCCCGGCCTGGCCACCGCGCCCTGTGGCTGACCGGCTCCTCGCCTGCGGTTTGTAGTTATGCAGGTTTGTGTTATGCAGAATTTGCCCTGCCACAATGTTTGAGACATTAAGTCTTTCAGTCCCTCCCATGTGGTGTTGCTAAGAAGCCTGGCAAGCAAGTTCGGTTCCTCCCCTCAACCACAAAAGCCAGGCCCCGGTCTCTGTCCATCATGACGAGGGTTTGAGGAATTAACTCCGTCCAGTCTCACAACACATAAATATGTGTGTACATATACATGTATAATTGCATGCTTTTCTTTTGATTGCATAACTTGAAATTATTTTTGTATATTTCTTTTATGACTGTTCATGGAAATGGGCCCAAACGATATCTGAGTCCAGATATAGTTGCTTTCTCTTGTACTATTTGTCAGCACTCAAAGTACTGTAAGAAATACAGTGTTTTGGCGGAGCGTCATTTTGATTATTTTTGCCACTTCATAGTTTCAAACAAAAAGTTGTAAGAAGCACCTGGAGTGCTTTGTGGATTTCACTTGGTTTACATGGATTACATGAATAGGGCTCTTACTGCAAAGGCAGACCAACAAAGTGTCCTTGACTTGTTTCATTCTTATGATGGTGACTGCTCAAGTTACCTCTAGTCAAATTCCTCACTATAAGGATGAGGTGAGACCTCATTTGAGTCAAGAAAATAGTGCTGCCCAAAATTAGGCCAATGGCATTCTGAGAAGTATGAAAAGGATGTAAGAGTGTAAATATTCTGCTCTACCTGGTAGTCAGAGAGTTCAGGTCGTGTACTGTATTCAGGGTGGGGCACTTGTAACTTTAAGATATGGCTAAGTTGGAAAGACTCCAGGGGAGAACAGCAAAGATGAGATGAGTATTAGCAACCACATCTGTGAGGAAAAATTGAAGGCTTAGAACAGAAAAAAACAGGAGCTGAAGGAAACAATGAGTATCTGAACTGGATACTATTATTTTTTCCTAAGTGCATTAAAAATTTTATTCTCCATCTGCATAGCTGAAAGCAATGCCGTTTTGGGCTATATAGGAAAAATCTCTCCAACTGCAATGATAGTTTAGCAACAGAGATAATTTACCTAAAGAGGGTTGTATTCCCTGTCATTGGAGGTTTTAGAGAACACTTTAGAAAAATTTCTGTAGGTAAAGCTCAAATGTGCTTTGCAGAAGAAAAGCCTAGTTGGATTTTGTAGGTGTCTCTCAAAGCCTTACCTACATGGGTGACTGAACACTGAGCAGGAGATCTCCACAGGATTTGCTCTAGCATTGGTGTGGAACAAAGAGGATGACTGTGAATGGGAGAATCTTGGTGGACATAATAAAATCTTGCAGTTTATCCTATAGGTCTGTCATATTGCTATTTCAGCTGATGGTATTGTGCAGCGGTGAGATATCAACAGGAGGAAAAAGCTACAGATAAAGACAAAAAGTGTAGGATTAAAACTAGACATGAATAGAGAGACTGGAAAATGTAGTTCATTATAGAGTCAGCTTTTATTGCCACTATTATAGCCATGTTTAGATACAAATGTTGGATTAAAATCCTGAGAATGGTTAGAAGTCTCACAGTTTAGCCTTAAATTATACCTTGCTTTTCAGCTGCACTAAATCTCAGTAAAATGCACGGCTACTCTATGTCTGTCTAAGTGTCACAGAGTTCCATTTCACTGACATCAGTAAAATGATGTAAAGAGACATTGATGAAATAGTATCAGAAACAGTTGCATTTCTTGCCATTAGAACCAAAATCTAAAGCACTGTCTGCTAAATTTCCTCACTGGAACTTGATCTATTTTTTCATTGCTTTTAAAATTATTATTATTGTTTCACATAAATGAAAGGGGAGGAAAAAAAGCAAACTGAGAATTGTTTTTTGTGAGGCCATCCATATTTCTCTGTGAAACAAAAATAATTTCCAGTTTTCCTCTGATGCATTGAATTCGGGATTCAAATAGGCAGTGATATTCAGTAATTATGTAACAGGGGTATCTTTTTTTGGTCACTCAGTAAGTTGATTTAGACAATAGTGTGAAAAAAAGATAAATATAAGCAATAGAGAACATATATGTTTAAAATTTAAAATAATCTAGAGAAGGGTGGCAGCAGGGAGGAGCTGCAAAGGGTCTCTGGGAGTATCAGATGAAAAGAGAGACAGAAAGGTCTGTTACACATGCCTGGAACAGACTGAAAGGTCTGTTACACAAATGAAGTGGGGATACAAAACTGGATGTGTGGTATTATTCAAGGGGTAGTCAGAAGGGCTGACCACATCCATTTTCTGAATGCAGTGCTGAGCTGACAAATTATCCCCAGCACTGCTTCTCAACTTTGGCATATTATTTCTTGTCATACTGTCACTTCCATGTATCTCAGTCAAACTCATCCAGGTTGGACTCCATAGTCTGGATAACCCGTTGCTGAGAGCATAGTGTACTTTAACGTATAATTAATTATTAAATACCATCCAGTATTTTCTTTAAACTGATTTAAAATACTACGTGTTGACTTAGTCTTATTACATATATAGCTTGCGTGGGTATTTTGAATTGTAATTTCTTCATAACACCTATTCTGTATCTTTCATCCAGCCCATATATTGTTTTCTTTATTGTAGCTCTTTATAGTAGATTTTATTGTACAAAGCAAGGAAAGGTGAACATGTTTAGGAGAATAATTTATCTTCACTGTAATTTAAAAATGAAAGTTGAACTCAGCTTTTTGGAGAAAGAATGTTGGCATTTACATGTCTCGGTTTATTATTTTTAGTTTTACTTATCATTTAGGTCAGACAAGAAAAACTATCAAAATAAAATAAATTTCTTATTATTTGGGGGGAGAAAAGAGCTTGTGTCTTCATGATAAATTTCATTCTTCAAAAGATCTTTCTTATGACCTGTTTTGTCAGCAAGTTCTTGTATCTGGGAAGATTATTTCTGTTGGCTAGACAATTTCAAAATGATAGAGTGAGATTAATAATATAAATACAGTTTTTCCTTGTTCTATTGATTTATTGGGTCCCAAATCTCTGAACACTTGCACATCTTAGTCATTTTACTTTTGAGAGCAATGACAAAGAAGTTACTCACATGTGTGAGTGTTTGCAAGAACGAGCTTCTATGTTAAGTGCAGCTGATTAGCAACATATTAAAAAGAAATAATATCTTCTGTGAAAGTAGCATTATAATACTTTAGATGAATCAGATATGTAGAGGCATAATCCATTACTAGGAACTGTGAGAAGGACAGGCTTAAGAAATATTTTGTCTGAAATGTGTACATCCCTGCTTTTATTCCATCACAATGCACAGTAGCTTAAGCACTTTCACTTTAGACGTCATTTCATCCAGCGTGGGCATACAAAAGTTATTTGTCTGAGGCTGAGATTTCACGATTCCCTTAAGCCGATCGATGGGCTGGCCAGTCCTGGAAAGAGCAGTCTTGGTCTACCTGTGTTTGGCCACGCATTCCCTCTTGCCTTGTGCCATGCATTAGCACTGTTATAATAGGCAGGAGACTTGGATCAGGGGACTGATCTTACTAAGACTTGATTTTATGAATTTATTTTTTTCTGAAGGAACGTGAATACCGAGTTGCATATGGGTCGACAGACAGTGTTCTCATTGGAAATAGGCAAACTGCATACTGGGCTATGCCAGGATGAGTATGATCAGCAAATTAGGGAGGTTATTATTTCCCTCTGGTGCTGGTGATGCTACACCTGGAATACTGTGTTCAGTGGTTGGGGGTCCCTGCTTCCGGAAGCATAGGGAGAAATTGGAGGGAGTCTAGCAGAGGGCCCTCTGGTCACAGTAGCTGAAGGAGCTGGGCTTATTTAGCCTGTTAAGGTGGAGATCCATAGCAGACTACAGCTATTTGAGGAAGAGTTACAGACAGGATGGAGCCAAAGTCTTTTTGGCAATGCTGGCTGCTATAACAATGAAGAATGGCCACAAACTGCAGACTGAGAGATTCAAATAGGACCGTACAAGGGTAATGTAGCACTGGAGCAGGCTGCCCGCTGAGGTTGTGGAATCTCCATCCTTGGTGGCTTTCAGGACTTGACTATCAAAGCTCCAGCTGAGTTGAACTTGTTTTGGCAACAGCCCTGCTCTCAGTGAGAGGCTGAACTAGGTATGCTCCAGAGGTGGCTTACGACGAACATTTCTCTTTGCTGTGAATGTTATTGTGAAGATGTACCCTAAGACCTCTTACAACACAAAAAAAGGAACGGGTACTTACAAAAAGCAATGTATTGATTTATCTCATGCTAACATAGGTTTCTAAGGCAGGTCGGGTGGCTGTTTCTTTCCACTAATTGTTAAATCTTTTAAGACTAGTTTAGATTTGGAATATTAATGCTGAGACACCCAACCTTAGGTGAGGTGCATCTCAGCATAAACAATGTCATTTCACCTGATGGATTGGTAACTTTTTGCACTGTTTTCATGTCCTTCGTTGCTCTCATCTGACCCCAGAACTGAAATTTAAATTAGAAAATTTCCAAATTAGTACAGGTGTTTAGTATTGAGCTATCTTCCAGAAAGATCTTTTCTATCAAGACACAGCAACTTCCTCACAGAGAAAAGAAGTTAAAGTAAGTTTCAAGACATAGTTTCTTTACAGGATTTTAAGATTTCTGTATTTCTGTATAATGTAAACCTACAAACATTTGAGTGCAATGTGTATGTTTTATATGATTTTTAGTCTTAGAAACTTAGGACATGCAATCTCTCAACAATAACCATAGAATGTAGGGATCTAAATAGACTTAATTATTCCCTTCTCTTTCTCTCTCACACACACATAGAAGCTCTGTGGGAAACAGTGCTCCGTACAACCTCTCTGTCATGTTGTTCACGTGCCTGGTAGAAGTGGCTGTGGTTTTATTTGTCACTTGATCTGTATGTGTCAAGCACAACTAAAAGGGTATCTAGTCCTCCCCCACAGTAGCAAACTACAGCGGGGAAATTCGTAAACAGAGCCTTACTGGTGAATCATTCACATCCACAAAGCCTGCTTCTTACCAGTGTAGAAAGAGAGGTGCAGCTGTCAGTTTGAAATGATTCCCAGCCTCTAGAAGGCATACATTGATGAATTAAAACAAAATCGCCCCCATGAACTCTCCCCAGGCATGCTGAGGTAAGGGAAGAAACATCTGGCTTGCCCATAAACATGGGACCTTAAACAAACACCTGATGGAAGTCTGAAAAAGCAGTGGTCTGGCCGGGATAGTGCTGACACCTAGTTAGCTTTTGGACAACTTTCTAGCACTGGTCATAGCCACAAGCCTTATTTTGCGGTTAGACTATCTACCCTGCTGCAGATATGCAATATTGGCACTAATTTATGTTAGTGAGGAAAAGAGGGAAGCTAATAATTTGTACTGTTGAGTGGGGACCTTTGGAAGATGGTGTTTAGAGCTGCAAAAAATGTCAGGAAGACTCTTTGGATTGTAAAAAACCAGAGAAGCAGTTGTTAGCAGGACGTAGAGGATCAGCAAAGTCGGAAGTTCAGAAACCAAGTCTCAGCTTGTTCTTCCTTATCAATCACAATAATAAACTGCACACAGACAGGCAGCCCCTCTCAGTAAAACCTCAGAAAGTCTTTGAATTAAGAGTGAAAAGGAGATCTGAGCTGCTTCCTCTGCATCATTTCAGATTGTGGTGTGTTTTTCATCCAGTGGTGATAGAAACAGGCCTGTGTTATCCAAGACTAGGCTTTTCATGCTTTTCACCTGGGGGTTTCTCAAGCTTGGCATTGGGGTGTTGTTCTCAGTTTGTCCGATCTGCTGGGGACACTAGTGAGTCCATCAATGGATGGTTCAACTACATGTTTCATGGTGCTGAACTACCTGAAAATTAATTACTCTCTATCATGCAACTTTATGCTGTTTTAAAAGTTGTGATCCACCTATCAACAGCAGAGTTGCCTAGATAAAGATGATTTTTCTCGTTCCTTTCCCCCATGAATGCTACAGCCTCTGGCAGTAGTCAAAACCCAATTATTAACATTTTTAAAATATATGAAAGATGTAGGTTCAAGTACCGTTGCAACAGTGGGTTACTGTGAGACAGCCTCTTATATGTATGGAGAAAGTACTTCTAAATAACTGGCAATGTCACAGTGGTGCTATAAAGGTCAATCTACTCAGTGTATGTGCTTCATATTCTATATTTCTGGCTTTTTTTGCCTTCGAGTCAAGATCACAGCTAAGGTCCAATCTCCTATTTGTCATCCAAGGCCGGAGATAATTTCAGCAAGCTTTTGAATTGGATTTGTATATACTAGGCGTGTTAAACTGCTTTTTGTACTGGATTTTATAAAAATGTATATGGGTGTGTGTGCGCCTGCATATACATACATTTGCTTCAGCATACTTGTTGCTGTGAGAGATGTAAAGTTGCCATTTAACCCCAACCAGCAACTAAGCACTATGCAGCAGCTCACTTACTCCCTTCCACCCAGTGGGATGGGGGAGAGAATTAGAAGGAAAAACAAATGAAACTCATGGGTTGAGATAAGAACAGTTTAATAGAACAGAAAGGAAGAAACTAATAATGATAATAATAACAATAATAAAATGACAATAATAATAAAAGGACTGGAATATACAAAACAAGTGATGCACAATGCAATTGCTCACCACTCGCTGACTGATGCCCAGTTAGTTCCCGAGCAGTGATCCCCCCCAGCCAACTCCCCCCAGTTTATATACTGGGCATGACATCACGTGGTATGGAATAGCCCTTTGGCCAGTTTAGGTCAGCTGTCCTGGCTGTGTCCTGTGACAACTTCTTGTGCCCCTCCAGCCTTCTTGCTGGCTGGGCATGAGAAGCTGAAAAATCCTTGACTTAGTCTACACCCTACTTAGCAACAACTAAAAACATCAGTGTGTTATCAACATTCTTCTCATACTGAAGCCAAAACATAACACTATACCAGCTACTAGAAAGAAAATGAACTCTATCCCAGCCGAAACCAGGACATGTAATTTTTTCAGCTGAGTGTCAAAATGGAAATTTCAGAGGTTTGTGATTTAAAATATACTGTGCTGTCTTGTTCTAGTAAGACTTTTTTCAGTATATCAGAATTATCTGCCAACTTGATTACATTCCCTGTGATTTCAGTTGATTCTGGTATTTGCATTGTAAACGATAGCTTTGTTCTACAGCTTGATACTAACACCTGAAGCAGCTCAATCTCAAGGGATACTTTAAAATACTTCCTCCATGTGTGTATATATTTGTACATTATGCAAAATAATTTTTAAGACAGCCAACTTCCAAATAGTGGTGTGTGAATAAAATGGTAATTGTACATTTAGAGACCGTCTGTTATGGTGGAGTTTTATTTCCTTCATTTCTATACTTGAATATTTTGCAGAGTATAACTCCACATTTACATTGACTGTTTGACTTAGTCCACTTACCTGGGAGGACTTGGAAGTCTTTATGAGAAACGAATATAATAATTCTGTCACTATTACTGTTTGCTACCTCCGAAAATAAAATATTAGGAGGCTTAAACTTTTTATTGAGTGACTGTTGTCACTGCAGTATTGTACATCTACAAATACAAAAATGTCACTTGGAAGCAAAAAGTCCTGCTACATGAATGCATTCAGCTGGAGTCTATGAAGGTGATAGTTATATAAATGTAACTAGACATTTATATAGTTCTACTTCAAAATTCTTCCTGCAAAAACTCTTTTTTGAAAGTTATTTTGCAGCTGTTAAAAAATGGGTCCTGAAAATAGAGTTGCATTTTTCATGCTAACTTTGTGTTCTATAAGTTTGGTTATATTTGGATGTAATTATGACAGATCTTAAAATCAAGAAATTGTAATTTATCTCTTTTTCTTTGCAGAGTCACAGTGTACACTCTGTGGGGAGCCTGAAGGTGAGCGTGTTTTCCTACTAATATTTTTCAAAGCAGCTAGAGGTGAACATTTGACTCAAATTATACACATATGCAATAGATCAGAAATGGTATTTGAATGATGAGAACCAATGAAAGACATTCTTCCCTATGTTAGATACCAAAAATGAATTGAATTAAGCTGAGTAAAGCACAGTACATGCTCCAGGCAGGAAATATCTTAAAGGACAAATTTTCCATTAGAGCAAAATTGAAATATTTACTTCTTATTCTTTTGTGTGTTTGTGAAGCTAATTTGGGGTAAGAAAGAGTGTGAAGAGACATTTAAGGACATCACTTTGAGGATGGGAAACAAAGAGATTGAACCTAAAAGGGAAATCAGAAAATGTTTTTATATTTGATATTACATTTACAGAGAACTGTGAGAGGCTAACACTTTTTAGCAGGTGAAGTGAATAAATATTGCTTCTGAAATAAGGATAATTAAGCGATAACTGTTATGGAGTGCAAATACATGCCCACATGAAGGTGTCTGTGGTTTGTTTAGTTTGGGTTTTTTCCAAGTGACTAATTAAATGCCAAGGTGAGACCCACAATTTACCTAAGTGAACACTGAAGCAATGAGATTATGATTTTTAAAGTAGGCCATTACTGAGGAAAATCTCTCTAATATATTTATTTATTAATATTGATGCTGTTATAAAGAAAATGTCAAAAAGCTGACCTTAGTTTCAAATCAACCATCTGGAGTCTTTCTAAGAAACATAGTTTGAAATAGCAAATGTAAATGCTGGAGCAAAGTATGTTAATTAAAAAAATAAAATTATAGGTTCTAGGCTGTTCCCAAAGACATTCAGCTTTATATCTTGAATAGTTTCTGAAAAACAATTTAAACTTATATTATTTGATACATTTAGGAGGGAAAAGTTATTAAGAGATGAAGCCTGGAAGTGAAAGGCTTTGAGACCTTGCAACTAATGAAATAACTCAGTAAATTAAACATTAATTATCTGTTTCTCCTTTGTTATCTACTGACACATAATTGTTTTAGAGATTTGTTTTGACTTTGCAATCCTTTAATAAACAGTTAATTCTTGATTTGTTCATTTTCTTTGTCCTTTATTTGATAAATTTATAATAGCATAGATACACGTATGAAAAGGAAAAATAAGACAAGTGTTTGTTTGCTTTTATGAGAGAATTCTTTTATGATAAGGTTGTCCAACTTTAAAGTTATGCATTGGATTAGTTCTGGTTTATTGCATGTCATGCCTGCTTTATAACAATAATTCTCCTTTCTTTTCATTACTGCTTTTTGATACTTGCTCAGCTTTGCAAATTTTAATAAATGTACATGGACTTTGTAAAAAGGAAATTCCAAAAAAGTTCAGTAATAAAAATGTTTGACATTTCTATGACTAAAAACCCACAATCAAAAGATAATTATATGTATTGCTGTAGGAACAGTCCTCAAGAACATAATGTTCAGTTTTTAGCTGAGTAGAAATGAACTTTCCCAGGAGTGAATGTCTCCTGGATCACCATACTCTCCCCTCAAACACACTATTACTGGAATGCTAATTATTAATTCTCTGCTCAATTTTAAAAATATTGACATTAATGTCAGCTTAGATTAGTGACAAGTTTTAGAGTCTTAAGATTTTTCCTTGCCAAATTGGCACAATTTCTGATCTAACACTGAACATTTACAGAAGTTTTATATGTGATTTTGTGATGAAGACGTAGTTTCTCAATAGATATGACTTAAGCTTTTAGAAGGCCATTCTAAAAGAAACTTTACATCTTTTGTCATGTAAATGAAACCCAAAAACCCAACAACTTAAACCTCAAAAAAAAAAAATCATTTTCCTTTGGAACATTCTATACATTTTGCTATGGTTTCATAGTAAACTAATTGAATTACATAGAAAACTAGGGAAGAACTAAAAAACCAGCTTTTTACAATGTGTTAATTGGAATTTCTGACTTTCCTCTGTAGCCTTCTTCAGAAATTGAAGATACACTGTGGCTTGTAGTCTGCATTTTTGATATCTGAGGCAAATTCAAAGAATATCAGTTAATGGTAGATACCATTTTCCTCCAGGTTCCTTTTTTCCTCCTTTTCAGAAAAAAAAACCCCAAAGTTTGCTAAACACATTAACGTACTTTAGTATATTAAGATGAATTTGCAAAACTGTAGGACAGATATGCCATGGTGTAGGCCTCCTATATCAATTTGCAAAGTGATAAGCAGATACTCATTCATTAAACAGTAGATGTGGAGAAATCTCCCTGACTTGGGAGAGAGGAAGACGAGGCTTCATGTCTTACCACTTCTGAGTTCCTCTGAAGCTATTTTTGCCTTTTATTGAAAAACCTATAGACAGCTAGTGGTGAGTTTCTGAACAACAACATCTACCTTCTGTAAGAAAGGTGGCAGAATGGAAGCGTATTTGTCATCGTTTAACCCCAACCAGCAACTAAGCACCATGCAGCCGCTCACTCACTCACTTCCACCCAGTGGGATGGGGGAGAGAATTAGAAGGAAAAACAAATGAAACTCATGGGTTGAGATAAGAACAGTTTAATAGAACAGAAAGGAAGAAACTAATAATGATAATAATAACAATAATAAAATGACAATAATAATAAAAGGACTGGAATATACAAAACAAGTGATGCACAATGCAATTGCTCACCACTCGCTGACTGATGCCCAGTTAGTTCCCGAGCAGTGATCCCCCCCAGCCAACTCCCCCCAGTTTATATACTGGGCATGACATCACATGGTATGGAATAGCCCTTTGGCCAGTTTAGGTCAGCTGTCCTGGCTGTGTCCTGTGACAACTTCTTGTGCCCCTCCAGCCTTCTTGCTGGCTGGGCATGAGAAGCTGAAAAATCCTTGACTTAGTCTACACCCTACTTAGCAACAACTGAAAACATCAGTGTGTTATCAACATTCTTCTCATACTGAAGCCAAAACATAACACTATACCAGCTACTAGAAAGAAAATGAACTCTATCCCAGCCGAAACCAGGACAGTATTGCAAGCCAGAAATTCTGATTGTCAAATTGGTCAACTGCAGTCCTCACTGTTCTTGTGATGGTTCATCCTTTCTTTAACCATCGCTTCCCGTTCAAAACTAGCAGTTTGGTCCTGGATTACCAGTATATCCAAGTGTAATAGGAAGTGACTGTGTAAAACAGAGCTCTTCACTGGGGACACTTTGCAAAGTTTTTACCAGTTAGTGCTGCACTTCAGGAAGCAAGTGGATTTATCTGCATACACGTTGTTGCATAGGTGTGGGACTATGTGGGTGCATGTTTTATAGAGTGAAAAAGTATCAGTTATGGGAGGGAGATATAAATTATCAGATTTCACATTTCAGTGTTTTGCCTGTGGAATTTGTGGATCCATAGATAAATGTGTGTCATGTGTCCTCCTTTGCAGCCCATCTAAAGAGAATGAGTTGGACAATACTGTTTGAGAATCAGTCTTTTGTATAAGCTGCAAAGGCTTATGTATTCTGTTTCAAAAATCATGGGTTAGCACTGTGTTATTGACAAGCACATCAGCTACCATTCCTGTCAGTGTGAGATGTTTGAAGACTAGGAGACCTATTTTATACTGGGAGGAAACTAAAGTTGCAGAAGGCAGATCTAGTGGTCTAATAAATCCCATTAGCGTAGCTGCTTTGAGCTGCCCCATCTTCTGGAAATGCAAGAGCAGCAATGACATGTTTTCAGACCGATGACAGCAGTCGCTTTTGCAGAAGTGAGCTGCAGTTGACAGATTATGTTGTCATGGTAAACACTGTTGGGTTGTTTTTCTTTTTTTTTTTTTTTCCTCCTCAGATTTTAAGTGAGGATGGCATGTTACAGACGTGTGTCTATCTCAGTTTTTGTGACAGCCAACGTACTCTGTTAGAAAGACTGATGTAGTCATGAGAAGTTTCAGGAACAGTTATCACTGTTAATCCTCAGGCAGATGTTTCTGTTCTTTCTAACTCCTGGTATTTATTCACAGAAGTTTTTGAAAGGCTTATATTAACAAATATAATTTTCTATTTTATCGAAGCAGCAGACAAATAAGTTTGGTGGCAGCTAAGATTTCAGTAGACCACTCTGTCCTCAAAGCCTATGCAAATGGAAGCTTTTCTTCCAGGCTTTTTTAATATCCTTCACAACTCCAGTAGTGATTTACTGTTTCTGTTCATGGCTTTTGCCTCTGTATTTTATGATTGTTCTGTTTCTTTCCTTGTCAAAGATAAATGGGCAGTCCTGTACAATACCAGCACTTTTCAGCTTTTGTGAAAATAGACACCTCTACACGTTGTTTGACAGCACAAGCTTTATCTGAACACACGATCTGGAAAATGTGGTGTTAAAAAGGAATACCACTGAATGGGGATGTTTCCAGTGAAGTTTGAGAATAATTAATACAAGATCTGGCTCTGTCCAACTTCTCAGTCTATCTCCTGTTTTAACAGAAGAAAATAATGATAAAGATACAACTTCAGGTAGTCCTTTAGCTGCTAGAAGCTATAGATTATTGGATCCAGTTAAAGCATCATTGTACGTTCTGCTAGTGGTTGTTATGGGGGACAGAACACTGGGAACACTGGCCTTTGATCTGACCCTCCGACGATGGTCTTAAGGGCTTGTTGGGTTCTTATCAGTTTGAGATAAACAGTGGCTATGCGTAGAATTTTGTTTGGATATCGATGGGAGAGAAAACCCAGGTTAACTTTGCTGTAGGTGTTAAGCATTCTGTCCTGTTACTGTGATGCTGATAGCAATTTCCAATTTATTTGGAAGTATTCCATGATGAAAATAAGCTTCTCTGTGTAGAAGCTCCTGAGGCGTTATGAGAGTGGTAGAAATCGCTGAGCAATTATGCAAAGACTGTGGAGTAGGTGGTAGGCAGTCCTACCTATTGTTCACTCTGTTATCTGGTACCTCTTGATCTTGCAGTCTACATACAGACTGTAGTATTCATACCTCATTCTACCAGAGGTATTATGTGGCAAATGTCCTTTCAATACCACAACATTTATTAATCAAGTCTGGCTCACCATGCATTGTAAAAGATACTGATATACACAAAGGCTATGAGTAACAATACTTCTCTACTTTGCTGGGACCTATATTAACTTGAACATCATAGAAAGCAGACTCAAGTTTCATTATGAACAGTTCAGTGAATAACTCTAGTTAAGATGATGGTTCAAAAACCCAAGCAAAATATGAATATTTGTAAGGAATGAGTTGGAGAGTACAATGCGGTACATTAAAACACTACTTGTGCATACTAGAACTACTCTAGCCTGAAATACTGAGTTGAATCTTTGCTTACCACCAGAAAGGAATATAACAAAGAGTTTAGGAATCTAGAGATATATAGTAAACTTACCAAGATACATAAGGAGCAATCCCACATGAATGAATATTGAGATGGTTTGCTCCATGTCATTTATAGAAAGTACCAATCAAAAAAAAAAAAATCTACTGCACTTTCCTAATACTGTAGTAAATGATGCATCCCATTTTCCATGGGATCATGGAAACCATGCATTCCAGTTTCATACTATATCAAGATCAAGTAAACACCCAAAAGCACAACAAGTATAACTGAGAAAAGCAAATACAGTTGTGGAACTTTCTGCCACAATGTGACTTCTGAGATTGAACTCAAATTCAATTAGCACTGCATATTTCAGTGAACAGTAGGAATGTTGGGACAAATTTGGGATAGAGAGAAGTCCAGTTGTTATCAACATATATTCTTATACAAACAAAACCCCATGTCTTTTAATACATAAAGAAAATACATACCTTAGGGATAGATTATTATAACTTCTTCATCTTTGTTTTTTATTAACTTTTTAGTTACTGTAGTCAGATACTAAATACACTACGGGGCTAACCTTTGGCCTTGTGGGAATCCTCATATTCCTTTTCTGAAGGCCTTACGAGTTTCTAAGAGTCAACCTCCAAAGAATGAACAGGAAATATACCCCCTTTGCTATCTCATCTAGGTAACTGGATCTTTTTAGGTATATTCATGCAGTGCGGCAACTGTAGATCCAAAAAATACATGTTGGGGTGCATTAGAACTTACTGCAGTTATCTCAACTTGCGTGGATATTTCCAACCAAAGCATACAAGGGCACTCAGGAAGATGGCATACAGAAATGTCTTGCTCTGACATAGAATCATAGAATCATTTAGGTTGGAAAAGACTCTTAAGATCATTGGGTCCAACCATTAAACTAACACTACCAAGTCCACCACTAATGAAACTGTCTTTGCATACGCCACAGAACCAGGCCAATACTGTGCTGCATGTCTTGCACACAGTGTATAAAATGTATGAAAAGCCAGTGGTATCAGTGCAGAGAGATTATGATATTCTTCATATTTTTATCCCTTGTGGCCAGTGGAAGCCAGAATCATGGTCTTACAGATTGTCCCAGTTTAGAGGGTGAGCAAAATGAAGTTAGGGATTGTTTAATGATCTTTTGTATGCTTGGAAAGAATGATGAAGTCCTGGGTGAAAGTTCAAAGAGCAGGAGAAATATTCTTTGCCCCCAAGTAACCATCTTCTCACACCTAGTACTGTAGACCAAAAAAAACGTTTTCGCAGACCTCTCCTAAGGTCACAGAATTTACTTGTACTGGCAAAGTCTGCCACGTGCTTTCTCTACTTTCCCTACTTTTCTCCTGTATGCACTTTCCTTCAACAGTTTTTCTTAAGAATTTGTCCAGGTAGTTCAGATTCTTCCTCAGCATCTCAGATCTCTTTTGGCCTGTAGTATGCACCTTACAGTTTGAATTAAGTTTGCCCATTATTTTTTGCAAGTAACTGGCACAAGAAGTGATCGGCGGTTGTTAGACTTGCTGGGTTCAAGCTTGTGATGGCAACCTTAGAACAGTGACTTTCTGTTAATTAGTGAGATACATGTTCCATGTAAAAGGATAATTTAGAGGGGACCTACTTCTTAATGTATCTCAAAGTGAACATTGTGGGGTTTTTTTCCTAAACTTGTTCTTTGGTTAAGTTAAACAGTTAATAGTTCAAACAGCCAATGCATAGATACTGCATGACTCCAAGGGTCAGAAGATTGGGAATCTTCTGACATTTATATATTATTTAAGATTGTTTTTTCCTGTTGATTTACATTTTCAAGCTAAGATGCCAACATAATTTTGTCTTTCTGAGAAGAAATGAGCTTGTGCAAAATTTTTAGCAGTTACAAGAGTTCTAGAGTATGTCAGTCATTTACCCACACAGAAGTTTATGTCAATTAAAAATAGAAGGGTTTTTAATATGATTAAAATTAGAGGATGGATTTAATTGATTTTTTTATTTCTTTTTTTTTTAGTAAAAGAAGTTTTGAATGTTTTGAAATAAAACAAATGGTACTGTTGAATTGTTTGTATTTGCTCACAAGCTGCGTAAAATATTCAGTAGAATTTGGGAAATACAAGAGAGATATATAAATAATTGACAGTAACAACAAAAACCTTTTACTTTCCTTGAGGGAAAAAAATGGCTTTTTCAGGTATGTCTAATATTAGAGCAGTGGATTTATTTCAGGTACTACCAGCTTTGGTGCTCTGGTTAATACTAGTGTGTTAGGGGTTGTGGGGGAAATAAATCTGTTTTTTTGTTTTGGGTGGTTTTTTTTAATAAAAGAAAGAATCCGTACAGTAGGTAGTTCAGAAAAATACCTTAAACTTGGCAATATGACTTAATATTGATGATGTTCCATCTGCGTGTTTCTGTCTTTGAATATAAACATTTCCCTTGGTATCTAGTGGAAAACTATTACAGGCATATTAATAACTGTAGAGAATTTTGCTAACCTTCATTTTGCTAATCTTAACATTTAGTAATCCACACTGAAAACTGGCAGTTTTGCCACTGTTAGCAATGACTTTCAAGAGTCCCATAGTCTTAACTTTTTTTTATATTTATGCTGTATTTACTAGACCAACAGTTACAGGAACAAAAATTGAAGTTGTCTAAGGAAGCAAAGCACATTTCACAACACATAATCCTGACATTTTTAAGGAAACAATAACACATAATAAAATCTACTTTGCCTAATTTTAATATTGCCTTTTTTTCCTGGTAATTATAAACATTTCACAGTTGTTTGTTCAAATTAGAAAGTTTCTTCTGTATACTTACCACTGAAACAATTAAACAGATTATTGTTCCTACTATAAACATAATAATAATTCATAATTATTGCCTGAAGTGATTGAAGTAATGCTGACTTTATTCAGTCATGTATGAAAAATTTTATGTAAATACAGGGTCAAGGTCTTTGATCCTTGTGCTTTGATCCAGTTCTATGCTAGCACCTTGGTTTTCAGGAATAGTCACATTCGTGTGCCTGTGTGAACTTCTTTGCTAACATTTAAACAGTAGGTTCTGGTAAAACCACTGGTATTATGAAACTTCCTCCTGTTCCGAGTATTGCTAATATTCCTTTTTTTTTTTTTTTTTTTTTTTTATTTAACACTTTAGCTACTACTCTCAAAGTGAAGTGATTTGATTTTTTGTCTTCATGGAAACTTTTTCAAGTTGTATAGAAATGTATTGCTGTCATTCTCCATTGTGTAGTCTGTAAATAGTGAACCTTTTTTTACTCTTAGATCAAAAGGAAATATGCAAGTTAGTTACACTGGATATTTTTGAAAATAAAATAACCTGCAATATTTGGAGATTGTACAAACCTAAATATTTTTAAATCTCTTTCTCACTGAGCTAATATGTCAGGGTTTAGTCATTAATTTCTTTGGGATAACAAGTTATAGTATATTCACAATGTGCATTGTTCTTGAACTGTGCTGGGTTTTATATAAAGTGAAGAGATGAGATGCATATCATGATTTTTAGCAAAGAGTTACAGTATGTTTTTATTCAAACAATATTGAACAACAAGTTGCTACTGTGTTTTCATGTTGCCTGCATTTGGGCAGACAGCAAAAGTTCTCTCAGTATGCCTGCTAAAGATTTAGTTGCAGAGAAAGCTCTCAGTGTCTAGTTATACTTGAAATATTTAAAGATTGAATTTTTGAACTCTTCTAAATTCTATAGTTTAGATTTGTATAGTTTGCAAGGTTATATATGGTATTAGTAAAATGAATACTTTTGTCTATAACAAGGAATAAATTTGCCCATTTTGTTTAGTTGTATTGAAATTAGGAATGGGATATTTAAAGGACTAGGACCTATGTAAGCTAAGTGTGAGATATAGTGAACTCAATTTTGGTACATTGCTTTTACAAAGCATCTTGTGGTAATTTAAGGTAAAAGTCTTAAAATAAAAGAAAAAATTCTCAGGTGTATTTTAAGAAAACATATTATTTTCTTTAAGAAAGTGTTTTCCAGGCCTTCACCTGTCATTTATATTTAGAATAAATTAAATTCATTGTTCAGCTGTTTCTGTTTCTCATATGTACAAGAAACAGCTGTACTCAAAACTACATTGTTGTCCTTGGTTTTTCATTTACTGATTCACTCTCCTGGGCTGTGCAAACTGGAAAAAAAAAAAAAAAGCTGATTTAATTTGGACAAATAGGATGTAATCCCAAATGCAGAAGGTATTATTTATACATTCATTTTACATTGTTGTGATTAAAAAAACCAAACAAAACCAAACACAAGGACCATCTCATCTTCCCTGCTCCAATATGAGAAAATAAATGAAAAGCTGATTTGATTGCGGGGGGTGTGGGGAGAGGGCAGTTGGCCTCAAAGGTTATAGTCAGCACACACTTAAGGTTGCATGCAGCACTGGTAATGTGAATATTTCCTCTGCCAACAGTGAGTGAAGTTACGCATGTTATTTAGTCCTATAGTGGTCAGGACTTCAGTGTTTGCTGGAGTAGGGACCAATGTAAGGTCGGTGCAGGCTAGAAGATACTGGTATTTTAAATTGACCTTTGAATACAAGTATGTGTGTATATATACACACGTCTTTTTTCCATTTTTCTTATTTTGCTGTTTAACATGTTTTTATATTACATGAAATGCCCTGTTCTGAGTAGTCGTTCGTGTATGTCGGATTTGTTTACTGTATGTTAATTTCTGCAGTAGCATGTTTCTCTTAAAGATGGTATTTTAGAAGTATGTATCAAAAATGAGAACATTTATTTTATAGTGTGAACTGTCTGTGCTTTCCCTTAGCTTCTAATTTTCATGCTCTGCAAAGCTTAGGGTTTGTGTATTCATTTAACTGTAATACTCCTTTGTACATATACATAGCAGATCTCTAAGTTGAACAGTAATGTCTCCTGAATATTGCCTGCAGCTTCTAGCTTACTTTGCATTTTAGAAAGATACTTTTGTGCCTTCGTAGTATAAGAAACATGATGGATTTCTACAAAAACATACAGATTATTCTTTTTAAAAGGCGGCACATTTCAACATTCGTTCCTTATAAGTTACTAAGGATTTGACTGAATAAAGTTGAAATGGCAGATCTTATGGGTCATTTTTAAGTTCTGCAGTGGACAGTTTGCAAACTTGATTTGACTTTCACCATATGACTCCCTGGATCTGTCCCTTAGTCCCAGGCTCAGGGCATGCTCAGATGATCAGTCTGGCCTCTGCAGACAACTGGTTTATAAGGAAAGCTAGGCATGCTTTAGCTTGCAGCTCAAAATCTAATAGGAGCCTGGTGCTGTAGGGGACTTGTCAGTATCTTTGCCTTCTTCTAGGAAAACATGAAGCTAATTTTAGATGTAAAGTTGAACACCAGTGAGATACTATACTGTATAGTATCACGGGATTTTCTGTATGCAAGATTAAGTTACTGTTTCTCAATCAGTGTTTAATTCTTCTGGGTAGGGGGAAAGTCTTGAAAAAATCAGTGGTTATAAAGTTTGAGAAACACAGCTGTAACAAAGCAAAGAAAAATTTCCTTTCCTATCACCACACACCATGACCTTCAAGATAGAATATTTCCAATCCATCTTTTGAAAGCCATGCACAAATAAGTTACATGGTTATTATTGCACGCATGTATGCATTTCATTCTGACTGAGCAGATCATGAATGATTTTTACTTTGATTCTGGATCATCAATCTGAAAAGGTTAAGAAACAGTATACTAGTAAAAGGAACCCTTTTCTGAAGCCAAAAACTGGATTAATTTAAAAGACATTTCCACATAGAAGGAAGGCTGACTTCTAGAATGTACGTTTGCATAAATCTTAGATAATTTCTGGCAGCGTTCACCTCAATGATGTATGAAACTCAAGAGCTCTTACCTTGTGCAGAGCTACAACAGATATTAGTGGAAATATTATGTAGAAAAAGAGCAAGGACTTTCACAGCAAAGAACTTCAAGCAGAATGATTTAGACTTCTGTACCTGCTGATTATTTTCCATGAGCTTTCATCACAATTTTAGTCACTGGAATCATCACACACCTTATAAAATATTAAAGCCAACATTTGTCTGTAATAATATGTGACAAAGAAATAGCTTTGAATAGGTGGTTGGAAATATTTTTTGTATCTCCTGACTGACTGTCCATGAAAATGAATAATATGATGGCAGCAACTGTGTTAATGGCAATTAGCCTGTTCAGCTGAATGTTAAGCAAGCTCTTCAGTGCTTATTTCTGAAAAGTATTTCTCAAAAATCTTGACATGGTATTGTTCCAGTTAGTTGAAAACTTGATTTCCAGGTACATCAAGAGGCAGCATCTCCTCCACAGTGCTGTTCCTACACCAGTCCTGGTTTTACAGGTTTTAATCCCATACAATATAACTCAAACTTGAGTCAGTGGGTTCTTTTTCCAGAGCTTATTTCATAGAATCAAAGAATGGTTTGGGTTGGAAGGGACCTTAAAGATCATCTAGTTCCAACCCCCCTGCCTTGGGCAGGGACACCTTCCACCACATCAGGTTGCTCAAAGCCCCATCCAACCTGGCCTTGAACACTTCCAGGGATGGGACATCCACAACCTCTCTGGGCAACCTGTTCCAGTGCCTCACCACCCTCACAGTGAAGAATTTCTGCCTTGCATCTAATCTAAATCTACCCTCTTTCAGTTTAAAGCCATTACCCCTTGTCCTGTCACTACATGCCCATGTGAAAAATCCCTCTCCAGCTTTCCTCTAGGCCCCCTTTAGGTACTGGAAGGCTGCTGTAAGGTATCTCCGGAGCCTTCTCTTCTCCAGGCTGAACAACCCCAACTCTCTCAGCCTGTCTTCAAAGGAGAGGTGCCCCAGCCCTCTGATCATCTCTGTGGCCCTCCTCTGGACTCACTCCAACAGGTCCATGTCCTTCTTATGTTGGGGGCCCCAGAGCTGAACGCAGTACAGCAGGTGGGGTCTCACGAGAGCAGAGCAGAGAGGGAGAATCACCTCCCTCGACCTGCTGGTCACGCTTCTTTTGATGCAGTCCAGGATACGGTTGGTTTTCTGGGCTGCAAGCACACATTGCCGGGTCATGGTGAGCTTCTTGTCAACCAACACCCCCAAGTCCTTCTTCTCAGGGCTGCTCTCAATCCACTCATTGCCCAGCCTGTATTTGTGCTTGGGATTGCCCTGACCCATGTGCAGGACCTTGCACTTGGCCTTGTTGAACGTCATGAGGTTTGCACAGGCCCACCTCTCAAACCTGTCAAGGGCCCTCTAGATGGCATCCCTTCCCTCCAGCGTGTCGATCACACCACACAGCTTGGTGTTGCTGGCAAACTTGGAGAGGGTGCACTCAATCCCACTGTCCGTGTCACCAACAAAGATGTTAAACAGTGCCAGTCCCAATGCTGACCCCTGAGGAACACCACTCGTCATTGGTCTCCACTTGGACATCGAGCTGTTGACTGCAACTCTTTGAGTGTGACCATCCAGCCAATTCCTTATCCACCGAGTGGTCCATCTGTCAAATCCATGTCTCTCCAATTTAGAGACAAGGGTGTCGTGTGGGACAGTGTTAAATACTTTGCACAAATCCAGGTAGCTGACATCAATTGCTCTTCCCTTACCACCAATGCTGTAACCCCTTCATAGAAGGCCACCAAATTTGTCAGACAAATTTCTCAGTGGTACAAATCAACTACCGTATATATCTCAGCATGCTTAGTAAAAGGAATATAGTAAACTGTTATGTTAATGCTACACAAAGGCCATGGTTCAGTCTTTGTTTAACTTAACCCTTGAAAAGATAATGGGACGAATGTATTCTGTCAGATATAGGGCTTTGGACACAGTGCAACGAATTACTTGGAAGAAAAAGAGATAAATTTTTTTTCCTTTTAAGAATGGACTGATTTTTTAATTAGAAACTTTGAATGTTGAACTCAGTTTCACTTATGTCCATTACCAGCCTTCTTTATGAGATGGACTCATTATTAAAACATGGAAATAATTTCTCTTTCGGTATATGTGGAGACAGTAACCTCTTGGGCTTTTTATTTTGTATTGAATTTTCATTATGCCATTACATTTTTTGTTTGTAAACTGTATCACGACAGTGTCCTTTTTAAGAACTGAATGTCTGTGTTTGCAAATCAGACTCCATTCTGAAAAGAAACTTCTTACAGTGCTTCTCAGCTAACATGAAATAGTTATAGTGTTGAGATAATTCCATCTCAACAGTCTTTGTGCTTTAACAAGAGAATCCAAAACTAGCAATGGTACCACATTCCCGATGTAGATTATTGTAAGTTATGGATTTCATGAACTGAAATAAGGCTCTAAGTTAATGTCATGGACAGCACCATGGAGATTTTAGTTCCCTTGCTGATGAAGAACGTGTGGATGTTTTCTTTTTGCCTTTGTTTTCCTTTGTATTTACTGTATATAAACTATTTAAAAAATAATTTTGTTCTAGACATAGTGATGTTCGCTTTTCTGGCAGTGGTGAAACATCTGATTAAGTGATTGTTTAACCACTTCAATATTTGCCTTGTATCACAGAAAGAGCACAGAGGAGCTAAGCCAAAATATTCTACTTTTTTGGTCAATGCTAGCATGCTAGACACTTTAAGATCAAGAAAAGTCCTTGCAGTTCAAATTCTGGCCTTCTCTTCTGTTAGCTAAATCTAATTCTTGATACCATAAGGTTTATGTGTGTGTTATGTTTTGTGCTAGCCAGATGCTGAGACTTTAAACCCAGCTTGGAGGAAGGTTTCTTGGAATTATTTATTTCGTGTTGTAAAAATTCTCATAGAAAAGAACATGTTATGACTGTCTTTGCCATAAAAAATTCTTTAGAGGCATCAATGTGTAATTTAGGAATTCTGCTTGATACCAGAGGTTCTTTGCCTGTAATAGTTGGGTCTGGGTGCACTCTTTTTTAAATATAGATCTTGTTTATACTCTGTATTACTGAATGTCCTCATATTGATCTAAAACCTAAAAAAGGTAACAGAAGAAATTCTTGCTTTAGACACAAGACTAACAATGGAGGGCTGCTAAACTTCAACAACCATAGATTTAATTGTAGCACCTTCAGACAAAGAGATACTGCCAAGGGCAAACTCAGTTTTCAAGTCTGAATTCCAGATGGTTGGTAAATAAGCAACAGATTGACTGATGGAGGAATTGAGGTAGCAAAGGGGTCAAATTCCACTCAACAAAGGAGAAGCCAGAGTGGAATACATGTGAGGTTTTAGATGGTGGGACTTGCACGAGAGCAGAACAGTGAAAACATAAAGAACTTCTGAACTGCCACCAAAGGATAGTGTAGAGCAGCAAGGAATGAAAGAAGGGAGATGTCTATCTGTGTTTTATGACACAATGTAAGCTGTTTTTCTTGTGCTGGATCATGTCTTATGTCACATTAAGCTAGATGTGATTTATATGCATGTGGTGGGTTGACCCTGGCTGGACGCCAGGTGCCCACCAAAGCCGTTCTATCACTCCCCCTCCTCAGCTGGACAGGGGAGAGAAAATATAACAAAGGGCTCATGGGTTGAGATAAGGACAGGAGAGATCACTCACCAGTTACCGTCACGGGCAAAACAGACTCGACTTGGGGAAAATTAACTCAATTTATTACAAATCAACCAGAGTAAGGTAATGAGAAATAAAACGAAATCCCAGAACACGTTCCCTCCACCCCTCCCTTCTTCCCAGGCACAACTTCACTCCCAGATTCTCTACCTACCCCCTGCAGCGGTGCAGGGGGACGGGGAATGGGGTTTACGGTCAGTTCATCACACGTTATTTTCTGCTGCCTCATCCTCCTCAGGGGCAGGACTCATGGGAGACAGTCCTCCATGAACTTCTCCAACGTGGGTCCTTCCCACGGGCTGCAGTTCTTCACGAACTGCTCCAGCGTGGGTCCCTATCACTGATGGGCTCGGCCTTGGCTGGTTGTGGGTCCGTCTCAGAGCCGGCTGGGATGGGCTCTCTCAAACACAGGGGAAGCTTCCAGCAGCTTCTCACAGAAGCCACCCCTGTAACCCCCCGTGCTACCAAAACCTTGCCACACAAAGCAAATACATTGCAGAATCTTTATAAATCTTATTTGCCTGTTAGTGTTCGATGTCTTTAACCTTGAAAAGGTGAACTCAGATTACCCATAACCTGAGGAGACAAAAAACGTTCGTGATCCCCCAAAACATCATAGCTGAGTTTCAAGTTCTCATTCTGTGAGGTGATAATAGAGAGACCATGGAAGGAGATTAAACACACCCATTTCTCTCACTGGGGAAACTAAATACAGCAGCGGCATCTAGCAGAAAAGGTCAGCTGTGGATGTGATAGAAGCTGTAGCAGAAGAGAGACCAAGTCCAACTTCATCATTGGAATTCTTGCTCTATTCCATTGATGAAGTTTTTTCCAGCCTCATAGCATCCAAAGCATGGCGGGTTTAACACCTACAGTGAATTTGCTCCCATTTTAACATTTTAATATATCTGTGGAAAATGTTTGTACTCTGCTAAACCACATAGTACCTTTCTGCCATAATTACTTCACAGTAGCAAGCTCAAGATTTGATGTATCTCAGTGACTAGGCATCCCAAACTGAAATGGGATTTGTCTGAAATGGAAAGGTTAAGGAAATTTTGCACTAAGTTTCTTCTAGAAGAGACAGGTGAGGTCAAAAACTTTGTACCTGTGTCATGGTTTAAGCCCAGCCAGTAACCAAGCACCACAAAGCCTCTCGCTCACTCCCCTGCCCTGGCCCTGGTGGGATGAGGAGGAGAAAATATGGAGAAAAGCTTGTGGGTTGAGACAAGGACGGGGAGGGATCACTCACCACTTATGGTCACGGGCAAAAGACAGGCTCAACTTGAGGAAAAACCAAAATCAATTTAATTTGCTACCAATCAAATCAAAACAAGGATAATGGGAAGTAAACCCAAACCTTAGAACACCTTACCCCCAGCCCTCCCTCCTTCCTATCTCAACCCCACTCCCCGTTTTCTCACCCTCCTCCCCCCGGTGGTGCAGGGGGATGGGGAATGGGGGTTGGGGTCAGTTCCTCACACCTTGTCTCTGCCGCTCCTTCCTCCTCAGGGGGAGGACTCCTCACTTGGCCCCTGCTTCACCGTGGGGTCCCTCCCACAGGAGACAGTCCTTCACGAACTTCTCCAATGTACGGCCTTTCCACGGGCTGCAGTCCTTCAGGCACAGCCTGCTCCAGCGCGGGCTTCCCCCTGGAGTCCCGGCCATCTTGGGGGGCATCCATCCCCCTGCTCCGGCGTGGGCTCCTCTCTCCCTGGGCTGCAGGTGGGCATCTGCTCCCCCGCTCCCCTCCATGGGCTGGGGGGGACAGCCTGCCATCTGGTCTCCCCACGGGCTGCAGGGACATCCCCTCCTCCCCCACTCCTCCTCCCCTCCTTCCTCACTCCCCTCGGGATCTGCACAGGGGTTCCTCTCACATTCTAGTACCCTCACTCACTGCAGGTTCCGCCTCTTAAATCTGTTCTCCCAGAGGTGCTACCACCATCGCTGATGGGCTTGGCCTGGGCCAGAGGTGGGTCTGACTCGGAGCCGGGGAAGCTTCTGGCAGCTTCTCACAGGAGCCGGCCCTGCAGTGCCCCCCCCCCCCCTACCACCCCCTGCCACACAAACCCAGAACAACCTGCATCTGTGCTCTATTCCTAACATCATCTTTTAGAAAGATCAGCCGCTGAATATGCAGACATATAAATACTTGTGCAAGATTTTGCTTACTTTATAGTAAGTTTTAACTAGACATTGACAAATCGATCATTCTAACTCACAGGGGAAAGAAATAGGCAATTTGTTACTGTCTCCAAGAATGATGGAGATAACAGGCAGAAGAGTTGGAGCAGGATCCAAAGTAGAACATTGACAGAAGCAGAAACAAAATACAGCCCTAGCTGGCTGCATAGTTAGCTACTATCGCTGCTGACTGATTGCAAGGTCTTACAATCAAGGTACACTTACAGCTTGGGTCTGAATAACTATCATTCTATAGCAAACCTAAGTTATCCTCAGAACTAAAAATGAGTTTATACATTAATGTGTGATGAGTTATATTTTCAGTTGAAACTTCAGAAACAACAAACTCTAGAGACACAAATTCAGTACTTAAAATTAAAAAGAGATAGTAATGTTCCATTTTGTATTTTGGGACACTGCTACAGATCCCTTATTAAATAATGTATCATATTAAATAATGTTATTGTAGCTAAAAAAAGGAAAATATTACAGCCACTCTATATGGCTTTCAGTATATCTTTTTTGTCAGAGGGTATTTTCTCCAGAAAAACCTTCTGCCAGAGGATTAAGTGGTTCCAACTGAGAATTAAAAAAACCCAATGAAACAACATTTGGATGACTTTTAAGGTTTAAAAGCTGTGGTAGTAAACAGTGCAATTAAACACTGCAATTTATTTCTGAAAGTTATATAGGAATCCCAGATAAGGACATTTTTGTGGGTTTATAACCTGGCTTATTAACAAGGGTTCTTTCAGATATATATTTTTTTAAATGTAGTAAAAGATCAGTGTTTGAGAATCAGCTGTGATCACGTCACACAGTGCTATGCCATTCAATAGACAGCAATGTGACCACAGTAATAGAAGGTTCTGAGGCAGAACCTAACACGTATAGGTAGTTTTAAATAGCTAATGCGTACACTCTGGTCAGGATCTTTATGTTTGTTTTGTAGTGATTGGTTGGTTACAAAATTCTAAATTCCAAATAACATCTAGTATGTTTTGGTTGAGTTCACAAAGACCTGCTTAATAAACTGCATGATCTAAAACCAGATCAAATGTACAGTGAAGCCGAAAGAAATTTATGAAGTGAAAGTGACACTATTTAGCAGAAGAAACACTTCAATGTAATTTGAAGAAATGAAAGATAATCGTTTTCACACTAAAATGTGGGAACACAGCAGGGCAATTCCAAGAAGTGCCAGGATCTTCCTCTCTTATTGGCTTAGAAAGAGATAAATTCATTGTAAATATTCACAGCTTTGATGTTCTCTTCAACTCACCAATTCCTTATAGAACATTTTTCACTCTGTGGTAAACATCTCTCCTGTCTCACCCTGAATTTAGAGCCCTAAATCCCCACACCATTCCTCTTTCTGTTTCCTTGCAGCATAATGTATCATACTCTATCTACTGTTAATATATGCACAGTGGAGGATTTTGTTTCTTGTTTGAACAGGTAATACCTTGATTAATAAATGCTGCATAATTTATTGAGAAGTAATTGCTCATACAGTGATAAGTTAAGCTTCCTAGCAGTACTGAACTTTTGGCAAGCTTCTTTCTGGACATAATTTCAGGTGGAATAACATTGATACAGCATCTCTCCTCAGGACAACTGACTATAATGAACACTAATTTTAAAGAGGTGATCTGAAATTTTAGGTTGAGGTTCATTTTTAAAGAAAAGGACAGACTAGTTGAAAAGAAAACTTTTCATGGAAATGTAGGGATTCAGATGACAATGTGCTTACTAATGTTTTGTAAAATAAATATACTCAGTAACTGATTGACAAGCTTGCCTTCAGAGGATGTGTGAGACCCTTCAGTCCCTATTCCGCTCACTTCAGAAGAGTAACACTGAAGCTGAGAGTCCATTTTCCGGATGAATGCCCTGGTCTGGATTATAGGCTAATGTAGAACAGGGCTCCAGTGGCCTATTTAAATCATTCTTTCTTCGAGACAGTAGATGGCTGTTTATCCATAATGATACAAGAGAAATAGATAAACACATTAACCAAAAATGGAAGCAAAATTCAGTTGCCTCTTATGGTTCTGTTTGTAAGGAATAAAAATGAAACAAAGGAAGAGAATGGAGGCAACAGCTCTGTTCAGTGAATTATTCCATTTTCATAGCTTCAATTTGTTTAGTATTTCCTGTGATTTACATTTTACCAGTTTAAGAAATGTTAATGTGGATAATCAGATCTAAAGCACAGCCTCTTGGTATATATTCCAACATCTTTAAGAGACATTTGTAGAAACATCACATTTTGGAGAGACCATGCCCTGGATTACTAGGCATAAAGTCTCACTATTCACAAAGAATTTTACTGAATATTATTTGGAACAATAAAAGAACAAGCTTACTATGCTAGTTGCCAGTAGGTTTCTGGATGTAGTTTATGATGCTGATGTCAACCTGTCTGTTTGGATTCTCTATGTTGACAGACAGCTTCCTTTTGAGCGTGACACTGAATCCGCTGTGCACACTGAGGTGTTTGAATTTACAACCCCGCCTAAAGCAATGGGGCTGCTGGCTTCTTGACAACTGCCGCACTAGCCTTGCTCTGCCTTACCTTCATCAGCTCCCTAGGGTTAATTTCAAACCGAGTCTAAAACAAGTGGCTTCCTACAATAACTAACTAATCCAAGTCTGGCCACTTAACCTGTGATTTTTGTGTTTTCAGTGTATATGAGAAACAAGAAGACAAAATAATACCCTGTTCTTCAACATGTTTTGTTTACCCTCAAGTCAATTTATGCCTCTTGCCATTTTACCGCACTGAGTAGTGAAACAGCCTTGATACTCAAAACACATCTGGATGTTTACATCAAGTAACAAAGGTGAGCTCAAGGGCTGCTGTCTGAGTGCTGATCAAAGCTTCACCGAGTGGTTTGTTTTTCAGGTTGTTTTTTTGTTCGTTTTTGGTTTTTTTTTAATGAGGGGAAAAAAAGGTGTTAATGCAAAGAAATCGAATTTGTAATTAAGCATATAGCAGAAATGAAACATAATCCTGAAAAAGAACATCTCAGTTTCTTAGGTAATCTTAATATCCAAATCCATTCTGTCCTTTGTCTCTTTTCTCAAACTAATGCACAAGAGAAGGCTGGCTAAACTGATCTACAAATTATTTCCCTCTCTTCCTTCTGTGCTTTCCTGTTTGTCCTATTTCTACCAAGCAGACTTTGTAAAAGTCTAAGTCGAATAATTCAGTGCTAGCACTTATGAATGTTTTGATTGCTATTTTTTTTTTTTCCAGAGCTGTATACTTAAGGGATAAGATAGCTGGATGAGTGGACAGAGAGGAAACTTGCAGCAAGAGTAACAATAAATTAAGACCAATATATAGTTCCTATTTCTTGTACAGAAAAGTATTAAATATTTTGAAAAGTCCTTCAAATAATTGTCTACTTCCACTGCCTCTTCTCCCTAAATGTCCATGAACTGCACTCATAGCACCACCACAAGTGTCATACGCTAGTAGGTATGATGCTTGACAGAATTGCCCTGGAGGTTCAATTACTTGGGTGTGTGATGATGAATGAAAATTGCCGCAGCTCTCAGATCTGCAACAGACTGGCAATTGTTTGATCAACTGTGGCATCCCTATTAAAGGTCTGGTGAGACTGGAGCCTTTCAGTAGTTACAGAATATAGGCATGTCAGAGCTTTGGCCAGTCCCAAAGTACAGTAATGCTGTGAAGATGGAAAAAAGCTCACTTGCAGAATTGCGGTTGCTATGCTTTGTTTCTGGAATGCATGTAACCCTAAGATAAATATTTCAGTAGCTGAGGATGAGCAAACTACCTATTGACACCTTTAGTAGAAGAAGTTGAAATAATCTATTCTTGGAGAAAATCCAGAACTGGAGAGGTTATAAAAAAACCCCACAAAACAGGATAGAGAAAGGAAGTGCCATGGGAGCAGCAAAAAAATTGCTGATGCATGATTATATAGAAGCTAAGCTTCTGAGTTAGTCAAAGGATTATTATCACAAGACACTTGTGCATTCTACTGTTGACCTACTGGGCCATGAGGACAATGACAGCAATGCTCCGCAGGATCTCAGGAGACATTCTGAAGTACATGGTTGTCAGGCCTTGGACCAAGAACAGCATATGCAATTTTACATACAAAATTCAACTGTGAAATTGCTGGTTAGCGTCAACCAGCAACCTAAGAAAGGTCAATACATTATTTGTTTAGGTGTCTGCTCAGCTGGGCAATTGAGCACATGATTTGCCTTGAGCAGTCAAGTTTAAATTTCATTATATTTCGATAATAATGAGCGTAAGACTGTGCTGACTTTTTTTGGGGGGGGGGTTGAATTAGGTGTATTTGTTTGACAGCTGTCGAAAAAGAAAGGTTATTTGTTTTGTAGATCAATAGGACTGCCTCATCTACCACTGAATTCCCATTGAAAAGTAAGTATTGGCTAGGCTCATAATTGTCAAGTTAGCCTTAACTGCCAAGAAAATAAAACTGACTACTACAGTGAAGCAAAGTGAAATGGGATGGAATAAGTGGGGGTTCAGGGCTATATATTGGGAATTTCAATGGTACATGTATGCATCTCTGCTGTGCTGTGAATAATGCTGCCTAATCAAGTTACCAAAAATATAGAGCTGAAATAAAAAATTACTTAAAATGATAAAAAAGCAAGTTATCTCAAATGGGGCCTGTTTATGAAATACTTTCTATATGCAAACCCATATTTTAAAAGCCTACTTTCCAGGAGAACATTGCTGCTGTTATTAACTGACAGTCAGGATACTTACATCTATGTTATGAAACTAGTGCATTTTCTATATACAGATATCCCATGATACCTCCAGCAGTTAACTCATCCACTGTAAACACAGAGAATGAAGTTTAATTTGCTGTTGAACGAAGTCTTCTTTCAGATGTCTTTGCTTTTACAAAAACAGCCCGATCCTGTTTTTCTTGCAAGAGACATTGAGACAAAAGCGTATGTGTATTCAAAATGAGCACTTTTATCATGTTAATCAATTTTGAGCTTAATGTGTTTAATGTAATTTATTTACTGTTTAATGTAAGACCTCTTTGGTGAGAAGTATGAACAGCTAATGACCTGCAAAACTCTTCTATGTAACTGTAAATTCTAAAAGCGTTTTACAATTAATTGAATTCATTATGTCCTGAAACTTGGCATTCTGGGAATATTCTAGCAATTGATAATAGGTCTGCTTTCCATACATACACCAAATTCTTCTGTGCCTACAGCTGTGTCCATAATTTTCACTGTGAATCTGTGTACTGTATGTGTAAGCAGTCATAAGATAAATGGCCTTAGATTTAATCGTTTTAGTATAAAAACTTATATTCTCATTTTAGATAAAAACGACGTCACAGCTGTAACTACTAGATCACTTGAACATTTGAACTATATAAATATTTACTTCTTCCTGTAAAATGATGGTGATATATCTGGGGAAAAATAGTGCTATTTGTTATTAGCTTAGATTTTTAGCAAGGTTTTTATTATTATTTTTTTTTTGTCAATCCAAGGAAAGCATCAGGGGTAAACATGTGCTCTGCAAGGGGAACAGGTCACAATGATCACTTCTGTAATGGTAGTCGTGGATGAAGTTTTTTTATTTGTTTTCCATTTTGCATATGTTTTGTACACCCATCCATCGTGTTGTCCTCCTCGTCCCTTTAGTCACATAAAGCAGTTCCTAAAGAATGGGCAGCCTCTCATGAAAGAGGTACATGTTTTTTGGTTTGGGTTTTTTTTTTTAATCAATGCCAAGTCCCAACATGTAGAATTCCTGGGGAGCAAGGCTGAGGAACTCCTTCTGTTATTAATCTCTACAGACATTCATAAACTTAATCCTAAACTTGTTTCCAAAATAGAATATCTGTTGATTACTTAGATGCTGCACAATTCACCAGTGACAGAATTAAGATATAAATGGATCACCTTGCTTTAAAATGCAAAATACAGTCAGTGACCCATAAATGAACCTTAAAAATATAATTCAAAAGGGTATTTTGTTCTGGATGTCTGGGGTAAAGATAAGGACTGGAAAAACATGAGCACCATTCCTAATAAGTCCTGGGTGGGCTATATATCTCAGCCGCATACTGACAAGTAATACCATCTCTCCTCCAGCCTTTACACCCTTCATCTCTCACTGCTGTAGGCTATTCATCATTTTACAGGTAGAGCTACTGTCCTGCTTTCTCCCCCAAGCATATTACCCAGTTCTTCTCTCTTTGTTGTTGTCTTTTGTCATTCCTCAGCAACTTCAGACTTCCTCAGACTCACCTTCAAACCTTGTATGTCAAGCCTGCCTACAGCTTGGCTCACACTTGGCCCTGCTGTGACTTGTTTACTTTGATTTAATTAAAATGCACCCGTCCAGAACTCTGGGAGCATTACTGACTGCCCACCTTGCAGAACCTTTAATTTCTGCAGTATTTTCATATTGCTTTCTCTCTATACCTGGAACAACCTCCTTCTTCAATTACAACAAGCAACCTAAAATTTCTCCTTCAAAACCACCTTTTGAATCCTTGCTGGGACATAACTACCAAACCCCTATTTTTACCTTCTTTAGCCAGTCAGGAACTTAATTTATTTCAGTCACTGAAGAAATAAACTACTGCAGTTAAGAAGGTTTATGTCCAGCTCAACCTTTATGTCATTGTTTATCTGTGGATTTTTTTTTCCTGGTGGTGTTAAGATTTTTTTGTTAGTGTCAGGAGAGTAGCTTCCTCATATGAACACTACTAACTCCTGTGCTGTGGCTGAACAAAACCAGTGTATTGTCCTCTGTTATCTAAGTACCTTTCTGACGGGAAGATTCAGCAGATGGAAAAGTGTGTCTTCTAAGTGAGCCAATGGTTAATCATGCTCACCAATTTAAAAAAAAAAAAAAGTTGTGACTTTCTCATACAGAGCCTCGGCTTTATTCTTAAGTGCCAAGAACATCAAAAACACTCTAAAAAATGAATAATTCAAGCAATTAGGAACCTGAATAAATAGAATTTATTAACCTTTTGGATGTGTTTGTTTTTCAAGCAAGGGAGCTTTCTTATCCCTCTTTTCTTTATTTCTTTCCTTATTTCTCTCTCCATTTCCAGTTCTGTCCTCCAAAGCTCTTTCTCATCCTTTCTTCCCACTCCATCCTGGTACTACTACTCCTCTCTGCATATATTGCTCATGTATTCTGTGTATTATTTGGCTTTTTGTTTTTTTAGTACACTTTAGCCATAAACTAACATCCCGCACATCCCTCACTGCAAGCGACAAAGAGAAATAACTATGCTTCAAGTCTGCCACCTGACCTTTTTTTAAAGACCTCTATAAGGTGGGATGAATCTTCACTGACTGTAAAAGCAATGACGGAAGCAGAAGTCACAGAAAACTGCAGATATGAGCTCTTGGTCAGATGAATCCCACCCTCAGTAACTGCTCCAGTTTTCTTTGAAATGTGCTCTTGGAAGGCCTGGATCATTTGATCCAGAAGTCAGTCAAGACCTGATACTGTCTGGATTGCCTGGTTCTGCCTCTTGAGCCTCCACAGAGATACTTAATGCTCTCATTTTTGTGCTTAGAGAGGAGGAAATGTTTCTTGCTTATACATGGCTGGGTGAAGAGAGTTATAGCTGCTGTTGGAAGCAGTAGTCTGTGGGTTAGTACCTACAAGCATACCAGGAACTTAACACAGCACTTTGGATATAATAACATGTCCATGGGAGGAGTGCAGAGGAAAAGCGAAGGTATTGCCTTTGCTGCTCCTCCTGGGGCATACTTGTTTGCTAGGCTTGTTACAAAACTGCTCGGTTGTTTTCCTGAAACACCCACATTGTGGTTGGTGCACTGCTGTGCTCAAGACTGCAACCAGCCTGTCACAAAAAGAGTGGGGAGAAAATGGCAAACCCTCAACTGTAGGTGCAGTTGCTTGGAAAAGACTTGGAGAGGAAAAGGGGGGTTCAGGCCAGCACAATGCTCGAGGAACTCTGTGACTCTTGGAAGAATCCGAGTTACGAAGCTGTTCTAGAAATGTACCTTTAGAAAGGTTTTTTTGGAGTAAGACTATGTGTACATTTCTAAAACTCTTATGTTCCTGCAGAACCATTTTTGAGAAATACCTTTTTTGCTTTGCCATTGGGATGTAAAAACATAGGTGTTACGGTATTTAGAACAAGATATTTATCAGAAAGCATTATACAGGTAACAAAGATCTTGCGAGATCTGAAGTCCTTATCTGCATTTTCAAATCAAAAGGGTATTTTGGCTACATATTTTTATTTCTTTCATTAATCTAACTTTGGTTTAGGTTTCCATTTTTTTAATTTTGTTTTTCCCAACGATGGCTGCAAAAGATAAGGCAATTTACCAGCTCAACTGTAAAATACTTAATTGTTTTCTGTAATCAGTGTTTTGTTTTAATGTTTTATTGGTTGTTAGTGTACAAAGTACTGTTCTGTCAGCTTCAAATTACAATTCTGTGTTTTTCTCTCTGTTTTGATGGTAATCTGAGTCCCAGAAAAACAAGCATTACTGAACTTTATTCTGACTCTAAAGGTGGTTAAAACTGGTATAATACTCTGTTGAGAAAAGAAAAATGATGCTATATAAATACACATTTTTATTAATGTTTCTCTTGACATGGAAGTCTTTGGAGTATGTTTCTAGGCTCTCTAATCAGAAATGCTAAAAGGTATTTAATGGTTTTAATTTTAATTTCTTAATTTAGGAAGACTTTAATTCATGATCAAAATATTTGGTTATCTTCAGCATGCTTGGTTCCCTGTTTTTTTCTAATGGTATCTATTCTATTTATTTCTTCTATTTATTCAAGTATGACCTTATTTTTTATGTATTTGAAATGGTTTTTTTGGTCTTTTTTTTAAATTTTTTTATTCTATTTTTGAAACCTGTGTGACTGAAGAAGCAATTTTACTTTCCTATAGGTTAGAGTATATTATGTATCTCATTCTGGTGATATATACCCTATAGAAAGTCAGCTAATGAGATTAGATACGTAGATCAAACAAGGGAGACTTGTTTTTAGCAGTAGAGGTTCTGGTCTCATGAAAGCTCCAATTTTCGTAAATTCTACCCTATTTGGATTCTATTTTTTCTTGTGTTGTAAATGAGCACAATTTCATTAAAAAGATATCTGTCCTTTTTAGTGCATGTACTTTCATTTTGAGATTCTAAAACTTTGGCTGAATTTGTTCTTGACCTGCAAGAAAATAACAAATTTTTTCTCAAATGTTTTCTAATTATTTTGGTATTTGTGTACAAGGGCTAATTAACGCAATTCTAGAGAAGCTGCAAGAATTTATTTCAGAAGCAAGAGATTCTTGTTGCTAAGCTGCACTGTCCATTTCAGCCTTTGACTTGAGCAGTCTGTTCCCCAATGTGCAAACCTAGCTGCTTCCAACTCCACTATAGCAGTAGATTGTGACATTCAAAAATACAGGAGCAAATTCAGAGTACAAGAAAAGTTTGAATTACTGAAATTGCACAGTATTTCATATACTTATATATGTGTTTGCTCTATCAGCTTAGATTATATTTAGCTTCACAAAGGCTTTATCATGTGAGCACAGTATTTCATTCCATTAAGTTACTCAAGTTCATTATCTTTTCATCCACAAATTCAGCTGAAAGTTTGACCAAAGTAACAAAGCAAAAATTTATTTTAGCTTTACAAGAAGGATGAGTAGCTGCCACTTAAGTCTCTTAAGATCTTAACAAAATGGACTGGACTAAATAAATCGAATATGTTCTGAAATTCTTTCTTTGTATATAATTTAGAGTTTACATCAATATGTTCTATCATAAAGTTAGTTGTTTCTGGCTCTGAGATCAGTCAAGGTTATTTCATTTTAATGTCTTCTTGCTGGATAAAGCTCAGTGGCAGTGTTTACACTGATGTGCCTTTGAACACAAGTAAGACTCAAAATCTGCTAGACAGGATGCCCGATGTGGCTTGGATTAATTGTCTCTGTTGGTCTAGATGAGTTTCTCTGTTAACTAATAACTCTTATTGCACTAGCAGTGCTAGTGACAGTGACAGCCCTCTGACTCTTCAGCCTGGACTTACGATTGAATTGCTTTACTGAATACCATCATGAGGACCATTTACTTTTCTCAGTCTACCTGAGTACTCCAGAAAATATGTTTGTGCCAAATATGCATTCAAGATCACAATCCTTTATTTTTCTCATAAATCTCAACGTAATATCCAGCCTAGTGTGAGACTGGTAATTAAACTCTATACTGAAAGCTATGTGCTTCATGGATCATTGGATATGCTAATTACCTTTTACTAGGACTGTCACCTGTATTTATGTTGTAGTGAGCAATGGAATAATTTCATGTACTTGGCAAAATCAGTAGTTATGAAGGTATTCTAATTGTAATTTATATATTTTTTTAAATGAAACAGAAAAATCTGATACTTTTTTTTTCTCAGTACTCTGGCTAAATGAAACCAAACATCTTAATCTAAGTAGGTCTGCTGACTCTTCTGTTCATTCAGTAAAGTGTATTTGCAATGTATGACATGTTTTCTATTGCAGTTTGTTTTACATGTCTTTTTGCCTTTCTCTAAACTGGAACAAAATGTTCAAAGTTTGAATTGGATAAACAGATCTGTTTTGTGTAATTCAATAACTGCTGATAGATGGTTCATATTGCATGAGCTGGGATGTTATCAATACCTTTTCTCTTTGCCATGGTACAAGAGTACTAACTCAGTGTCATGAAAAAATAAAGTATCAATTAGAATGTAATAGTTTTCTCATTTTTGACAGGGGTGTTCAGGTTCTTTCATTTTATATTAAATTTTATTTTTAATTTTTATTTACCTATTAGGTGTAAAAAAAAAAAAAAGGTAAAACAGGCAACAGAGTAAATATCTATGAACATCCACTTCAAATGTAGCCAAATTCTTGTTTGTATTTTATCTGACAATGGCACAATGACAAATGTGACTTCCTTGTCTCAGATTATTTAAAAAATAGAGGTAGAGTTAGGCTTTTTACAAAACTAATACAGGAAAACCACAGGGAGATGTGGAATGTGTCTTGTAAAGCAAGAGGCTACATTGACTTCTCTATGGAAATAAGCCAAAGTTTTATAAACAATGAAAATATTGGGTCAAACAGAAACAAATACTATTGCATTTTCCCCATAAAAGACTTTGCCATTTCAAGATAAAGAATCAAGTTTCCAAGTAAAAAATGTTATTTATTGTAGGTGACATTTTGACATCTTATCACACATTCATGTGAGAAATAATTGTTTCTATAGAAGTTCCTGGTGATGTACAAGCTATACCCAGACAGATGGGTTTTTTGGTTCTCTCTTGGGTTGCCAAAGAGTCAACTCCCAAAGACTGCCTGACAAAATCTCTTCCCAAATTCTGAGTTAGCTCACTGAGGATGCAGACAATAGAAATGAAAAAGAGGAACATTGCTCTGAGCAAACTAATGCTTTTAAGTAGAGAAAAAATAAAAAGACAATAAAGGTACATGTGATGATATTCTGATTCCCTGTTTGTCTACTTCAAAACTCCGTATTAGAAATCACAAAGCTATTATATTTTTTTTACTCCATCACAGTAACAGCTTAACTCAGTTCTGCCTCTGAAATCTATAGGTGTTCTTCAGCACTTAGAGGTGAGCGGATTGTTTATCTGTTCAAATGCAGGGCTATGATTGCAGTAACAATGCAAATTTTGAACCACTGTAAAACTCTTTATGTAAGCACTCCCCTAAGAGTAGCACTATATCTTCAGAAGGATGTAATTTAAAAATTAAATCCCACTTTATTCATATGAAAAGAAATGTCTCTGGTGATTTCCCTGGGAGCAAAGATGACCTTTTGGTTGTTGCTGCACTAAATCCACTTCTACATAAATTTGAGCACTTTGAGTATTTTTCAGATTTTATATCTTTTGAAGATCTTTTAGAGTTTTTTTCTTTCAGTTTCCTGTTGCGTCATGTTGTATTTACCAGTATGCCCTCTTTTATTTAAGCTTCATTGTTCCCTGGTAAATGAAACTATATTTATTCTTGCAGAAATGTTACATATGTAGGAAACACATGGGAGTCCCAGTTTTTTAGCTTGAGATGATTGTTCTGACTCTAGTTCTGGATCAACAGGAATTTTTCCCCTCTTAAGGTACACTGTGTGCTTATGTGAAAAAATCTTACAGCCTGATTCTTGGGCTGGATGCCCACATAATAGTTAAGAGTAATCAGCATCAGGCTGACTGTCCAGACTGTTTGGACATCAAAGCAGGACTCTTACTATTCAGAAGTGGTGTGGAAGCACATGGGGCAGGCTGATTCAACTTTGCTACATACCTTCTTTGTGGTAAAATTGTTGTCCCAATTATCTCAGGAACTTAGGTAATGTCAAAGATTAAATCCGCAACTTCTCCATAGTTTAATGTGATGGGTTTCACAGTCCCTTCAATATTGTAATGGTTCCTCCAATATCAGCCTTGTCAGCAGAGGTTTTCAAAGACAAAGTTGCCATTATATTCCTCCCATTAATTGCCCAGTTATTTAAATATATATTTTTACTTAAACATTTAAAAGTCTGCATCTACTAAGTTGGCATCTCCAGCTGTAATGGATTCATCCCAATGATTCAAATAAATTAAGAGCTTGAGGTGGCTTCATCAGTAGGTATTAGTCTAGGAATCTCTAATATTAAAAGTGGCATATATTACTTGCTCATACTTGATTCATTTATAGTGGTCAATATCAAATGACAGATTCAAATAGATGGCATCAAGAAGAAAAGTCAAGTAATTTAGTCCAGTCTCTGAAGTCTAGCAGGATCAACTACACCTAAACAAGCTGGACCAGCGATATATCTGTACTTAAAAACTTCCAAATAAATGATTTGGTAAAATTTCTTTCACCCTAACAATTGAAAAGTTTCTGGCTATGCAGCTTTGATAGTATTTTTTGCAAATTACGTTGGTTTCTCCTCTACCCTACAGTGGCCACTGAGCAAAGCAGATCACCCTTTTGTTTATAACACATTTGTGCATGTTGGAAGAATATTACTGTGTCACTACTCAGTCTTCTCATCTTTAAACTAATCAAATTCTATTGCTTGAACCTTTGCTCGCAGGTTATATTTTCTACTCTTTTTCTAATCCCTTCTACTGTTCCCTGCAATTTTCTTCATTTTATCTCCATCGTCCTTAAAGTGTTGTTGTGAAAAGAGGACACTGCATTACTTGGAGCTCACTGGTGCTGAATTGAGCACAATTATTGCATCTTTATCTGCTCAGCTGCTGCTTACCCTTTTACTCTGTGTGTTATGACTGTCTGATTGCTGTTTTCTGGGTATAACACTTTGCACTTGCTTCTACTGAATTCCACCCAGATGCTGAAATTTCAACCCCTAGTCTAAAAATAATTTTTATTCCAGCATCCAATGTGCTTAGAACCCCTCTGCGGTTAGTCTAATAGTCTAATTTGGTCTTGTCTTTGGCATTACTAATGGAACTGATGAAAATGTTTAGTAGATCTCAGCCCTTACAGTCCCCGATCTAGTCCCACTTGAAATCCTCTTCCAATTTGACAACAAATCATTGATAATTGTTCACTGAGAGCAATTTCTCAACTGGTTGTCCACCCACCTGATGGTGATTACACCTCCTGCCTTAGCTTATTTATGAGAATATTATATGGAATAGTGTCAGAAGCTTTAATTAAAAGGCAGGATATATCATATCTACAACTTCCTCTTTATCCAGTTAGCTTGTCAAAGAAGGAAAGTAGACTGGCTTGAAGTGATTTCTTTTTCACAGATGCATATAGATTGTTTTACTATCTTCTAGGAACTCAGAGACACAATGTTTAATACTTAACTCTAAAGCTATTAATTTGACTAGGTGGTTCTCTGTTAGCCCTGAGAAGTTTTTGTTGTTTGGTTTTTTTTTCCTTCTCCTACAGGTCCTTGATAAATACTTACTAATATTCAGTATCCCCATGGCTAACTTCCTAAAAACTCCAAAGTGAATATTTTCAGTCTCTGCTCCAATGCTCACATTTGACTGATCCACATTTTCTTTCAGCATGTTTTCTTAATTGGTGCATTTTAATATCCTTGTTAAATTCATTTTGTTAAGTGGGTCTTCACAATTTGTCTTTCGTGTGAAGATTTAGGAAAAAGGCAATTAATAGGTTACTCTTCTTTTTTATAATCTGTAATTCAGTCTCCATTTTCTTTTACATTCTTTTTTTTTTTCATCATTCAAGTCTAGTTATGGACCCTTTCTGTTGCCTTCTCTTCCTTCTTCTAATAAGACCCTTTTTTTTTTTTTTTGCACTAGTCTTTTTGATTTCTTTTCACATGAACATAAACTACTCCTTTATCCTCAGTGATACGTGCTCATTATCATATGTTTTCTATGATTCCTTTTATGCTTTCAGATCATTAAAGAGGTCCTGGCTCAGCCAGAAAGATCTGTAACTTTGCTTCCTCTATTTCCTTCACATAAATGTAATTTGTCTTTGTGCATTTGATAACAAAAACTACAGTCTTGCTAATTGGAGTATTTTCAAACTATATGCTCACATTAGTTGAAGTATGGTTTACTGTGTTTCTGCACTTACTAGGATATATTCTTTGAATAAGCTACTAAATATGCTACTATTTTTTTCAGACTGCAAAAAGGCAAGACAGAAGTGTACACACAAAGATGAAAAACATCTCGTGGCATTGATGATAACAAACAGCAAAAGATTCAGCTTTCAGCAAACCAAGTCACTTAGATTAGCAAGTTCTTAGTTGTTTGAGCTTTTCTGTAGCTGTTCACAAGAACAGTCAGCTCTTCTACGCTTGATGTTTTGGTTGGGACAGTGTCAAGAGTGGCATAGCTATTGGATTGCATTTTGTTTTCCCAAAGGTTAAGGCTACGTGTCAGCAGGAACTGGAAGATATTGCCTCTCAAAGAGGCAGATGCTGTCAATCACATTATCAGTAACAACTTTCTTTTATGCAAGATAGCAGCTCTTGGCAATTGCAGAACCTGCAATTCAGTAGGAACCAGGAGCTGGGAAATGTTGCCTTCATCAATGCCCCTGATGATGCTGTCAATCCTAGTTCTTGGTCCTATATTAGCCCTGCTTCATAGCACTATCTATCTACCTCTACTGTCTCCAGCATCTCTATCTTAGCTTGCTTACTCTGACTTACATTTTCTTCTCAGGAGACACTTGAGGTTTTTGAAGTCCATAATCCTTATTTATTTTACTCAACCTTTCAATTAATTCACATGTTAACTATAATAGCTGTTTTGCCAATTAATTTTCTCCCTCTAGATTCTCAATCAGTTCCTCACTATTAATTAAACTTAAATGTGATGTAGCTGTTCACTGGATCAGTAAAAGGAAAGCCTTGTCCATCCTCATTTTCTTCTCGGACCTCCTGTTAAGATATTGAATAAACTGGACTCTTCCTTCTTCCTGAATTCAGAGGAAACATACCTCTTATGGAGTATAACACTTCCTTTTTTTTCCTGTCCTTACAAAATTAATCATTTCACTCATGTCAATATTGCAATTTTGTGATTTGTCTCACAAAAATGGTGAAAACAATCTTTCTGTAACTTTGGTTGTTTAGTAGGACAGATAAAACATTCTGTCTCAAGAGGAATGTCTCACGAAGAATTCCAGAGTAGAAATATGTATACCAGGGTCTAATAGAGCTTTAAAATACAAGCAGCAACTTGCCTGAGTCAGGAAGTAATTTGAAAGCTACAGAGAGTGGGCACCAGTTATTTTTTAGTCAGCTGAAACAGTTTCTTCTCTATAGGAAAAATGTTATCATTCAGCAGCAGACACCAATACACTTTACTTGAGATTTTTTGCCAGATAGTGTTATATGGATTTCCAAAGCTTTATATAATATTTCCCCATTTATCATGATGCCGTTTTCAAATGCACTAAAGTCAGAAAGCATCGTTACAGTATTTTGTGTGAATTTATTCTTATTCTTTCATATGCTTTTTTGAGACCTAATCAAGAAGAAGTGTGACTATCCCTACTGTGATTGCGTAGTTCTGTTACATTCTGTCTACTGCTGTTTCCACAAGTGACAATGTTTACACTGGATGTGAAAGGCAACACACATATGTTTCTTCATAACAAATTCTCAATAGGTTTTGATTCTGCTAGCCTTAATCCTTTCCATACTCATTTACATAGATTAGAAACCTCTTTGGCTCTACTGATGTGAAAGATATGTATATACTAGTCGACATGTAACCTTACCAAAGAAAAGGGAGATGCATAATCTAAATAATTTTCAAAAGCAAGAGGGAATAATGTTGGTAATTTCAATGCTTGAAGAAGGAAAATTGTTCTAACCATTAGGGGTCTGCGAAATCACTCTGGGAAAAACATTGGGAAAACTCCAAACTCTGGGAAAATTGCCTGCATCTTGCAGTTCCTAGATGATGCTTTTTTACCATCCTTTCTACAAATGGTCACGAATACAGTGTTTCTTCTTTTCTGAGACCTAACTTGAGGCAGTGGGGCCTGCTGTGGAGGAATACTGAGCCTCCTCAGGTGGGACAGAGGGCACTGGGAAGGCTGCTTTGAGAATCAGATAGGATACATAAAACAAAATTCTCTGAAAGGTTGGCTACTAGGCAGTTCAGAGTAGACATTCAATGTTAGTTGAAACTTCTAACTTTTTTCTCAGTATTCCTCAGTTCTTCATGCACAAAATGGGGCATAAAGAATAGAAATCAGTTTGTAAAATGCTCTTAAACTCTGGAGTTGAATAATCTGTGAGGCTAATAATAACTACAGATGTTGTTTGACTGCTCATTGAGATAACAGAATATTGTATAGATGCATGTTAAGTGAGCACCCACCATCTGAGTTCTGAGTAAAGCCAGAACCCTGTGGAAAATAGAATCAGATCATGTAATTAAGGCCAGTGAAGCTAGCGTCGCAAATTTAAGTACCCCAGGAAACTTTAATTCCTGCACTTCCTCACTATTGAAAGGCTCACTTATGTTCTTTAATACATTTTATGTGTGTGTGGATAATACATTTTTGCAGCTGGTTGGTGGTTAAGTTTGTGATTGACAGTCTAATTAATTGTCATGTTGCCTACTGTTTTTCAATGGATATAGGTTTTTTTATTTTTACTTGCTATGTGGAATGGTATCTTTTAGTACCTTTCCACAATATCAAGCAGCTTGTCCTAATTTTCACTGTGAGCAATAGATCCTGTCCAAAGAAAAAAAAAAAACAACACAGCTGACAGTTAGTAGGAGCTGCAAGCAGCAGCTATAGGCTGTGGACACCTACTTGAGCCTGAATACTCCAATTCATTAACCTAGGAATACATATAAACTTTTCTCCAAAGAAAATGCCGAATACGGAAAGGCATGTCTTCCCTCATTGCCCTCTCCAAAGAGAGCTGCAGCCAGTGCTTGTGCCAGCTTAGGAAGTTCGGCAATTGGTTGACAATGTACAGCTGCCTGGACCACAGGACTATGTAGAGGAAGATGAGATTCTCTCTACCACTTCAGTTAGGAGCATAGACTGTTTCCTTGGCACCTATTTACCCTAGGGGGGAACCGTGTACACCATAATCAAAAAGAGAGAAAGCTGGAAGAGGAGCACTACAGAAAACCTGCCAAAATGAAATAGTGGCACCAAGAAATGTTCTCATAGCAACCTCACCGTGATATGTAATACAAACCTAAACCCAAGTAGGTAGTTGTGCATAAAATAGCAAAGAAACTCAGAACAGAGAATGTGGGAAAGTCTCAAGGGTATGCTTCAGAGAGCACAGTTCATTGTGTCTCTTGCCTCTGAGAGGCTGGACATCTCTCTCCTCATAGCCATATCTGAAATGCTCTGCAAGACTGAAACACAGATCAGAAGTTAGGTCCAGTGAAACCAGCTGCTCCCTCCAGCAAAGCAGTGCAGCCATCAACAAGTTCTTATGAAACTTCATGTTAGAAATATATTTTCTACTGGACTATGTGGGAGGGATGAGTAATAGGCTCTCATTGTGTTTCACTTGTATACTCCTTTCCCCCAGAATGGATACACAGTAGTTTTCTGGAATGTCAGCAGTAGACCACTTGCATTGCAATTCATCAAAATTGGCTATTCTTTGCTTAAATAAGCGTTAACATTTATTTACGGTACTTCAGATTTGAAGTGTTGGCATACCTGTGTTTAAATATTTACTAGAATTTTCATATATATTTTAAAATATTTAAGATATGTCAAATGGGGAGAGGCTAGAAATTGTGGCTTCAGAACCTATGAATAGTATGTACTATGTTGGAAAAGCATAATTTACCAAAAACTTTGGTGCAAAGTAGTTCAAGTGCTAAGATTGTCTGTCTTTTTTACTATAACTCTAATAATTTGAAACACAAAGTGAAGAATTGTTGAAAAGGGGACCCATGTAGTTAGAATCTCTCTGAAAAGTATTAGCTATGAAGGTCATGTTCCCTGAGGGAATCCTATTTCTCTCTCATGATTAATGGTTTCCCCTTTCAGATATTTTTTGCTTTCTCCTATTTCATTACAGTAGATAATTCCACACTGTCCTCATCATGCCTGATTATTTCCACCTTTGCATTTGCCTTTCTAGATAGGTAAGGTATTATCTGTCCCATACCAAATGTGTTGCATCTAGTCTTACATTTCTGTTCCTCCAGACCTATCGCAAAACTCTTCATCTGTTAGATTCTTCTCATTCTTTTTTCCCCCTTCATCAGCCCTTTCACATTTCTACTTCTGTCTAAATATTTTCACCTTTTTTTCCTCCCTGATTTTCCATCAATACTCCATAAACACTGTCTACCTTGCTCCTTTTATTGCTTTCGGGTTTTGCTTTCTCACCACAGCACCATGACCTCTCCAGTTACTAAGATGATTCCTTTTCAAAGCCATCTATTCTTGGATATCTTTCTCATTTCCAACTCAGATGAACACATGTGTGTTAATGTCTGTGAATGTAGACATTTTTATGTTTAGAACCTTTGATTATCTCTTTTTGATGCTGCCTGGGGTTGCGTAATCTGGTAGCCCAATGCTGTATGGCTGCTATGGTTCTGCATCCCCAGGCTCAGCAAGGCCGAGCACCTATTTCTGATAGGCGTATATACATATATGCATATATATGCAAACACATGTATATCACTATTCATATGCATGCATATATACATGTACATATATAGATATGTATGTGTATGTATACCCATGAGCTACAGACCACTTTAGTAGCTGGTCTTAGACTCTCAGTCTACCTACAAGTTGGCCATTGGATTCCAGGTCTCCCCAGTTGCTGGCACACGGACATAGTAGCCTTGGAGGCCTGTGGCCCTGCTCTGGTTGCTGGTATTCAGACTTCTCATCCTATTTGCCACGTAGTCCAGCTTGATGCTTGCTAGCATTCATCCATGCCCACTCAGAAGAGAGGCGCATCCACACAGAAGTTAGATAAAATAGGATTAAATATGTATATAGAATAAATTGTGGTGATCAAGCACAGGTGTACTGTACCATTGCCTGTTTCCAGCTGATTGACCCCTTTTATCCCATCTACCCTCTATGTTCCCACTCCTCTTCCTCCCTGAGCCACCTAGATACCTCCCTTTCTCCACCTTTAGTATTTCCATTAAACAGCCCATAATAAATTGCACACATTCCCACAATCTCTTTAAAACATCCCCCCTGAAAGTTTCACACACTCTCCAAAAAGATTCTTCCCCCTGCATCCCTCAATGAGTCTCAAACCCTCATAGACAACCACCCTCTTCAGTGTGGCAGGTGGTCATGCAAGGGTGTTTCTTTCATTGGGTCCCCCGGGGGGGGGGGTCACCCCAGGACCATGGCCTCACCACTCTCCTTGGTGGTCTTAGGGAGCAGCCAATTCACTGGTTAGGTTACTTGGGTTCCTCCGCCTGGCGTTGCTCCTCCAGTCCTCAGTGGGGTCTTTGTGTTTATGGTGATTAACACACTGGAAGAAGCTCCACCCTACCCACAACATGTAAATAAGAATGCCTTGTGGAAAAGTTATGGTTTTTCACCCTTCAAAAGATGTTGTCAGTACACTTCTGGGTTGGATTTTTACTAAAATCTAGTACTAAAGACTAGCTTTCTAGCACAGAGAAGATTTTTCAGAAGTGTTTTAGCAATCGAGAGTTGATTAGAAGCATTAAGGGTAAGAGACTCTTATCTCTCCTTTGGTCTGCAGTCTTCTATAGTGGTCTAATATTTCATCCAGTGGCAAATCCATTGTGTTCTGCCTAATTTCTGACTCCTTAGCACTTGTAAAGTCCATTTTCCACAGCTGCAGAATCACTCAATGTCCATGATTAACTCTGGCTATCTAAGTTGTATTTAAGCTGTATCACTTTATCACACAATGACATTTCAAGGCCCTTTACACAAGATGCTCATTCACTGAATACTGTGGTATCTAGTGCTGATCAAAATGACTGGGACATAAAGGGGAAATAAGTGGGCTTGCAGTTCTGATTTAGGGCAAAGGAGAGTTAGCATCCCTGGCAGAGTTGGACATAGAGCACAAGAAAGACTGGAATACCTGGAGAAGGAATAACAGTAAATCTGGCGATGTGTACTCTCAGAGAATGTAAGGTACAATCAGATCTATTCAAACTTCATTAGAGTATTAAAAGTGGGCCTCATCAAAAAATTTATTTGGATCAATGCTGAAAAGTTTGGAAGGCAAACAGTGTGTGTATCACATTCAAGATGAACAAGCATCTGAGCAGCTATTCTAACCGCAACACTAGTCTTATATATAAAAACTGGTGAAAGCTTGTAAATTTATGAGATTTTTTGACAATCTGAAATTTTCATTCTAAAGGAGGTAAATATTTCTATTATTTCTTATGAAATGAATGTTAAAGTATTGTAATTTGTAAAAAAGTTCAAAATTTTTTGAAAGTTTTTCTATTTACTAGATCTTAAAAGAATACACTCCTCCCAGGATGGAAGGATCCACTGAAAGTATAGACACAAGCATACACAAAAACTAACTACTCCTTTTGTGTATCCTGATGTTAATAATGGACATTTTCAATAACACATCCAATGATGGGGTTTATTTTGTGACAGGAACAGTTACTGGGAACAGTGTTAGAGCAAATGACTCCACGTTCAAGAGTATGATATCTGGTTTTTTTCTATACTTTAAATATTCAAATTCTATGATATCAAATTATTTATATTTTCAAAAAATACATTCTTAGCCTGAAAACATTGTATTACTGACAATGAAATATTATCAAAGAATGAAAGCATAAAGTGGAGCAAAGCTTTTTATTATATTCAAGCTATTAAAGTCAGTTCCTGAGGCAATGAATTAAATATGGTTAGAGCAGGACCAGTGTAGAATGGGAACAATATGATTATTAGTTACATATGTATGTTAGTACACACTTGTGCTATATGATCTCAAATTCATGTAGAACTGAGTTCTCTGTTTCTGCTGTGATTGAATTCTAAACCTAATACAACTGTGAGAAACAAGAGGGGGGTTTTATTTGTTTGGTTGTTTTAATTTTGTTTTTTTTTTTTATTTGTGCATTGTATAAATGAATTTCTGTCAAAAGCTTTAATGCTTACTGTAAATTATTCTTATGTATTCACACTTACACCTGACTTGTGAACTAATGCAAAAAGTCATAGTCTTTCAAACATTTCTTTAGTTTAAAGGAGAGGAATATCTACTCTAGAAAGCAACACTATTACTTTACAAACCATCCTTCACAGGGAATGTTATAAGATACTCAATACAGAGATTCATAAACTGACACAGATGAAGATGAATTTTACTCTGGTTTATAGGAAAACATGAACTTATATCAATTTTACAGGATGAAGAAAGCATAAATCTGCAGCGAAGAAAAGATAGTAAAAAGACCAAGTGTAGTAAAGAGATAGGATTTATCTTTAGTTGTGATTATGAGGTAGGCAACAAGTCAGTAAAGTCAGAGGTGATAAACTTTTCTTTTTAGCAATAAAGCAATTTCTGAGCATTTGGGAAGTTGGGAGGGAGGGAGAGAGATTCTGGAAAACTATGGTGAATGGTGGATTGAAGAGATAAAGAGTGAATGTGTAAGGATGAGTTTTGTGATGCTTTGGAGCCATTTACTAGGTTTGTGTATGAGACACATGAAAGGAGAAAATAAAAAATCAAAATAACTCTAAAAATTCTGGTCTGAGACAAAGGGTAGGTATGTGTGCTGATGTTCAGTGGGGAAGCAGGTGGAAGGAATTAATCTCATTTAACATGAGGTTTTGCAATTTGGATTTTTGTATGAGAGTGAGTTGTACAAGGCAATCTTCATAATCAAGGGAAAGAAGTAAGAGTGTAACTCAACTGACCTCAGCTTTAAGATAAGGTAAAATTGTGCCTTAGAATTGCCTGTTTGCCAGCACTGACTTTAAAGAGAACCTAGATGATGGAGGCGGATACAATGTCTATATTAGATATCTATATTTGGTCAGTGATACACTCTATTCCTCTCCATCCTGTCCTTCCTATGCTAATTTGAATTTATGTAGTTCACCTTTGTAACCTTAGGAGAAAAAGTGTATGAGGCTAGGGGAATGGGTGCTGAAATTTTCTTGTCATTTCAGCTCTTTAATGAGGGTAGTCTGTATCAAAACAGAATCATATGTTACAGTGTCCAAAATTGGTATCTTCAGGCAAAAAAAAAAGAAAGGGAGGAAAGCACAACTGTAATCTACTCAAAAGCATGGCCTGAATCCCGTGTGAGAAGTGAACCCTTGCTGAGACTCCTGCACCACAACCATTTCCCATTTTCCTTTTCATTTCTCAAGCAGGGAGCAAAGAAACAGTTACATGAATAATTAGGGTTCCTGTCAGCTGCTTTATTTTGCTATCGGGGCTTAGGGCTAACCTAAAGAAATCAAGAAACCAGATATGGATTGTCAGTCCCTCTCCACTGCGCTAAACCAAAAGTCTACTTGTATCCTTGCCAAACTAGAGGAGGACGTAACATCTGTAGGTGAATACAAGTACATGTTCAACGACACGTACAGCTTGCTGAAGACTTTTACATTATTCATATGTAATTACACGACAAGAGTGTTAAGACAGACTGAAATTTGAGATGTGCTGTTAAAAAGTTTTGTGGTAGTTATACTAATTTTCATTAGCTTTCCTTCTGAAATGGATGGCAGAGTCTCTCAAGCAGAATACTCCCAGTCTCCTTCCATCTCCAAATTTTCTGTTTTCACTATGTCATGTCTGTCTCCTGCTGTTCTTTCCTATTATTTCTTTTCTCACACATTAATTTAAGAGTATGTGACACCACTGCCAGTGAAACATGTGGAGAATTAAGAATGGCTGTGCTTGATAAGCCCAGATGCTAAAAATATTACCCACTTATGCACTCACGCTGCTACTTTTTGTTCTTATTAGCTTAAGGATATGTGGCTTTGCTGTCACTGTGGTGCAGTGTAATGGAGACAAAGGCTGATCCTCCTGCCCAGTTAAACAAAAGATTTTTACAGATAGTCACCTCAGGGTGTTGTTACTGGGATGGCCAGCTTGGGACTTAGCAGAGATGCTGGGGACAGTGTGGGTGGAAATGGCCCCACCTGCCAGACTTCTCCCCGCTCTCTTGCACCATGTGCAGAGCATGATGTGGGGACAAGGACTGGAAAGGACCTCGTGACTGTGGAGCCCAGTACCCTGCTGTCACAGGCAACTATAGCACATAAAGCAATACAGACGTGGGGTTATGCTGCTAGGTTGTGGTAGGTAGAGTCTGTCTCAAACCTGTTTAGTGAGGTGTTCAGTATTGTTCAGGTGTTGACTGGAAGAAGGGATGAGTAAGAGGCTAGAAAGGTGATAAATTTGTTACTAGAGTAAGTAGGAATAAGAAAGTAAGAGGCTGGGGTAGATGGACTTTGTGAAAAGCAATGAAAGCACAAGAGCAATGTACTGGAAAGGTTTGCCTTGGCAGAGAGCAGGCAGGGTGAATGTATATGCAAACTTTATATGCTCTGAACAGATTCACCTTTGATCACTGTGGCAAACTGAAAGTTTGTAAATATAATCAATTACTGACAGTTTATGTCTGATTATTCACCACTTCCAGTGAATTGGGAAATAGCAGCATATTTCTAAAATCTTCTTTGCACATGAAGTCCCTATGATAGTTCTGTATTACCTGGAAGCTTTTGGCAGTGTGAAATCTGAGGACAGAAATAGAAATTGTACCTTTCAAATGCAGGAATAATTTATTCCTTTTTGTTATTTAGCTCAGATGCATCAGACCCCCAACTCCCCCAATCTAAAGATCGTCAGTATAGATAAAAAGAAAACTTATATTATCCTAGAATTTCACCTAGTTAAATTCTCTTTACTTTAGTGAGGTGTTTAGTATGGAATAAACATTCTATATATTGTGTACACAAACAATAACATAAATTAATATTTATCATCAACCTCACCACCTGATTGTAGCTGTATATTGTCAAGTTAGTGTTGTTATTTCTCATCCATCTTTTAAAGATGCTTAAGAGATGTTAAAATTTTTCCGTGCCTCAAACTCTTACTTGTTCTCAAATTCCAGGTAAAAAGATAGTTTGCAATTTCATCTTATGAATTTTTTTTATCTGTAAGTAGTGAAAATTTACTTTTATTTCCAATCAGCTACTTGGTTGTCAGAGGGTTAAGGCAAAAACCCCCTCTTTAGTATGAAGAAAATTTCTTGGTAACGGGATTAATCTTTGCGTTTAACAAGTGCTGACCAATGCAAGGCCTTTTTTTAATTACTTTTCTTAGTCTAATAATGTGTGTTTACTGTTGGAGTTGTACAGTTTGATTCCCATTGGTCATAAACTTAGGGAGAATACAAATACATATTATGTGAAAAAAGCCAAAACTGGGCTTCCGCGTGGTTCAGTGTTGATGTAATCACACAGCCTTCTGCCCATGTTCAGTCTAGTTCACAAATGTTAAGTTCACTTGATGCCATCCTTGAAGTATCTCTTCAGTGTTTCAGCTGCAAAACCAATGCACAGTTGCATTTTATCATTTGCTTGAGTACTTCTCTTAAAATTGATAACACCTGTGTCTCCCTAAAATATGGATTTCCATTTAAAAAAAAATTTCATTGATTTTTTCCTCTTTTTTCTCCTGGTTTGCAAAGACATTTAAAATGTGGCACTGATTCTGTAAGAGTATGTTAAACATGCCAGCATGAGCCTACTGGGAATAACTAAGCAGAAATACCACTAATGAGTAAACAAGTGTTTAATCCAGGTTGGGGCATATCAGTGTCGGAAATGTCTAAATCCTAGAAAAAAACAAATATGAAGTGTGATACTACAAATAGATATTTTTTCTATGTGAGCTATTTATTTCCAAATTGCTTGTCACTAATCTCATTATGAATTTGTCTTTTTCAAAATGCCAGAATGTTGAAAGGTGATGGAGTAAGAGAAAATACTTGAGGTCAAGGAGGCAGTAGTGTTCATAGTGGCCCTCTTTTATTTACAGCATGAACAGATGAATTTGGACTCAGTTTTTTCTATTTGTATGTCTGCTGCTTAAATTTATGTAGGAAAAGATCAATACTGTTCATTGGCATAAAAAGTCTGTTGTAATAGAAAATATAGTGTGAGGTACAGGATTGGGGCTGCTTCCCTGCTTGTGGGTGATCTTATCCAAGTTTTTCGTCGTGTACATTACTTAGTCTCTTTGTCTTTATGTTAACAGCAGTTGTCCACAGCTATGTAGGTTGTGAACCTTTCATCTGGATTCTCTGTGGTCTGCAAATCCCATGCCTGGAATTTGTATCAGATGCTCTAAGTTTGATCCCTCCCTGTTCACTTTACACCTCTTCTCTCTGAAGTGCTTCTGGTCATTGCAGGGTATGAAGAAAGACAACAGCCTGAAATAATCCCATGATTTTGGGGCCCTGACTTCTAATTATTCTCTGTTTGCTTTCCCATCGAGATGTATGATTGATTCTTAGAAGGCCCGAGAACTCACGTAAACAGCACAAAGTCATCAAATGCTATGAAAACGTGCTGTAGCAACAGGAAAAATGTAAATGTCCACTTCAGCTTTAAACTTTCACAAACATTTCCATAAAAAAATTTATTTTGTTACATACTTGTCAGCTAGCTGTCCCTCCTATGGAAAAAAAGATCTTAAGGTAGTAATATTTTATTTCCAAAAAGCTGGGTTTAGAAACAAAAGTATTGTGGAAAATAACTGAGCTGCAGAAGTACTCTGTGCAAAAGAGCCTGTGGACTGTGAACCACGTATGCTGAGCTTGTGTGACTGTTTCCCTGTCTAATGTAAATGACCCCATTACTATCAAAGGTAAATACCTCCTAGCATCCCCAAGAGTGTCCTCTTGGGCCCCTCACTACAGGAAAGACATGGAGGTGCTGGAGTGTGTCCAGAGAAGGGCAACGAAGCTGGTGAGGGGCCTGGAGCACAAGTCTTACGAGGAGCGGCTGAGGGAACTGGGGTTGTTTAGCCTGGAGAAAAGGAGGCTGAGGGGAGACCTGATCGCTCTCTACAACTACCTGAAAGGAGGCTGTAGTGAGGTGGGTGTTGGTCTCTTCTGTCAGGTGGCTGGTGATAGGACAAGAGGAAATGGCCTCAAGTTGCGGCAAAGGAGGTTTAGGTTGGATATTAGGAAAAATTTCTTTACTGAAAGGGTAAAGCCTTGGAACAGGCTGCCCAGGGAAGTGGTTGAGTCACCATCCCTGGAGGTATTCAAAAAGCGCATAGACAAGGCACTCCAGAGCATGGTTTAGTGGGCACAGCTGACGGTTGGACTTGACGATCTTGAAGGTTTTTTCCAACCTAATTGATAATTGATTCTATGATTCTATGAAATTTTCCTCAATTTCCAAAGGGAAAATGTAGGGACAATAAGAAAAAGACTCCCATAGCTACCTCTAAGCTTTCAAGCTCAGAATTTGGATGTAGTCATGCCTTTTTCTCCCTCCTTTTTCTAGCCTTCTGGGTGCCCTGGTTTCCAGGGCAAGGACACCCAGGCTTGTGACATGGTAACAAGCCACAGGATGCTTTGGCCAAGTCTCCGTTCTGGATGACTTTAGAGATCAGCAGCTCAGAGATTATTATGTAGTGTGGTCATGATTCACTTTACATGAAGCCTAACTCACTTTCCCTAATATTTATTAATTAGTCTTTAAAAAAATTCTTAAAAATTTTTGAGATTTGGAAACTGAAGAGTCTGGATTTCAGACTATTATCCTGTCTCCTGGTATATAACCTTAAATGCAAGACATTAATAAATTATGCTAACTCTCTTGGCTACTTAGCCACCAAATTTGTGTTGCTTTTATTTATTTATTTTTAAACTAATGTAAGGCAGGCTAATATTTCAGATAATGTAAAATGCATGAGGCTTTAGAGAGGTTAAGCAGTTTTCAATGATGCCTCATTTAAAGAAAGAAAGAAACCCTGCAAAGAGCTCAAACCAATAACTAAGAGACCGAAGGTGAGACCATAAAAGAAAAATATTATGGAGCCCAGGACCTGCTCCTGTTAATGTGCTCTGCCTAAGCCACACTCACCTCTTCTTTCAAGCATGTATTTCATATGCTCAATACAGCACTCAGACACTCCCAGTTTTTACTGAAAAAAAACTTCTATTACAAACTTGATGAAGGATATACTCCTCTCTAAAGATCACCTGCATATCACTCTTAAGCTTTTAAAGTCTGAGTGAAGTTCTGGTCCTGCTGAAGGCAACTGGACTTCTGCTGTTAGCTCAAATGCCTATTTTGAAAAATTCTTTACTTTTTACATGGGTGATCAAAGTTGTGCAACAGCGAGACTGATAAGGTGACAGCGTTGCTGCGACACTTGTGCTATAGCCCTTGGAAGAACAGAGACTTAAAATTGTTTCTTTTAGAATTCAAAATAGTAGAAAGTGTATTTGCAAATATATATTATCAACAAATACGTTTTTCAACAAATCAGCCTGGAAAATGTCAAGCCCGGAGGGTGAATATTTTAAAATGACGATGTGAAAATGGGAGCTAGATTGGAAAGTACTTTACAACCTCAATTATATCAGATGCTGCCATTGCAAACATGATAATATTTTGCACAAATGTCATTCTACTATGTCCTGTTCTGAAGAGATTTCAAGAACAGCCTGGCTAGTTTGTTGGGGTTTTTTGTCTTGTGGTACAGTAGTGCTGCACTAGACAAGGCTCTTATCACTGAACTGGCCATTCATCAAGACCTTGACTTAAATATGTGGCATTCCACACGTGTCTGTGCAGTTTATGGTGCATTATAGATTGCTCTTGCAATTGATTCTTGCTTGCTTGTCATGACAGACTGCAGAAGTAATGAAATGATGTACAAAAAGCAAAAAAAAATATGGTAACATTTAATTTATGTAATCAATGAGCCATTAATAAATTGTTAAAAGATTCTACTTATGGCAAGACTGTAGAGCCTGTAATACCTTTTTCACATATCCTACCTAAAACAGACTCTGCAGACTCAAAATTGAATTAGGCAATCACTCTTGTGATCACCTTTCTGTTATCTTTGTTCATTGTTTTACAATCACAATTGTAATCCAACCAACAGGAGGTGATAAATTCCAAAGGATAAATTATCTTTTAATTTCTTCTTGTGCAGTGCCCAACATAAAAGGACATCAAATAAAAATCATAGAATCATAGAATGGTTTGGGTTGGAAGGGACCTTAAAGATCATCTAGTTCCAACCCCCCTGCCATGGGCAGGGACACCTTCCACTAGACCAGGTTGCTCAAAGCCCCATCCAACCTGGCCTTGAACACTGCCAGGGATGGGGCATCCACAACCTCTCTGGGAAACCTGTTCCAGCACCTCACCACCCTCACAGTGAAGAACTTCTTCTTTACATCTAATCTAAACCTAACCTCTTTCAGTTTAAAGCCATTACACCTTGTCCTGTCACTACATGCCCTTGTGAAAAGTCCCTCTCCAGCTTTCTTATAAGCCCCTTTTAAGTACTGAAAGGCTGCTATAAGGTATCTCCGGAGCCTTCTCTTCTCCAGGCTGAACAACCCCAACTCTCTCAGCCTGTCTTCAAAGGAGAGGTGCTCCAGCCCTCTGATCATCTCTGTGGCCCTCCTCTGGACTCGCTCCAACAGGTCCATGTCCTTCTTATGTTGGGGGCCCCAGAACTGAACGCAGTACTGCAGGTGGGGTCTCATGAGAGCGGAGTAGAGAGGGAGAATCACCTTCCTGGACCTGCTGGTCACGCTTCTTTTGATGCAGCCCAGGATATGGTTGGCTTTCTGGGCTGCAAGTGCTCATTGCCAGGTCACGGTGAGCTTCTTGTCAACCAACACCCCCAAGTCCTTCTTCTCAGGGCTGCTGTCAATCCACTCATTGCCCAGCCTGTATTTGTGCTTGGGATTGCCCTGACCCATGTGCAGGACCTTGCACTTGGCCTTGTTGAATTTAATGAGGTTTGCACAGGTCCACCTCTCAAGACTGTCAAGGTCCCTCTGGATGGCATCTCTTCCCTACAGCGTGTCGATCGCACCACACAGCTTGGTGTTGCTGGCAAACTTGCTGAGGGTGCACTCAATCCCACGGTCCATGTTGCCAACAAAGAAGTTAAACAATGCTGGTCCCTATACTGACCCCTGAGGAACACCACTCGTCATTGGTCTCCACTTGGACATCGAGCTGTTGAATGCAACTCTTCGAGTGTGACCATCCTAACCATCCAGCCAATTCCTTATCCACCGAGTGGTCCATCCATCAAATCCATGTCTCTCCAATTTAGAGACAAGGGTGTCGTGCAGGACAGTGTTAAATACTTTGCACAAGTCCAGGTAGCTGACATCAATTGCTCTTCTCTTATCCACCAATGCTGTAACCCCATCATAGAAGGCCACCAAATTTGTCAGGCATGATTTGCCCTTAGTGAAGCCATGTTGGCTGTCACCAGTCACATCCTTATTTTCCATGTGCCTTGGCATAGTTTCCAGAGGGATCTGCTCCATGATCTTGCCAGGCACAGAGGTGAGACTGACTGGCCTGTAGTTCCCCGGGTCTTCCTTTTTTCCCTTTTTAAAAATGGGGATTATGTTTCCCCTTTTCCAGTCAATTGTTGTTAATAAAGACTGATAAAACATCGCAGCATTCCATCAGCAACATCCTGCACTGGCATATATTTTCAGAGTTTTCTTTTTGTGTTCCCTTTTCCAATTATAAAGCAAAACATAAAAGGTGTGATAGTGAAATATGGTAGGACCTCGGAAACTGCTGGAAAAAATTATTGCTTGTTTCTAAAATGAAATGTGAAACCTTTAATAAACAGAAAATGGTATTGCGGGGTATATTCCAAGAACTGGAGAGTTGCAGATAAAAACTGAATATTTGAGAGAGAGACTGAAAGGAAAACAAATGCCTTTGAATATAGTTTTATAAAATGTATGTAAGGCACTATGTGTATATGAAGAGCTAAGAACTCTTATTTGTTAAGGACTGTTTCACCAAGGTCACCTTTCTGTGTTGCTTGCATAGCGTTCAGGTGTAAGTGTTGGGGGAATACACTACATTATATCACCTGATACATAAACTTGCTTTTTATATCATTTATCATTCCACTGGTGGTATCAACATAGTAAAATTTTGGTTAGCTACCTTTGTAAGGAAGTTTAAAAGTAAGACTGAAAATCTACTTTGATGTAGGAATGATAAGAAGAACTAAGATGTGAAATCCTGGCTGGAGTGGAATCATTACACGTTTTGTCAGGGACTTAAGTGGATGAAGGAATTCATACCAAGTTTTAGCTGTCGTTTCATTCTAAATGCATTCAGTTTGGGGGCAGAAAGGGGCTTCACTGATGTATCTGAACTGCTGTTAGGTTCTTTGCTACTAATGAGGATAGCTTTGATTCATATAGATGGGAAGTATATGTGATATGACAGATATAAATTTTATTTTTTTTTAAATATAGATGTAGACCCAAACAGAATCCTGTGAGTCAGATGAAATCCAGATTTTTTTTCCTTGAACATTCAGGACTCTTTCTGTCTAGGATGCAGTGAATAATTCCCATTTTTTTGCTGCTTTGCTTTTTAAATTAGAGGTATATTTTGGTATAATATCATTAAACAGAATGAAAAGTTAATTAATATTATTGGGTTAAATTTGTATATATTCATTAAATACCAGGTTTTGGCATAGATTTTGCAAAGTATTTCATGTAGCTCTGAAGTCTGCTACATGTTCATAGTTCTCTTCCCAGCTCTTTCTAGTTTACTAGGAGGAGAGCAAATAGGTTACTGTCAGGATTTGAGCCCACCTCTGAAATGTACTGATTTGTGAATTGTCTTGTAATTACAAATACTAATATTGCTGGTTGGAATAACATCTAGCCGTGTGGCAATTCCCTGTTCATTGTTCTGACATTTCTAGACCTAGTATTTCTTTGTACACCTATACTGTGTCCCTAGTGATTTTATGAACTGCACAGCTGCTCTTGTGTGCTGTTAACAAGTCTCTTACAGAGTTTTCCGTTGTGTGGAGGGTTGCTAGATTTTGATCAGTGAATTTTTCTCATCTCATTGCTGAGGACTAATTGGCTATTTTGTTGCTAGCTGGATGCAGCCCTTATCAAAAATACAACATCGTTCCTTGGTTCAGTTTGTTTATTTTTTTAATTATTTTTTAAGAGGCCATCCTTATTTTTGTTCCAAAGAGTAACTTTTGTTAGGTGACTAATAACATTATGTTTAGTAAATATGATTCTTCATCATCATTGCTCAGTCTGTGTTTTGTGGTAAATGATGTTCCAATCACAGCGTGTGCCCTGTGTCCTATGTGGCTGCTAGCTGCAGTACAAATTTTTCCCCTTTTATTTAAACAATTTTGATCTTCCCTGGTGATTAGTTTTGCAACAAACGCAAGGCATTATGCCACTTCAGCATAGCCCAAGGCATCTCATGATTCATGTTTAGAGCAGAGAACTCCAGGGTTTTCTGCTATGTAAGAAGTACAACTGTTCTATGCAGTTTCATGACATGAACTTTATTACTACCCTATATATGTCTGCATCCAGAACTCTTTGCAGTTATGTTTGAGATCCTGCAGAAGGAGACAGGTTATCAAGAGAATTGGAAAAAGGCAATCACAGTGCTTGACTGTAAGCAGAACAAAGAGAACAACCTGGCAATTGTTGTCAGTTAACATCAATCCTCAGAGAAATTCTAGAGCAAAAAGTCAAACAGGGTAGAGGACCAAAGCACTAGTTGTCATGTATCTTATATTTGATGCAGTACACTGTCTAGGATACTTTTATTAACAACCTAGATGATAGAGTAGAGAGTGAGTTTATTGTATCTTCATAGGATCCAAAACCGGGAGAGACAGCTCATACACTGGAGGATAGGATCAGAATTCAAAATGGTAATGACAAAGTGGCAAAGCACATGAAAATATAAAGCAGGAATTATTTACTGCAGTGATACAAAATGAGGACAGCTTTGGTAGCAGTTTTTCAGAAAAAGCTGAGCATGAGCCCACAGTGCTATGAAAAAAGCAAGCTCAAAGCTAAAGTACAGCTGGCAAGACGTGTGAAGTAATCCTGTACTCGGGAACAAATGAGGCCTCTGATAGACTACGCAGCTAGAAAACTGAAGTTTGGAACATTGTACTTCAAGAACTACATGGTCCAGTGGAGATAGTCCAGAAGAAATGAATGAGATGGATTACAGTTCTGGAAATTTTTACCTATTTTGCTATTGGAAAGCACTTTAAAATGGCAAAGTCAATGAAGAACTGTCAGACATTTCTTGGTAAGTGATGGAACCTCCACCACTGGCAGTTTTTAAGAACAGGTCAGACAAACCGCTCTTGGAAACAATGTAGATATCATGTATCTTACCTGGGTGCTAAGTAGATAAACTAGATGACTTCCCATGGTTCCTTCAAGCCCCATTTTTCTATTATTCTGTCATTATTAAAGCATAAATTCAAAGTTTTGATCACAGCTGAATTAGACGCCAAATAAGTGGTTAAGATTTATTCATGGCTCATTATGTATGTAAAAAGTCAGGGAGCCAGGGACTGGCTGATTCTTCAGGGCCAGGGAGCCAGAGTGGCCCAGCACAGGTTATCCCCTTATCCATGGGGCACAGTTGCAGGAAGGCTGAAAGCAGACAAGGCAAGCAATGAACCAGGTCCAGGGTCTGCCCAGAGGCTCCAGTCCAGAGCAAAAGGAGATGTGTCTAGCAACAGGGCTGGAGACAAGGTTATAGCATGGGTCCAAAGTCCATCCAGGAGCCAGGTCCAAAGACAGGACTGCAGACAAGCTGCAGCCAATGTCCAAGGGGCCCATCAAGGAGATGAGCTACCAACAGCACAGGTCTCAGGACCATCAAGGAGACAGGATCCGAGACACCCACACACTACAGCACTGCTCAGGCAGGGACTGAGGGCTCTGAAGTGAGCTGAAATGGGGCTCCTACTAGGCAGCGGATGGGGTGAGGCCCCATGGAATGCTGCGCGGGGCATTGGGGGCTGTTAGTGCCTCAGGGGCCCAATAAAAGTGGTCTTAAAGGAGAGTGCGTGATTTCCATTTGTTCTTCATGAGGAACCTCGCCTTGATAGACACTGAGGTGCTTTGTAATTATCATACAACCTCTTTTCTTCAGAAACTGGGGGTTTAAATTCCAAGCATGCAATTCTGCATTGTGTTCATAAGTGATTTTTATTTTTGTAAATTAAGTTATGAAGTTAGGAATATTTTACTAAAACTAAATAAGCAATAATGAATGTTGAAAAATTTTGTTTGACTTGGACAGGTTTTGCAAGCCTAGTATAGTTTTCCAGATGGAGTTGTCAATGTTGCTGATGTTGAAATATTAGCTAGTATCTGTGATAGACACTGGCAGAGAAATTAAAATTCTTCCATTGACTTCTAAGCAAGTCACTCTTACAGCCACCTCTTATCATCTCTCCTTGTTCATGCCTATACCCCTATCAAGGAACATGCTCCTGTCTGATTTTTTTACTTATTTTAAAAATGGGTTCTACCATTTTTCCCCATATTAACAAATAAGTTTGAGGAATAAAGGAGAAACTAATTTAAGAGCAGCAGAATCAGGATCTTGGAATAATTTAACTGACAGAATCTCACATCAACTGGAGCTGAATCTATTCTCAAGTATACTAATGTTTTTGAACCCTTAAAAACAGGATATTATATTATTTTTCTCCTTACTACTGAACCCATGGCTTCCATGCACCACAGTGGTGGTCTTTGAATTTTCTTCCTTTAAATTTAGACTAAATATTTAGCAGAATATAAAAGTTTTCTGTTGGGTGGTTTGTATTCAGCTTGAACTACCTGGTGTCACCTTAACGATAAAAGTGGGATAGTGTAACAGGTGCTTATTGTCTTGTTCTTCCTCACTGTTTTTCAGATGTTATGTTTTGGCATATGTTAGTGACTGTCAAGGGGATATTATTGATCTGCTGAGACATCTGCTCCACTCACATTAATTTGACTATTCTTTCGTGAAGGATGAGTTCCTTATGACTTCCCATTCCTAGCACAGTAATACTGACCAGGTCTCTGCAGCTGGAAATTAACATTATTTAAGCTGCACCTCTAAATTATACAGTTTTTGTTTGCTTCTAAATGAGTGCCATTCTTTTTGTTGGAATTATAGAATCATAAACTATCTAAGGAATAAAATTGAAAGATTGAAATGTTAATTTTACTTTTTAAATGCATTTTAACTCATTATCTTTGATGTAGCAGAAAAAGGCAAAACTTTTTGTCATGAAAAAGGCTTTAGAATATTTTAGGGAATAACCATAAGCCAGAAAAGAACCAACTGACCTTCTTAAAAGAGGAAATTAATTAGTGGATCCAGGCAATACTATACTTTCAGTCATATTTCTGAAAGAAAAATCTGATCATTTTATTAAATTGAGGAAGAAAAGGAGTGAAACTCGATGGGGAAGTGACATGCTAAATGCAAGAATAGAAAACTGGCAGCTATCAGTTAAACCAGTATCCAGAACAGTACCTCCAGTTTCCTTCCTTTCATTTAATCGGTGATTCAAAAAAGCCTTTCATATCATGCAACTTGAAAAATGCACTTTTGTCTTGAATTAATTTAATGGAAATAGTACAGATTTAAAAACTCTTAAAGACACAACAATCATGCAATTTAAGTAACCTAACTTCCCTCTTGCCTGAGCTACCAACTGCTGTGCTTGGTTGAACTCGCATATTAGTTCTAAAAAGTCTTCTAATTTGTGTCTACAGATACATTTTACTTCAAGAAATGAATGAAGCTCTGGTTTGAATATCAGTTCTGCATTTCCCTGTAGTTCTCCTTGTTCATACTTCTTTATATCTTTGAAGTAGTAAGCAGATTAGTGAATAAACTGGTTTGCTAGCTGTGCTCTAAATCTACATGGGACTCAAAACAGAGGAAACAAAACTTGGTGGAATTTTCCACTCACTTCTCTTATCTCACCTACCTTATGAGGTGGCTCATGACTACCTTATCTCTTGCCTGTTGTGGAGAAAGACATTTTCCTAGAAATTTGCACTTCTCTCTGGTGATTACTTAGCAGCAGTTAGCTATTATACTGACCCATATATAGGACCTAAAACATACCAAGAAACTGTGGTGCCTTCCAGATTCATAGGAACAACTGAACGACAGGAATTAAAAGGCTGAAGCAGAATATAAAAGTTTTCTGTTGGGTGGTTTGTATTCAGCCAAAAAATTAATGAGGGGGTACGTGGATGAACACAAGCGAAAGAGAGAGTGAAGTTAGCAATGGTAGCATTTGGATTATATGAAAAAAGAGATTGATGATAGTGAAAGGTCTAAGCTTTTGGAGGCAGAGAAACAGTAGCCAGACAAGAATGACTGAGTGACCACTGTAACAGTTTCTGTAAAATGCTGTAATCAACCTCCACATCTTTGTGAGCATTAGGAAATTCCTATGCATATTGCATATGCCATGATCTTTACAAGGTCTTGTACAGACAACACTGTACCTTCGAAGACCAGTAAGCCAATTGTTGATTTTAATCCTTAAGAGAAAGTAAAGTCAAACGTTGTAAAGAAATAGCACTGAATTCTGAAAGGGAGAAAGTGTTTGGTATCTCAAGGCATTGATATCATCTCTCTGGAAAAGTGTATGTTTCCATGGACTTTGACAGAGTATGAAAAGTTAAAATTACAAATGTTCATTTATATGATCTAGTGTTACACCTCAGGTGACACCATTCTGAAAAAAAAATCATTGGAAGGCTCTGGAATATAATATAAATTCACAGGTTTTTATATATGCATAGTGACATAAGCAGGTACAGATATATTTCATTAGCAGCAGTTCTAAGAGCCCAAGAGAAGCGACATCGCATTTCTATATACGCTAAACCAATTTAACTGTGCTATTTTCTTTCCTATCACTGAAATTTCAAATTATATTAGTATAATTATGAGTGCACTGTGCAAGATCTGGTCTTGCTTCCATTGAACTCAATGGCAAAATTCCCAATAATTTAAATGGCAGCAAGAATGATCCCCAAATGTTCCTATTAAGCTGTTCACAAGCTGTGCCTTCTTCGTGTTAACCAGCAATGAATTTTGTTTGTCAGTGCAGCTGATCATTTCGCATTAAAATAATAATAAACAGATGTGATAACAGCCTGCCATTTTTCATTCCTTCAGTCAAACGCTTGATGTGATGGACTGTGTGATTTCCTCATTTAATGAACTGCCAGCTGAAGATGCAAATGCTGTAACTGACACAAATCAAAAAAGTTGACAAAAAAATCTTTCATATAATTTAAGAAATGTCTTTAGTGAAAAATGATTTGTTCATTGGTTTCCTTTTTCATATAGCTTGTAGAGTTCTGTATGTTTAAATTGAACATTGTACTTTTGAGAGAAGGAAATGGAAGAAGGAGGAACAATTCATTCAGTTGATGTTTTGGGTAATGCAACCACATGTGCTACATAAATAAATAAATACAAAAATTCACATTAGCAGAATGGCAGCAGGCTTCCTTTAATACAGATTAATCAAAAGATCACAGGCATCATTCTACTCTTCTCCCTAATTTTCAAGTATACAAGAGATTTTTTGCTTCTGTAGAATATGAATTCCATTAAGTCCAAATTACTGTCGTCTCACATGCGTAATTGTAACCCATGGAACCCTTTACGTATTTGGGCAGGGAAAAGAGCAAATCTTCCTTATCTTCCTTTTCTTCGATGGTAAATATTGCCTAAAAGCTTTTTTCTCCTTTTGAACTTTTTTACTCATCTTGTTGCTTTTGAGGACTCTTAGCAAGCTGTATTCATTTCCATTAACCAACTGTTCAGAAGAAAAGGACAAGGAAAACTGTAATATTAACATGACATGACGGAAAAATTGTTAAACTGGTTCTACTGGCAACTAATACTTCTTTTTAAAATGGCCAACAATGTTCATTGTCATTTTATTTTACTTTTTTCACCATAAAATTCTGGTCACTTGGTATGTTACTAACTACATAATGCTCTTCATGGATTCTTTCCTGTAATGCCATCACTTAGAGTAAAGCTTTCCCTGTTACTGCAGAAAACAGGGTAAGAATCTGTGTTACATGGCAAAATGGCTTGAAAACAGCCATCTAGTTGGAAAAAAAGCAATCCCTGGAAGCATCCACCTATGTGCCCTTTGCCACTAGAGACAATGCACAATTTTAGACACCATGGAATTTGATGCATCAAGGTAACAAAAAATCACTG